>NW_027040948.1:0-407548 GCF_037179485.1 Ochlerotatus camptorhynchus
TCCATTTATTGTGTGTGCAAAGTTTATAGAAAGGTAAAGTGAATAGTGTCTTTTGTGTGGAGATGTAACTGAAATGTGTCGAACAGCCGTTCGACGGCTTTTTGTTTAGGATCGTTTGTTGTGTAGGATCGTTTGTGCGGATTGGAGTTTGCACCGCATCGCTTCTAGCGATAGATGGCTTTGCTCGGCACACCGCAATCGAAATAAATCGCGCTCTCTAGACCCCACGCTTCAACTTCAAGGTTCCCGGTTCGGGGGAGAATTCGGAAGGGAGACACCGTTCAACTGTTCTCCGGCAGAGCGTTGGCCAAATCCGCCAATGTCCACCACGTGAACCCACGTACATTATTCGTCTTCGACGATCCCTCGTTGACAACACCACCACCGTTTGAATAGGCTGCTACTTTGCCGACCTCACTCCGACAAAGGGATGCTTCTGTGCCGACACGGATGAAGCAGCGACGACAATGACTACCGTGAGTAAATAACCGCATGCGAATCTCCACACATACAAACACATGAACTCGAAGAAAATTAGTAAGTTAGGCTAGCAATCGCTAGAAACAGAGCAGGCTACCGCACATACGTTTAGGGAGAGCTAGCAAACAAACGAACAAAAATGGGAAAGGAACAAGAGTCATGAATAAACCTAGGTTAGGAACACGAATAAATCCTAAATGATTTCCGTTATTTAGCCATGAAATAAATGTTATTTTCGTAAAGTAAAAGCTTTCCCCGTAATGTTAATTTTTGTTGGTTAGATTCTTCACGTTTTGGTCGTTCTATTTTGCGTTATCTTCTTGTAGTATTTTTGGTTGTAGTTGAATTTACTCCAGGTTGGACTGCCTGGGAAAACAGTCTCCGCACTCACGTGTCAGGATCGGGGGAGGAAATCTGAACGGGAAAGTTCCTGCAGTGATGATAAATGTGCGTGGGGTTTTTGTGTTACGGTAGAACGACGGTTAACTTCAACTTTCGCTTAAAACCGTTGGAAGCGGCCTCTGTTTGTGAGGATCTCAATCCCTCATGGAATTTCAGTCTGCTGAATCGCTCTTAAACTAAATTTCGGTCTCTTCCATTCATAAACCCGCCCTGAGGTTGGGTTTCTTGCCGGGCAAATTAAACCTTGACGAGTGGTCCTCTTCGGAGGTGGCGCTTAAGCCACTCGTTTTAGAGACAGGAAGCGTATTCGGTGGTCGAGATCTCGTAGGCCGCGAGGCGTGCGTTACAACAGGAACTGCGTCATATGGAAGTTGACTTCTCCATGCTTCCTGTTCACCTAGGTCAAAATAATCGGTATTAGCCTGTGTGTCCATCTACCGTTCTCCGCTGCGTCCCACTCCTGTTGCCAGTTAGGCATCGACTCCGTTCTCACCAATGTCCGTACTCCTCTGGTATCTCTTCGCATATACATAGCATTCGGTGTCCTCTGCCAAGGTGATGACGATGGGTATCATATCGGCGATAACGCATACTGCTTCCGTCGAAATTGTTCTGTACGCACTCACGACTCGCATGGCCATGAGGTGGAACGTACGGTTCAATTTTCTTTGGTTCTTCTTCGTTTTCAGCACAGCATCCCAGGCTGCATCCCAGTATCGACGACGATACATTAGCCAGAAGACGCCTCTTGCTGCTGCTTGGTCCAGAGTTGTTCGACATGATTCTAGCTATCGCATTGATGACCTTCGCCGCCTTCTCACATGCGTAGTCGACGTGGCTATTGAAGCTTAGTCGGTCATCGAGTATCACTCCAAGATACTTCAGCACGTGCTTTGATGCAATGGCGTTCTCCCCGACGGTAATTTCTGCTCGCTGAACAGCTTTAAAGTTACTGACCAATAGCACTTCCGTTTTGTGGTGGACTATCTGCAGCTTCGCTCCTTGCATCCAGTTGGAAACCGTGTCGATCGCCTCGGTTGCCAGCATTTCCACCTCTTCCAACGTCTCGCCTACTACCACCAACACGACTCCTTTGGGCAACTTCAGCGTTAGCACGCCGTTGTACATCACGTTCCAGAGCGTTGGGCCAAGGATGGAGCCTTGTGACAGACCCGCCGTGATCCGGATTGATTTCTCTCCCATGTCCGTCTCGTAGACTAGAACCCGGTTCTGGAAGTAACTCCTTATAATGCTACACAGGTAATCAGGAATCCTTATTCCATGCAGTGCTTCGGCGATGGCCTCCCAACTGGCGCTGTTGAATGCGTTCTTCACGTCGATCGTTATCACGGCGCAGTATCGATCTCCTCTCCGCTTCTGTTTAGACGCTTTCTCGGCACTCTCGACCACTGTCCGAATTGCATCCACCGTTCATCTCCCTTTCCGGAATCCGAACTGCCTCACCGACAATCCATGCTCACTCTCCGTGCATTTCGTTAGCCTGTTGAGGATGATCTTCTCCAATAGCTTTCCGACTGTATCCAGCAAGCATATAGGCCTATACGATGCTGGATCCCCCGGCGGTTTTCCGGGTTTCGGCAGCAGCACTAGCTTCTGTATCTTCCATCGGTCCGGGAAGTGACCTTCATCCAGACACTTCTGCAGCACTATCCTTAACATGTCCGGAACGCCTGGATCGCCGCCTTCAACGCCACGTTGGGGATTCCATCAGGACCGGGAGCTTTCTTCGTCTTCAGTCTTTTCGCCACTGCTACGAGTTCCTCGTTGGAGACTTGTCTACCTTCGGTGTTGTCTGCCTCTGCCTCGCCGTACGGTGTAGGTGGCCAGGTCATTTGGTCGTGCTTCGGGAAAAGTCCCTCCACGATGACTTTCAGCTTGTCTGGGCACATTTCAACGGGCATCGTTGGACCTCTAATCTTTGCCATCGCGACTCGGTATGCGTCGCCCCAGGGGTTGGCATCAGCGTCTTGACACAGCTCCTTGAAGCAGTTTGACTTGCTCAGCTTTATCTCCCGTTTTAGAGCGGTCTTTGCTGCTCGAAACACCACCCTTCGCTCTGCTCTGTCTGCATCAGTTCTTGCTCTCTGAACGCGCCTTCTGGTTCGGAGACAACTAGCGCGGAGGGTGCTAAGTGCCTCGTTCCACCAGTAAGCTGGGCGCCGTCTGTTCCTTGGTTCCAATTTCCTCGGCATGGTTGTGTCGCATGCCCTCACTAACGATTCGGTCAACTCATCCGCGCTTTGGTCTGGGACGCTGCTGTCTACCCGGAGAGCTTCTACAAAGAGGTCCTTGTCGAATGCCTTCGTCTTCCACCTCCACTTGCTTACTTTCGTTTTCCACATTGCCATAGGTATCCGTTGGCCAAAGTTGTACCTAATCGCCTGATGGTCACTATGAGTGTACTCTTCACACACTCTCCAGTTCATACTTGTCACTAACGACGGACTGCAGAAAGTGACGTCGATAATGGATTCCCTACCATCTTTGCGGAAGGTGCTGATGGTTCCTTCGTTGGCCAGACAGACGTCCAACTTGGCCAGAGCTTCCAGCAGGCTATACCCTCTTGCGTTGGTACATCTGCTTCCCCAGTCCACTGCCCAAGCATTGAAATCTCCTCCAATGACGATTGGTCTCAGTCCGGTGAGCTCCCCGGTGAGTCCATCTAGCATCTGGTGAAACTGCTCCATTGTCCATCTCGGGGGTGCATAGCAACTACATACGAAGGTTCCATTAATTTTGGCGATCACAAAACCTTCGTAAGACCTCGTCACCACTTCTTGTATGGGATACCTGCCCATAACTTGTATTGCCGCCATCCCTGCTCTATCGGCCACCCAGTTATCGTTATCGGGAGGGACTCGATACGGCTCCGCAATCATTGCAACGTCGCACTTTGTTTCCGTTGTCGACTGCCACAACAGTTGCTGTGCTGTGTCACAATGATTGAGATTTATTTGGGTTATCTCCATTACTATTGGCCCGCTATTGCCTTTTTGTAAGCTGGGCACCTGAAACTTCCCGTCATATGACCGTTTCCGTCCTCCTTTCTGCAGAGCATGCACCTCGGTTGCTTCATACAGTCTTTAGCAACGTGCCCCTTCTCTCCGCATTTCCTGCACAGATCCGATCTATCAGGGCCTTTGCAGTTTCTCGCCTGGTGACCAAAGTTCATGCACTTAAAGCATCTCTGGTAACCCGAGGGATAGCTTTCAGGGGACATACTGACCACCCAACCTAGACTCGTCCTGTCTTCAGCAACTCGTTAGCTGCGTCCGTCGCAAGTCGTATCGACGCCGTTTGTGTACCACCGTACGCCTTCCTCAACCGGATTGTCATAGGCATATCTCCCAGATTGCCTTGCACCTTCAGCGCACATCGTACCTCGTCTTCCGTTGTGATCTCATCCAGATCCTTGCACTCGACCACTGACTCCTGGGATAAGGCTCTTACGTTCGCGTCCTCACCAAGAGATTTTTCGACGAGTTCCTTGAAGGCTGAACTCCTCACCGACGGGTCCTTCTTCAGCTCGAAGAGCATCTCGCCTTTCTGGGTGCGCCTGGTTTTCACCACGCTCTCGCCCAGTTGCTTCAACTCCGGATCCTCTCTCACTTTCCGGAGGAGTGCTGCGTATGTCGTTTTATCTTTCGCCTCGATAACCAGAGCGTCGCCCTTACTTCTCTCCCTACGATGCCTGGGGTTTTCCTTCTTCCTCTCTTCCGTCTTCTTCTTCTTCTCTTCCTCTTCATTCTTCTTTTCCTTCTCCTCCTCCTTCTTCTGTTCCGTCTTCCTTTTTTCCTCTTCCTTCAGTTTTTTCCTCTTCTCCTTCTCATTGTCTTCTCCATATTCTTGCTCCTTGTCCCCGTATTCGTCGTCCTTGTGTTTTTTGGGGTCCTCTTCGTCTCCTGGCGTTTCCCTATCTCTTTTTTCCGGACGTGGTTTCGTTGGTCCCTTCGGCGTCTCCTGCGCTACAGCCAGCATTGCATTCTCCTTGGCCTCAAGCAGAGCCTTTTCGGCCGCTTCGGCTCTTCTTCTCCATTCTTGCAGTTCCCGATCTGCCACAGCTATGCCGGATTTGATGACCGTCGCTAGTAGCTTGACCTCCTTGTGTATGTTGTTCTTATCCTTCACGAACACATAGAGTTCTTCGATCTTCTTCCTAACCTCCGTCATTTTGGTTCTCCCAAGATTTCGGTGTGAATATTTGGCATGGCACCGCACCTAGCTGCTCTCCTTGGGGTCCATGCTGTTCCACTTGGGGTATGCTACTACTGGGACTCGCTGTGGTCACCTGGTTTGACGCTGGTGATCTCTGCAGCTTTCCGCTTCTTCGTTTTCACTGCTGGATTTCGGCGTGAATATTTGGCATGACACCGCACCTAGCTGCTCTCCTTGGGATCCATGCTGTTCCATGCTGCTACTACTGGAACTCGTGTGTGTGTGTGTGTGTGTGTGTGTGTGTGTGTGTGTGTGTGTGTGTGTGTTTTTTCATAGTAAGGTTTAGGAAAGCTTCAAGAAGCCTGGCCTGTAGTGAAGTTGGCACGGTGTGGTATCCACTAGCTTCCTAGTGCAGCTCCACTAAAACCCATTCCTTACTCTCTCCTTTGCCTGGATCCCCCCTGGACCACTGTGAAGCGACTACTTCGGGGGGTGGCTGTGCTCATGCACTTGTCGTACTCTCAGCGCTAGCTGGCGTTGCTGTGTGTGTGTGTGTGTGTGTGTGTGTGTGCGTGTGTGTGTGTGCGTGTGTGTGTGTGTGTGTGTGTCTGAAAATCTCTACAAATTTCATTCAGAGAATTTTAATATGGGTTCCATGGGACATATGCAAGTCTTTATTATGCACTATGTATTATTATTGTTGTTCTTACAGAAAATGCTTAACCACATCTGCATTGAGTGGCCATTCAATTCTTAGCTAAGTCCATTTAGCGACTCCCTGGGCATAGAATTTGATTGCACTTGCCACACAATTATACTAATGCAAAAATGGCACAGGCATCGAAAGCTCTCAATTAAGTTGAGAGCACCCAATAAGCTACCATGCGATAAGCACTAAGCTTGGCCCTTTCAACAAATGTTTTTTGATCACTCTGGTATTCTGGTTTTTCCAGTGTTTGATTAAACGTCGGATGTTAGGATCAATCAATTTCATCTGCAACTGCAGGCACCCCCTGCTACCAGCAGTTTTCCATTGTTATTCAAGCAGTAATTGAGCGATACTTTATGTTGCAAGTAACTCATCAAGCTGATGCAAACACAGATAAAATACCAATCTACCTAATTCAACTGATGACAACCCACCCAGATTTCCGGAAAGCTCCTTCGGCTGAGTTTATGACTCGAATCGAACTGAATAAATTGCCAGTCTTAATTGCATCGGTGGTACAGGCTACCATTCAACATTGAGTACTAATTGTCTTCGAACGACTTCGATACGATCCCAAAGTGGCCCCAAGTTAATTTGATTGTTTAATCTTCAGTTTTCAGATCTCCTCCGTCTGTCCGTCCGTCCGTGCAAGTGCGGTTCGTTACCTACTACAACTGTTGTTCCATACATCGACCTAGGGCCTCTCTCATTCGCCTTCAAAGGATATGATGAAGCCCCCCCATCCTCCAATGAAGCACACAAATCGTTTAATTCTAATGAAATTTATATCGTTCCACATAGAGCTTGAAAGACATTTCTCCTGTCTTGTCCCGCTGACTGCCCGGACGACGAAGGATTATTATTGTAGTTGTTTAGGAGGAGTCAAACCGCTTGCCGATGGATGGCGTGGCACGCTTTCTCTTTCAATATCTGCGTTGCTCCGTCAGCGTGACGAAGCGCAGGAAGAGAGGTGGTACACACACGAATGTGCCATGAATAATCATGATGTCATGGGCATTTAAGGAGTGATTAATAGCACTCATTCATTTTCATTTACGAGCACCCCAAACGCTGTTTTTGCCACCGCCATCATCGTCGTCATCATCGTCATAGCTTCAGAGATCATATTTGTCGTGCACAGGGAAGCGAGAAGAAATGCTGCCTGGTTTGCCATAAACTATACGAGGAATTTGCAGCTCGGCAGCCAGAAGTCAGGGAATTGAAGATATACATCAGAGAGCCAGGGGATAAGAAACCCGAAGCCGAAGCCGGAGAGCTTCCTGGAAGCCACCGACGGCGTAGCATCTTCCTTCCGGGTTTACTCTGGGTCTCGGTCTGAGAATATATGCATGCGACACAGGAGCAAATGTACGGCCCACTCGAATGGCTGTGGAATTGTGGGAGTTGCCAAGTACCTAAATCATTCCGGCGGCCGATTGGAATTCATGACCCCAGTGTTAGGGCTCTCGAGGACATTATCGGACGGAGGATGAATGATGGATCCGAGTGATGTGGGTGAAGATGATGAGCTGTGGTGACTTTCCCCATGAGGCGTAACTGTATGTGAGTTGATTCGAAAACTGCAAACGGGCTGAACATTAAACGAAGAGCTGCTTATCGAGAAATTCAACGTTCCAAGAAGGTTGCCAAGTAGTTCATTTCGAAACTTTTCCTATAATCTAACCAAGGCTCGTTCTTCGATAAACTAGTCTATGAATAGTTAATTCTCTCCCAACAGTAGATCCACACATGCATGATCGGAAGAAGGGTGTATGACTGTTGAGGGGAAAAGTTTCAACCCTCATCCACACCCGGTCCCACACACAGGATGGCTAAAGCCAGTCGGATCTGGTCGTTAATTAAAACGTTTGCTCTCATCAAATTCACCGAAACCGTTGGTAACTCCGCTCTTCATGGGACCTTCCTTGCCCTGCGCCTGCTGTACAAAAGGATGACGATGTGTGACTGAAAACTGCCAGCGTGCCCATAATGGGTCGGACTCACAGTTTTCTGCGGGTTAAATCGTTATCCTGCGCAACCCTCATCCCCTTTTCAGCTTGGCTCGTCGCTAAGCTTCAGTTAATTAAATGATGTTTCACGCTAGTTTGCGCCATTCCGGAGAAGAGCATTCGTTCGTTTTGGTGGTGGTATAACGAGTCTGTTGGATTAACTGTAAATGAGTCGTTTGGTTTTGGTTCTCCGTATGGAAAGACCAAATAAATCAGAAAATTGGAAGCTTTTCCAGCCAGTTGCTGAGCTGGACGTGTTCAGGAAATGTTCCGACGAGCGTGTTAATGAAGTGCTTCGAAGCACAATGGCCAGTGGAAATAACTCCCGGTCACGCGAGGTACGGTTGGTTTAACGTTGAAGGTCTTGCAAACCTGGCGAGCGATTGAGGCGAGCTATAATTGGTGCTCTCGACTGGCGGAAGGACTTTTGCAGCAGAAGAAAGCGTGTTATTATTAACTAATTAACCTGATTTTTCAACATAAAATGCAAATCAAATTGTACTGAGTGTCAAACCAATGATAATTATGCAAATTTTCAATCACGAGAAATGTTTTCCGAATTCAATTATACACGATTCAAAGTTGCAAACTGTTATTGCGTCTATCATTCTAACGGGTGAGGCATCGAGTGGTATCCCAAGTAACAATTTTAGTTTTATGACGGTTCTGAAGACTATGATTTAGACGTTTAGGATGATTTAAAATCTCGATAAATCTTGCATTGTTTCTTGGGATGGAATCTTCTAAATTACCCAATTAAGTCAAGCTACTAAAGCACGCTAGTTTAAAAAAATCCAGCTGTAAATTCCGAAATATTCCTTAATAGCAGCAAGCTCCATTGAGTTTAATACGCCAGTCTCGAATTAACCTCGATTTTGCTAAGCACCTTGTATTATCCTTAATTATAATCTCGGATTTCACTATAACCCATTAACGCCCGAATTATTTCACATTCATAACAAACACAAATATTTTTTCTGGATTGCTTCAATATTGTCTAAGAATTCTTTTAACATTGATCACTATTTTTTTTATAAAACACGGTCTGTCATATACACCTAAAAATATAAAAAAATAGAAAGGTTTGTGTCTGGGGGCACAAACGGAAGCTTGACGTAGGACCGCTAGTGGACGGAACATGTGAAGAGCATTTAGTTCTTTTAATTGATCGATCATCTATTATCTTAACTATTTCCGTTTTTGAATTGTAGCCGTACCAAGTTTGTAGTATTTTTTTTCAAAGAGAAAGTTGATAAAGAGAATCGTTTAAAATGACTTGCACCCCTGCTTCCAAGATCAGACCGGAGATACGTTTGACACCGCCACGGTGAGCTAGACGACGGATGGCAGTTATCAAGAAAAACCTTGCGATGACACTTGGCACCTTCTTTACCAAGACCTTTTCCGCCTTTGTCACGACCAGTCATTGTTGCTTGTTAGGTAGAAGAGTGGACTACCTAACCTGCCACCACCTTCCTACTGCTGCTATTGCTGCTTCTGCTGCCTGCTCACCACGCCGTCCGAAGCGAAAATGAGTGCTTTTTACATCTTTTCAGGTTAAAGCAGAATGATGTGCAACCAAATGGTACTCGATTATGACGACTTGGTTTGGGAAGAACGTTTATTTCATGAAAAAAGTGATACAATTATCACTTTTTATTTGTACATGGGACATTACCACATTTTCGATAGTTTCTTGTTGAAAAAAAAAACCATTCGAGAGCATTGCTATTGATGCGTGGGAATATTTCTGATCGATTGGTGATAACATTATTGATATTGGTCCAGGGGCAGCTGAATTATTAATGTTCAAAACCTTTCAAAATTTTGTTACATGTTCCATTTTCAGTTTTCACAAATTGTACCCCCATAAAGAAATCACAGACGTGGTCCTTCGTAAAAAATTAGTCATTAAATCTGTTGACAGCAATTACATTTTTGAGTGCGCATCGATACATTTCAAGATTATTAATTGTAATTAAATAAATAAATAAACGAATAAATAAATAAATATATAAATCAATAAATCTATAGATAAATGAATCAATTGATGAATAAATGAATAAATAAATAAATAAACAATTAAGAACGTAAATAAATAAACAAATTAATTAATAAAAAACTAAATAAATAAATAAATAAATAAATAAATAAAAAAAATATACCAAAATTAATAAATAAATAACTTAATCAATAAATCGATAAAATAAATAAATCAATATATCAATAAACCAATAAATCAATAAATCAATAAATCAATAAATCAATAAATCAATAAATCAATAAATCAATAAATCAATAAATCAATAAATCAATAAATCAATAAATCAATAAATCAATAAATCAATAAATCAATAAAGCAAAGAAGCAATAAAGCAATAAAGCAATAAAGCAATAAAGCAATAAAGCAATAAATCAATTAATCAATAAATCAATAAATCAATAAAGCAATAAAGCAATAAAGCAATAAAGCAATAAAGCAATGATGCAATAAAGCAATAAAGCAATAAGTCAATAAATCAATAAATCAATAAATCAATAAATCAATAAATCAATAAATCAATAAATCAATAAATCAATAAATCAATAAATCAATAAATCAATAAATCAATAAATCAATAAATCAATAAATCAATAAATCAATAAATCAATAAATCAATAAATCAATAAATCAATAAATCAATAAATCAATAAATCAATAAATCAATAAATCAATAAATCAATAAATCAAAAATCAATAAATCAATAAATCAATAAATCAATAACAATAAAGCAATAAGTCATTAAATCAATAAATCAATAAATCAATAAAGCAATAAAGCAATAAATCAATAAATCAATAAATCAATAAATCAATAAAGCAATAAAGCAATAAAGCAATAAAGCAATGATGCAATAAAGCAATAAAGCAATAAGTCAATAAATCAATAAATCAATAAATCAAAAATCAATAAATCAATAAATCAATAAATCAATAAATCAATAAATCACTTAATCAATAAATCAATAAATCAATAAATCAATAAATCAATAAATCAATAAATCAATAAAGCAATAAATCAATGATGCAATAAAGCAATAAAGCAATAAATCTATAAGTCGATAAGTCAATAAATCAATAAATCAATAAATCAATAAATCAATAAATCAATAAAGCAAAGCAGCAATAACGCAATAAAGCAATAAAGCAATAAAGCAATGATGCACTAAAGCAATAAAGCAATAAGTCATTAAATCAATAAATCAATAAATCAATAAATCAATAAATCAATAAATCAATAAATCAATAAATCAATAAATCAATAAATCAATAAATAAATAAATCAATAAATCAATAAATCAATAAATCAATAAATCAATAAATCAATAAATCAATAAATCAATAAATCAATAAATCAATAAATCAATAAATCAATAAATCAATAAATCAATAAATCAATAAATCAATAGATCAATAAATCAATAAATCAATAAATCAATAAAGCAATAAATCAATGATGCAATAAAGCAATAGAGCAATAAATCTATAAGTCGATAAGTCAATAAATCAATAAATCAATAAATCAATAAATCAATAAATCAATAAAGCAAAGAAGCAATAACGCAATAAAGCAATAAAGCAATAAAGCAATGATGCAATAAAGCAATAAAGCAATAAGTCATTAAATCAATAAATCAATAAACCAATAAATCAATAAATCAATAAATCAATAAATCAATAAATCAATAAATCAATAAATCAATAAATCAATAAATCAATAAATCAATAAATCAATAAATCAATAAATCAATAAATAAATAAATCAATAAATCAATAAATCAATAAATCAATAAATCAATAAAGCAATAAAGCAATAAAGCAATAAAGCAATAAAGCAATAAATCAATTAATCAATAAATCAATAAATCAATAAAGCAATAAATCAATAAATCAATAAATCAATAAAGCAATAAAGCAATAAAGCAATAAAGCAATAAATCAATTAATCAATAAATCAATAAATCAATAAAGCAATAAAGCAATAAAGCAATAAAGCAATAAAGCAATAATGCAATAAAGCAATAAAGCAATAAGTCAATAAATCAATAAATCAATAAATCAATAAATCAATAAATCAATAAATCAATAAATCAATAAATCAATAAATCAATAAATCAATAAATCAATAAATCAATAAATCAATAAATCAATAAATCAATAAATCAATAAAGCAATAAATCAATGATGCAATAAAGCAATAAAGCAATAAAGCAATGATGCAATAAAGCAATAAAGCAATAAGTCAATAAATCAATAAATCAATAAATCAATAAATCAATAAATCAATAAATCAATAAATCAATAAATCAATAAATCAATAAATCAATAAATCAATAAATCAATAAATCAATAAATCAATAAATCAATAAATCAATAAATCAATAAATCAATAAATCAATAAATCAATAAATCAATAAATCAATAAATCAATAAATCAATAAATCAATAAATCAATAAATAAATAGATCAATAAATCAATAAATCAATAAATCAATAAATCAATAAATCAATAAACCAATAAATCAATAAATCAATAAATTAATAAATCAATAAATCAATAAATCAATAAATCAATAAATCAATAAATCAATAAATCAATAAATCAATAAATCAATAAATCAATAAATCAATAAATCAATTAATCAATAAATCAATTAATCAATAAATCAATAAATCAATAAATCAATAAATCAATAAATCAATAAATCAATAAATCAATAGATCAATAAATCAATAAATCAATAAATCAATTAATCAATAAATCAATAAATCAATAAATCAATAAATCAATAAATCAATAAATCAATAAATCAATAAATCAATAAATCAATAAATCAATAAATCAATTAATCAATAAATCAATAAATCAATAAATCAATTAATCAATAAATCAATAAATCAATAAATCAATAAATCAATAAATCAATAAAGCAATAAATCAATAAAGCAATAAATCAATGATGCAATAAAGCAATAAAGCAATAAATCTATAAGTGGATAAGTCAATAAATCAATAAATCAATAAATCAATAAATCAATAAAGCAAAGAAGCAATAACGCAATAAAGCAATAAAGCAATAAAGCAATGATGCAATAAAGCAATAAAGCAATAAGTCATTAAATCAATAAATCAATAAATCAATAAATCAATAAATCAATAAATCAATAAATCAATAAATCAATAAATCAATAAATCAATAAATCAATAAATTAATAAATCAATAAATCAATAAATCAATAAATCAATAAATCAATAAATCAATAAATCAATAAATCAATAAATCAATAAATCAATAAATCAATAAATCAATAAATCAATTAATCAATAAATCAATTAATCAATAAATCAATAAATCAATAAATCAATAAATCAATAAATCAATAAATCAATAAATCAATAGATCAATAAATCAATAAATCAATAAATCAATTAATCAATAAATCAATAAATCAATAAATCAATAAATCAATAAATCAATAAATCAATTAATCAATAAATCAATTAATCAATAAATCAATTAATCAATAAATCAATAAATCAATAAATCAATAAATCAAAAATCAATTAATCAAAAATCAATAAATCAATAAATCAATAAATCAATAAAGCAATAAAGCAATAAAGCAATAAAGCAATAAAGCAATAAAGCAATAAATCAATAAATCAATAAATCAATAAATCAATAAAGCAATAAAGCAATAAAGCAATAAAGCAATAAAGCAATGATGCAATAAAGCAATAAAGCAATAAGTCAATAAATCAATAAATCAATAAATCAATAAATCAATAAATCAATAAATCAATAAATCAATAAATCAATAAATCAATAAATCAATAAATCAATAAATCAATAAATCAATAAATCAATAAATCAATAAATCAATAAATCAATAAATCAATAAATCAATAAATCAATGAATCAATAAATCAATAAATCAATAAATCAATAAATCAATAAATCAATAAATCAATAAATCAATAAATCAATAAATCAATAAATCAATAAATCAATAAATCAATAAATCAATAAATCAATAAATCAATAAATCAATAAATCAATAAAGCAATAAAGCAATGATGCAATAAAGCAATAAAGCAATAAATCTATAAATCAGTAAATTAATTAATCATTAAATCAATAAATCAATAAATCGATATATCAATATCGCAATAAAGCAATAACGCAATAGAGCAAAGCAATAAAGCAAAGCAATAAAGCAAAGCAATAAAGCAAAGCAATAAAGCAAAGCAATAAAGCAAAGCAATAAAGCAAAGCAATAAAGTAAAGTAATAAAGCAAAGCAATTAAGCAAAGCAATAAAGCAAAGCAATAAAGCAAAGCAATAAAGCAAAGCAATAACGCAAAGCAATAAAGGAAAGCAATAAAGCAAAGCAATAAAGCAAAGCAATAAAGCAAAGCAATAAAGCAAAGCAATAAAGTAATGAAGCAATAAAGCAATAAAGCAATAAAGCAAAAAAGCAATAAAGCAATAAAGCAAAAAAGCAAAAAAGCAGTAAAGCAATAAAGCAATAAAGCAATATATCAATAAAGCAATATATCAATAAAGCAATAAAGCATTAAAGCAACTGTAACTAAGCGCTGTTCATAAACCGCTCAGACACTTTAAGAATCAATCATACATCAATAAATCAATAAATCAATAAATAAATAACCAAAAAAATAAATAAATCAATAAAACAATAAAACAATAAATCAATAAATCAATAATTTAATAAATCAATAGATCAATAAATCAATAAATCAATAAATCAATTTATCAATAAATCAATAAATCAATGAATCAATAAATCAATAAATCAATAAATTACTAAATCTTTTGATCAATAAATCAATAAATCAATAAATCTTTTTATCAATAAATCGATTAATCAATACAAAAAAATATAAATATATAAATAAATAAATAAATTTATAAATGAATAAATAATTTAAAAAAATTAAGGAAATTAATCATAAGTGTTGAAGTGACTAGCAGCGTCCAATAATTACGTAACGCTTATAGTCGAAATCTTTAACCTCTCTTCTCATTTAATGAAATACATATTTTTCAAAAATATTTTGAGATGGTATAACTTTTTTATTTCAAGCTAATTTAACATAGTTTTACTTCCTCCTCTCTTCTATGTAGCAATTCGTAACGATATAGGTGACTCTCTCCAGCCTATAAGCGTAACGTAATTTATGGGTGTCACTCTTTAATACAAAAATCGCTAAACTTCTTCTAAGTTCGTTAAGCAGCGTACTTCAAGCTGTACTTCTCCGAAGTTCTCTGAACTTCAAATAATATCGTTAACTTTCAACGAAGTTTCCTGCACCCTGAGGAGCTACGAAGTCTCTGCAGTTAATGAAAAACTCCGGAATTTCATCGTAATTCCCCAAATGTCTACTAAATAGGGAAAATGGATGTAATGTGGGCCGAAATGCCCCTAATTTTTGCCCATACATAAATGCAGCAATCGATTAAATTTTCAATAGTGACCAAAAATATCCATTAGTACCGTCCCAATTACGCGTTCATCTAGATACAATTTACAAATAGCAGATTTTTAGTGATGGGCCCAATCTTAAATGCAAAGGCCAACATTAAAGCCATTTCCCCTACACTAAATTTACATTTTTTGACAATAGGTCGAAAGGCAAAAAGTCGAATGACAAATGGTCCAATCACAACAGTTCTGAGGGAAGATGCTTAAATGACGTATACAATAGTTTAACGTTTGTTTACTTTTCATATAGCACCAACTTTGGCCACCCTTCTCCTTGTAGCGAACTTTTCTACCTGCCTGGTCACCATAAAATGCTACGTATTTATGCATCTTCCCTAAGGTGCAAAAGGTCGAATGATGTGAAGGGGAACATAAAGTCGATTGATGAGAAGAGGGACAAAATTTCGAATGGACCAAAGGTCGAATGATTCGAAGAGAGGCAAAAGGTCGAATGATTCAAAGAGGTCGAATGGAAAAAAAAACGCCGAATGACAAAAGGTCAAATGAACAAATGATCGAATGATTCAAAGAACGGCAAAAGGTCGAATGATCAGAAGGGGGACAAAAGGTTGAATGAAATAAAAAAAATCCTCATGATACAGAAAGGGACAAAAGGTCAAATGGTTCTACCGTAAAGTGGGTGACTTTGATGATACAACATAATGAGTAGAAATTTACTCTCTGAGCTTCTTCCGAAATAGAAACATTGGCTCCATATTGTAGCTTAGGGTATTTCCGTTGATATGGGGCCTTATTACGAGTGTCACTTCACGGTGAAAACGAAGTGAAGTGACCAGTTGTCACTCACGGTGAAGTGATTGCCGTGTAAATCAAATGGGAATCACTTCACCGTGAGTGAGAAGTTGTCACTTCACCGTGAAGTGACATCGGTAATAAGGGCCATGATGTATAGTTTTTATATATTATGTGTTACATATTTTACATCCATATTACAAATCAATTCGCCGGTTGGAAAAATCACTCCATCACTTATGCAATTTGTTTCCTACATAGCCGTCACAAATTCAATATTGTTTTCTTATTGGTTATGAGTTGTATGTTTCAATAACTTAATTATTTAAGTTTCACGCATTTCATTTACATACATTGAGCTTGATCAAATTAACCCCAAATCCAAATACTGATGTTCGGTCACAAGGCTAAAAAAAATAGTGCTAACGTTTTAATTTCCGTATAACTAAAGAATTGACTCTACTTGTTTTAATGAAAAAAAATTTGAAAAACATGGATTGAAAGATTCAATAGAAAGTTTATGACTAAACCTCCTAGAGTCTACTACCTGGAGAAACTTGAAAAAACGGGAATTCTCAGGGAATTTTATTTCTCATTAAAATACCTGCAAGTCTCAGGGAATATTATCAGTACTCAGGAACTTTATAATAAATTTAAAAAAATTAAAATAAAAACATTCATTATTCATCATCCACACATTTGAAATCGGAGCATCAGTCACCGCAATGTTATGATGAATACTTAAGGGGTGAAGAATAACTCCAGGAGATCTTCAAAAAAATTCCAGGAGAGATTGCCAAACAAATTAAGGTGAGAAATGTAAGATTTTTTTTAGGAAATGAAATAAATTCTTAGGAGGCTTTCAATGTGAGTATAGTTCCAAGGGAAGGAGTGAGATTTAAAAAGAAATCTGAAATGAATTCATCTCAAATTCTTTCCATAGGATTTCTTACTGAAGAGAATTTCAAGGCAATTCCTAGGAAAATTTTAAGAAAATTTGATTTGGAGGATAGTTGCCAGAAGTATTCTAACTATTTTCTTGTGGTATTGTTTAGAGAATTCAGAGAAGCGTTCCAAGTGAATTTCTGAAATAATTCCATGAGAGTTTCGGAAAAATGCGAGCCCATGATGTGGAGAACTCCAAGCAAATTTTCACGAGGAATCTCCGTTGAATATGTAATGTCTTCAGAACAACTTGAAGGTTCCCAAAATATTCCTGAAGTTAATGAAACTGCCTTGAAGTTCTTTTGTAGTTTGAAAAACTAGCCTGATGCTCGCAATACTTCTGATAATTGTTTTTAACTTCTCTAAACTTTTTCGGACTTCCTAAAATTTCCACAATCTTCCTTACGATCATGAATCTTCTCTAAAGTTTTAACAATTCACTGAATTTCACGAAACTATTTTTAAAATTGATGTAATTTTGCTGCTCTGGAATATCTCTGCTCTGAGGATATCTGTTCTTTCTTAGAGTCTTTGTTGTTGAGCTTTTTAGCGAGATCAATATCTTTCTTGAAGTTCTCGAAACTTCTCTTAAGTGTTTACAGTTCTCATGAAGCTTGTTGTAGTACCCTGAAATTAATTGAACTGTTCTAAAAATGTTTAAGCTTCCGTGAACTTTTGGGCTTACGTGAAAAGTCCTCTGAAAATCTTGGAGCTTCTTGAAATTTTCCGCTAATTTAGTGAAACTTATTTGAAATCTCCCGAAATGTCCATATAAGTTCCTGGAGTTCTCGGATCTTCCCGTAACTTCCATAGACTTTTATAAAGTGCTCGAAAAGTTTCTGAAGATGTCAGTACTTCTGTGAAGTTTTCGAAGTTGTTCTGAAATTTCAGGAACTTCTTTAAGCTCCCACAACGAAATGATTAATATAGTTCTATGAATTTCACTGCAGTTCTCAAGATTTGTCTATTTTCGAAACTAATTCATAGCTTCTTCAATAGTCTAGAGTTTCCTAACGTTTTTAAAACTGCCCAAAATATTTCTCGATTTCCTTAAAATTCACTAGACTGCCCTGAATATCTTAGTATTTTTTAAAAGAACACTCAATATAACTGGCGTTGAGGAAATTGCCTTTAAGTTAAACAATTTTCCATAAGTTTTATAAAGTTTATAAACGCTCACGGAACTTTGCCTTAAATCACTAATTTTCCCTGGAAAGTCCAGCTCTGAAGTTTTCTATACTAACCTTAAATTTTCTAAATTGATCAAATATTCCGGTGAATTTTCTGATATATATTTATAATTCCCTGAATCTTCGAATGTTTTCAGATTAATCATAGAATTCTTGGAATATCCCATAATTCCAAGGAACTCCTTGTAAGTCGCTGCAAATTTCCTTAAGTTTATGGGATTTTTGTGATGTTATCTGATCGTCCTCGAAGTACTCGGAACTTCACTGAATATAACAAAACAATCTAAAAATATCTAAAATTCTTAGAAGTGCTCTGGAATTTCTTGAAAATATCGGTGCTTGCTAAAAGTTCTAGCATTTTTTTTAAATTAATGGAGCTTCGTTGATGTTCTCTAAACAGCTTAGCTCAATTTTCGAAATTGTTTAGATCTTGAAATATCCATGATATAACACCTTTGAAATACTCTCACATTTTCCGGATGTTCATATAATTCCGAAGTTTTCGGAAATTCCCGGAAATTTTTTTGAAACTTCTTTAAGGTTTCTGTAATTTCATTGAAATTTTTTAACTGTCCTTTAATTCTATGATCTGTTTTTATGTTCTCGGAGCTTCCCTAAAGCTCTCAATTCTAATGAAGATCTTGGCTCTGTTTTAAAATAAATTGAATTCTGGTGAACACCATTAAATTTCCCTGGAATTCTCTGGATTTCTGTGAAGTTCCTGAAATATTTCTGAAGTTTTCATAAATATTCTGAAGGTCTCTGTACTGAATCTCTCGGAACATCTTAACGGTTCTCGATTTTATTTCAGCACATCATGGAATTAACCTGAATTTGTCAAAATTCACGCTTAAAGATTTTTAAACCAATCCAATTGTCTGGGCTAAAATTTCGGGGACTTTCGCTTATGATCTCTGGAATGTCCCAAACATCTCGAGATCTAGAACTTTTTCTGAGATAAGTAGAACTTTTTTAAAGTTTCCACAATTTTGCTAGTACGAAACTTCAAGACATTAAAAATGTTGTGATATTAGACTTACGAAAATGAAGTAAAGCTGTTTTTTTTAAACGTTTGCGTAAATTGTTGGTGTTGTTGTTTTACATTAAAAAATCATATTTTAACGCATTTCATAAATAGCTTTCTTATTATAAACCTGAAAATTATCCGTCAATGTTGTGTAAAAACCTGGAAAACTCAAGGAATTTTATTTAGCCAAATGAGTGTAGATAGAGAAAACCGATTAAACGTCAAAAAGCTCTATACAAGGTCGTCAACTTCAAATTGCTCAAAATTTAGAACCACATGTAGGCCTTTCCTACACACTGCAAGAAGAATGATCAATCTTGAAATAAATTCAAGCTAAAAAAAAGTTTTAAATAGTGACTGATTACAAGAAAAAGTGACCAAGTCACTAAAAAGTGACTCGCTACAAGCCCTGAAATAGTGAAAGTGAATAGTTAAAGTGAATAGTGAAAGTGAATAGTGAAAGCGGATAGTAAACTAGTGAATGTGAAAGTGATACAATAGTAGTAGAATTAAAAGGAAAAACAACGTAATAATCAGTTTTCTATTAGGGTGTAATAGATTATAGATTATAGATCGGAGCTCAAAATACAGAAGCAAAATTTGACAACACTGCTTACTAGCCACCTGCAGAAAATTAGTTCAATTCTTCAACTCTTCGAGGGATTCCTGTATTTAGAAAATATGAATCGAACATGAAGGTCGCTGAAAAATAAAAAAATTAAGCACATCTTATTTGGTACTTATAGGTCCTCGATGTGAACCGCAATATGTTCAGGATTTCTTCACCACTTCCGCTGTAAATTACCTCCAACAGCTTTTGTGATTCCCTCAAGCTCCGCAGGTAGACACTGGCCTTACACTAGAGTTTGCATTTCAGCTGGCCTCTTGTCCCGTTTATTAGATTGTTTTTGTACGAGTCAATTTAGTTTCGATCAATACACACGCCATTCAATGACCACACAAAATCCTCATCCCTGGATGAATGCACACCCGGAGCTCGGCTATTTCTATTCAACCGTCCCTTGTGTAGGTATTTTGATGCGTTCGAGTGCCAGCAAAACCTCCATTATAACTTGTCAAGTGCACTTGATCTGCATTTTTATTGACTTCAAATCGTGTTTGTAGTAGTTTTTCCATCATTCAACCCAGCGCTAGCGTTTCAATTTTTATTATAAATTCATTTCATAAATAATAGGCAACCGGCGCGAGCGTCACTGACCTGTCTCTGTGTCTGCCTCCATCTATCATCTGCCCGGGACCGCCCGGGACCGGGTAAGCACTTCAACCTGTCATATCTTGGCGCCGAAACATGACTTGACGTGCACCGAGCAATGTTTGATGGATTTGCGCCCGGTGATGTCCCGGACCCCGGGCGATGTCTGTTTTACTTGGATTAAATAAATGCTCTGCTGGTGGGGCTGCTGCATCGCTGCACTTTGGATATAAATGCATCGATTCAATTATTTTTCTGTATGAACATATTCGAACATAAACCAGGCCTCCCTGCATCCCTGGGCACGGCCCTCCTCGATGGAGGGGAGGAAAGAGAGAGAGAGAGAGAGAGACCGTCCCGTTGGCAGCAGTTTCAAAATTGGATGACTGCAGAGCTTCGGGGAGTGGAATTCTAATTCGATTGGATTCGTGTGCGAGCCCTACACGGAAGACTGGCTTAGAAGGGTAGCTGCCAGATGGGATATGAGCCACAAACTCGAAGTCACATCTACGATGTGACCTGTAACCTTTTTGTGCCAGGGTGATGATGCGTGCTTTTCTGTTCTAAATTAAATTTTTGTTCCACATAGAAACAATCCCCAGTGCAATAATTGGAAATGAACTGTATTGAGGCGGCGGACTGCTGGGTGACCGACGGACAAATGAGTGCTGCTTTGCGTGAGGGCATCGATATAATAATTAAACTGCAGTGAGTTTGACTTTTTTTTTCGGTCGCCCATATGCTGTTTAGTTCACACAAAGAAGCACACATACTTTGAGCGGGAATTCATATTCAACTCCGTGACAGGCTGTTTGGTTAACAAAATATATATCCATAGAGTACGTAGGCTGATGATTTTAGCTTCGTCCCCTTCCTCCTCTCCTCTGAGCTGTCTTCGTGGTTTATGAGGAGCCTCTAAGTTTTAGGTTGAATTGCGAATCAAAATCAAAACATGCAACACAACGTTCGATAATTCAACGACACAATCTTCCGAACCCCGATAATCCGAAAAGTGTCGAATCAAAATGTTATAAGCGAAGAGGAAATCGATATTGCACCGTGATAACGATCGACGTCAAGAATGCGTTCAACAGCGCAGCTGAAAAGCCTTGGCAATGGCTGCATAGAATGAGACTCCCTGACTACCTGTGCAGGATTCTGAGGAGTTACTTCCAGAGCCTGGTTCTGGTCTACGAGACAGATATAGCACAGATATCGATTAGGATCACAACGGGAGTTCCACAAGGCTCCATCCTTGGTCCAACGCACGCCTTTGCCTCGTAGCGCGTGTTGAAATACCTGGGAGTGATGATCGATGACCGGCTAAACTTCAACAGCCACGTCGAATATGTCTATCATGCTGAACATCCCTAGCTATTCCTAGGAATATCAAAAGACGTCTTCTGGCTAGATACTGAAGTATGGAGTGAACCTAGAAGTGTAGCAGAACCAAAGGAAACTGAGCAGTACGTTTCGGCTCATGGCCATGCGAGTCGTGAGTGCAGAACCATCTCAGCGGAAGCAGTATGCACTATCACCGGAATGATCCGTATCGACATCACCTGGCGGAGGACAGCGGGTGCTACAGTCGGAGAGAAGCCGGTAGAGTATGGAAAGTGGTGAAGGCGGAGTCTTTGGCAAAGTGGCAATAGGAGTGGAACACGGTGGATAACGGTAGATGGACACATCGGTTCTTACTGATTCTTTCACCTAGGTGAACAGAAAACACGGAGAAGTCAACCACCACCGGACGCAGTTCCTGTCTGGCCGCGGCTGCCTCAGGAAATACCTGCGTGGATGAAACACCGGAGCATGTGGTCTTCGACTGTCCAAGGTGCGAGACAGTGCGAAGTAAGATGGCTGTCCTTAACGTGGAGAATTTCGTCAATGAAATGTGTCCAGAAGAAAGGAGCAGCGATCTAGCAGCGCCAGCTAGCACTGAGAGTATGAGAAATGCCAGCCCCCTCGAAGTAGTCGCTTCAGCGTGGTCCCGGGGGGATCCAGGCAGAGGACAGAGTAAGGAATGAGCTTTAGTGGAGCTACAATAGGCAACTAGTGGATACCACCCCGTGCCAACTTCAATACAGGTCTGGCTTTTGACCCCCACCCCATTTTCTCTGCTTTGAAAGTTGATACATATTTCATTATCGTCAAAGGAAAATTGATTCAATAATTCTAATTATTTGATGGTTTAGAAGAGTTTTTACAAATAATAGCCATATGTAGGACAAGGTGGGGTAAAACGCACCCTGGCGTTATATGACCAACAGCGTTATTTCTCGTACTATTAAAAGACTAATTGATATAAATAATTTCCCAGATGACTGTTCTGCAGCTCTTCTAGTGATTATGGGTGAAACTCCATTAAATTTGTTTTGAAAAACACGTAAATAAGCGCTGATGGTCAATTATCCTATAGCACCCCGTACCCGATAAGGATTTCATTATTCTGTAATAGTTTTGATCAAAAAAAATGGGAGATATTTTCCAGATTTTGTCAGTTTCCAGTTTTTCATAGCCTAAAATTTGAGAAAGGGCTGACAAAATCGTGAAAACACTGTATACCGTTTTCAAGATATGATTTTTTGAAAAAATATTTACATTTTTACATAACCCTGTAGCGTTTGCCTCCCTTAGCTCAGTCGGTAAAGACGCAGCTAGAAAGCAAAGCCATGCTGGAGGTTGCTGGGTTCAATTCCCGGTCCGGTTTAGCAATATTTAGGGTTGGCAAATTTCTCGACTTCCCTGGGCATAGAGTATATGATTGTACTTGCCACACAATTATACTAATACAATGATGATGATGGTCCCACCTCTTACCCCTACAAAGGTTTGAGCTGGACGATTTATCTTTAAGATAATTGAATATGACATTTTAACCAGGTTGGCAAACAAAATCGAACTGGTTTCAGTTACAGATATAGATTCCCTCTAAAGTTTACAGTTGCTTCACAGCGATATAAATGTGGAAAAGCTCAGGCGTCCACCTCTTAGTTCGTCTTTTTGTCCACCTAAAATATTCATAAGTATTACAAGCAATCAAGAGTTAATGAACAATCAACAAAGCATCCTATTACACTAGTAACCCCGCAATCTGATGCTATCATAATTTTCAGCAGTGTCAGGAATGCTCACGAACCCCCAACATTTGCCAGAAAACTTACTACTAACTCAACTAACTAACTCAAGGTATCTTCCAAATAAGCTTCAAAGTTGCATTTTTTTTTATCAAATGTTAAATTCAGTCCTCTATATCCTTAATTCGCGCGCGAGGCTCAAACCTTTGTAGACTACTTTTTTTTTAATTAATCTACTATAAAATCATATATTAAAAATCCATCATCACCCTCGTGGCGAACAGAAAAAGTTTTTGCAGTGCCACAATAATTATTAAAAAGTCGTTATGACAGCTATCCATATAAAATAATCCGTTAGAGATAACTTCGTCAAGATACATAATTTGTCAATTCATAAAAAAAATCACTGGATAACTGCTCAATAAACAGCTTTTACATGTGAAATGCAGCGTCTCTTGAATTCTGTAACTGTAGTTGCACGCTTGATGTGTCTAGACATCGAATTGAAAACATTTATACCTTTGAAAAATAATGAATTTTGTGAAGCATTATTCAAAAGATGTGGTGTTCTTACTTCATCCGCGCTTCTAGTGTTATATCTATGAAAGTCACTTCCTCTTTCAATTCGATCACACAAATATCGAGGCAGCAAACCGTTAACTACTTTAAAAATGAACACCATAGTCAAATATACAATTCTTTGCTTCACCGACAACCATTGTAAGGCGTCTAACATCAAAGTTGAGGAAGTGAATCTATTACATCTCAAAATCAAACGCATTATTTTATTCTGCAAGCGCTGTAATCTCGATATTTGTGTTGCATTGGCCAGAAATAAAATGGAAGGGCAAAAATCAAGATGAGGAGAGATGATTGATTTGTATAAAAATGGTACAAGAATCAGAAGCTCTCAATTAATAACTGTGGAAGTGCATCGAGAAAACTAAGTTTGGAGCACGTAATAAGCTAATATGCGATAAGCAATAAGCTTGAAATGCGAAGATGAAAAAGTATATAAGAAACCTGTGTTGAAGTTCGGTGAACATTATAGAAGTTCAGCTAAATTTGTAGAAATTCAGCAAACTCTGTAAGAGTGTTTAGAACTGTATAGTAGTTCGGTAAATTTTGTAAAGTTTCTTCAGACTTTGTTGTAAAATAGCAAACTTAGAGGACTCTAGTGAATTTCGCAAAACATTAAAGAAACTTCGTTGACGATCAGGGATTTGTATTTAAATTCAGGGCATTTCATAACACTTCAGGGACATCGTGGAAGTTTAGGAGACTTAATAGAAATTCAGAAAACTTTGTAGATATTCTGGGAACTTCGCAGAGCTTCAAAGAACTTAGAAGTTCAGGGAACTTAAAAAAAAGTCCACGACTGAAAGTCTCGAAACAATATTGAAAACTACACTGCGAAGAAGTGGATTATTTGTCTAGGAAACTTCACATAAGTTCAGGGAAAATTATTTAATGTCACGAATCCTCCCATATGCAGGGATTTTTGTTACATTTATATGTATTTAAGGGTGTATTCGATAAAAATGGCACACAGAAAATCTTCTGTAACTTTTGAACCATATCAGTAAAAAACCTGAAAACTCGAGTAAATCTTATTCATAGTGCATTGTTAACATCTGTCAAATTTCATAGTTATTCATACAGTAGTTCCAGTCGATAAAAAAACTGTTATAACTACAACCCACCGATGGATCGCTAAATAGCTTGGAATTGCAAATACAACTGTGTCTCGTGTGATAAGAATCTTCTCGAAGGAAGGAAGGGAGTGGTCGTAAAAGTGATCCAATGCAAACATTAAAATGGCCAGGAAAGTGGGGCAACAGTTCAAGAACCGTCCAAACATGTCAATTCGAGATGTCTCTAAAAAGTTCAAAGTGTCAGTAGGTAGAAAACCATGAAGCGTGCTGGGTTACATGTTTACAAGGTGCAAAAAGCCCCAAACCCGAATAAAAAGCAAAACATCACTGCGAAAACGCCCGAAAGCGCCCGGAAGCTTTACACGAAATTACCCACCAAATCGTGTTGTAATGTGATGGATGACGACGCTTACGTCAAGGCCGACTTTCGTCAACTTCCTGGGCAAGAATATTTCGTTGCCAAGTCTAAGTTCGATGTTCCGAAGGATGTTCGAAGGAAGAAATTATCGAAATTTGCAAAAAGTTCCTCATTTGGCAGGCGATTTGCGGATGTGGTGATATAAGTGCTCCCTTAATCACTTCCGGACCAATCAATGGTGCCATTTCCACGTAAAAGTGCCTTAAGAAGTGACATTCATAGGAAGCACAAAGGATCAACTCTGTTTTGGTCTGATCTAGCATCCTGCTACTACGCTTGAAACGTGTTGGAGTGGTACCGAGCCAACGGAGTAAATTTTGTGCCATAAGATATGAACCTACCAAATTCACCGGAACTTCGCCCAATTGAAAAATTCTGGGCAATAATGAAGACGGAACTTCGCAATCATCCTTAAACTATTAAAACAGAGATAAAGTTGAAGAAAATTTGGGTAAAACCAACAAAAACATTCAGAAAATCAGTTGTACAAAATTTGATTGGTGGAGTGAAAAGGAAGGTGTGGGCATTCGGGATGGGTGAACTTGAATAAAACAAATTTTGTAAATCATTACTCATGAGTAGTTTTTCATTCCATAAAAATTTCAAGTAAATCCGATTATCGGTTTAATAATGGTGAGTAAATATGTGTGTATCATTTTCATCGAATACACCCTTTACTACTACTTCAGGGAAATTAAAGTTCAATAAGTTTCGTGGAGCTTCAGGAAAAAAAAAATCAACACAAATTGTACAATGAACAATGTAGGACAGTGAACTGTGTAGTAATGCAGCGAGCTTAGCAGCAGTTCGAGAAACTTCATAAAACATCAAAAAGTGCATGGAATTTTGTAAAAGTTCATCTAACTTCATAGATACTGATCAGAAGCTCAGAATCCTTCCTAAAAGCTCAGGAATTTTCGGAATAGTTCAGATAACTTCTTAGGACTACAAGGAACTTCGCATCAGTTTTGACGTAAGACTACGTCAGTTTTTCTACATGGGGATACACTTTGTGAATAGCGAAAATGAAAATGTGAAAACATGTAACGAAATTATGAAAGATTTTGAACGTTAATAACTCAGCTGCCCTTGGATTAATTTCAATAATTTTATCACCAATCGATCAAAAATATTTCTACGCACCGAAAACAATGTTTCCGACTGTTGATTTTCAACAAGAAACTATTGAAAAAGCGATAAATGTCAGGCATAAGAAAATCGTTTCTAGACGAAACATGTCGATGTAGCATTGCTGCTTCCCCAACACTGTCAGTCGTTAGTAGACGAAACAAGTCGAAATGGCATTTGCCTCCGATTTTCGGACGACCCCAACGACCACACCAGAGTTGTAATCTTGCAACCAAACTTGGAAGCAGGGGTGCAAGTGATTTTGATCGATTCTGTTCACCGACTTTCTGTTTCGTTAATAACTCGACGGGAAACACATTCATTGAAACGGTTGTTTGTTCTGGATGATAGAAGAGCTTAGCAGAAAAAGTGCGAAATAGGTTAGTGATGCCATGGTCATCAAAAGGGGAAATCGATGAAGAGAATTGACTTTCACCCCTCTACTTCTAAGCCCCTTCATTCACCCGTCATTATAGCAATAAAAACTAGCATCGCACCGCTTTTGGTTACACTTGCTGGTTGCATTTTCTGCTGTTCGACGTTTTCGAAGAACCACCAAAAAATATGAAAGTACACTATATTCTAAGGATACCTAAAAGCCCAATTATTTGATAAACGATTAATCGTCAAGATTTTTCCAGCTATTCGATTAAATATTTATCAAATTTCCAATTATTCGAGCTCTTGCAACTCGCCTAAAGTTTTTGCTATTGTCCTGAAATAACTGCCTTAAAAATATGGAAACTTCCCTGGAATTCTATAAAGCTGCCAAAATATGCTTGAAGTTTTCTTAACTTCTCAAGAGTTTGATCTACGATTAAATTCCCACGACTTCTTAAAGTTCATCAAAATGTTCCTGGAATCGATGGAGCTGTCTTGAATTTATCAAAACTAACGATTACAAATCTATGAACGTCTCCAACCAAATCAGGACTTTCCTGTTAAAGCTTGGGACTGCCCTTGAGGTCTCTGCGCGAAGCTTCTCTGAGGTTCTTGATTTCCCTTAAGGTGTTCGGTTAATTTTGATCCGTATTCGACACACCGATTTCGGAGGCATTTGCTTGCCAAATTTAAAATTTTTTGCACCCAAACTAATCTTTCGGGCTTAAATTTTGTGAATTCTGGCCACAAATCCAGGATTGGTTGGAATTGACCACCCAGAATCGGTGTCGGGATGATCAAGGTTTAATCATTTTTGTACGGGTGTGTTTTTAACAATAGGTGTTGTAAAATGCATCTGAATTGCTTAGAAAAGGCTGAATATGTTGGAACTTGCAATCAGAATGTACACCACTGCCCAAACACAGGCCACGGAACAGAACCCGGTGAATTTATAATTTTCATTGAAACAATTCGTGTGACACCTCAACATTCTTCAGAAGCGTCCAAACCTTTCGGTCAAAATGGAGATATTGAGTTTTCCACAAAAGATTCAGAGTCACATCATTTGACAGTGGGATTTGTGTCATAGTGACCCACACACTGTAGAAAAAATATTGAAATTCCACTTAGGATTTGGAAACCTCTGTAAAGTTCCTGCAATTTTCCTGAATTTGCATGAAACTGTCATTATGCTTTTTGATCTTCACTAACGTTCTAGAAATGTTCCTGAAATCTTTGCAACCTAACATTAGGGATCTTAAACCATTCCTGTAGTTATGGCCGTGCTTGTAGCTTTCGGAACAACTCCGAAGTTTTCGTAACTTCATTGAAATTCTTGGAATTCCGATGAAGTTCTCAGAACTTCGTGAAGGTAAATTTTCTGATGTTAATGGAACTAGGGTTAGTGTGCCAGTTTTGGCACTAGTGCTCCAGAAAAGTTAATTAGGGATATTTAAGATAGGTTCAATTAGAAGATCGCTAGGCATAACAACTGGCAGTTTTCAATATTTTCCTGAAGATCTCGGAACTTATTTTTTTTGACGTAGGACTACGTCTTTGATTTCTATATGGGGGTACACTTTGTGAAAACCGAAAATGGAACATGTAACAAATTAAGAAAGATTGTGAACGTTAATAACTCAGCTACCCCTGGTCCAATTTCAATAATTTTATCACCAATCGATCAGAAATATGGCTACGCATTGATAACAATGCTTCCGAATGTTGATTTTCAACAAGAAACTATTGAAAAACTGGTAAATGTCCAGCATTGTCCAAAAGCGTCGAATTAACTAACAAATCCACCAATTACCTACATGCATATGCTGCTTCCCCAGCACAGTCGTCAGAGAGTAGTAAGTAGACGAAACAAGTCGAAGTGGCATTCGCCTCCGATCCTCGGGCGCGTGCGAATAGGGAGGATGGAATTGCGTAATATTTTGCACACTCATATCGCCATACTTAGAACCACACGCTCCCAACGACCACACCACTGTGTGGTGGTGTTCGGTCGTCGAAATTAGTAGCAGCAGTAGCAGTGCTTTCGGTGTGTGGC
Source organism: Ochlerotatus camptorhynchus (assembly GCF_037179485.1). Lineage (NCBI taxonomy): Eukaryota > Metazoa > Arthropoda > Insecta > Diptera > Culicidae > Ochlerotatus > Ochlerotatus camptorhynchus. The sequence goes on from NW_027040948.1 coordinate 29,169, forward strand.
GTTGAAAATTGTTTTCCAGTAACAACGAAAAGCTGCCTGCAAGCAGCGAGTTGCAGAGCCCACATAAGCAACCATCAAAGGAGGAAGAAGCTGCACCGCTATGCTAGGGATCGGAATCAGTAGCTCTTCGTGAGTCGCTGCGGGTCGGTCATCTATGTCAAGCGTGTCACCCTCGCCCCAATCGACATACAGCTCGACAGCCTCATCCGTGTTGAACACCCAGCTCAGAATTACTCAACCATCACTGCAAAACGGTCCTTTTCAGGGCCACCAAAAATTTGTCAAAGAGTATTATTTGGACATTGGTCAAGGTCATCAGTTCATGCAAGCAGCTAGCTATCAAGGCTCAACCTGTCTATAGAAGGTGTGGAATTGTAGGCCTGAATATATTGGTGCAATTAGTTTTTCCTCGGCTTTCATTCCGCACGATTCGTTTCTTTCGTTTTATCAATCACCCTTGTAGTGACGCTGAAAAGATTGTTTCAATCGGCGCTTACATATGAAATGTAATGTGAATTATAGAATTTTTTGTATGTTACCAAAATGTATGAATGGTTTGCCACTAAATGTTGAGATAATTTATTGATTATTGAATGATCACACTGTATACCATGAAAGAGCAGCCTGTTTGTGAGTTTTTGCCTGTTTTCAAGTAAGGAGTTATCATAAAAAACAAATCGCCAGCTGGTATTTCCCGGCGACTTTACAAATAAATAAGTGCAAACAAAATCATCATGCAGAACTAGCTAGGATTCGTTTTACTGCATATTTCACAAAATTGCTTTCGAGTGTTAAGACGTCGTCTCCCGCAAAGTTTACATTTTTCCCTCTACCAACACATACATCAGGGCTAGATAGATCTCCCCAGGATCTATAGAATCCACGCAATTTCAAAAAACCAAAATGCACAGCACTACGAAAAGAGGTCAGGTTTCGACCAATAGCAGATAGATTTTAATTCTAAACAAGCCAAACGATTGGAATACCAATCTGCTAAAATGAACACTCACTATTGAAAAATACCAAATAACCAACTGTTGCAATGGTAACCAAAATTATCACCGAATGTCTGAAAACAGCGCATTCCCTAACACAGACTTAAAAATCGAATTCCATGCGGTCACTCTGAACGGTGCTCACCGCGTATGCCAGCACCATACGATCGTCGTGGGGGATTTCGGTAAGGGACTTCAACCTATATGTGTTCGGGTACATCGCAACTAAAATCTTATGCAGAAATGTGGGGAGCATTTCTGGGTGCGCGCATTTTGAGGCAATTGTTCAAAAGTGACCAGAAGGAGGGACGTAATTATCGGTCAAACGTCAGAATTCAGGACGAGTCAGAACACATTATTTCAAAAATTGACTGGCTTGAAAATGCTTTGTACAGGAAAGTGGAACCAAAGTATGAGTCAAGGGTAATTCATTATTATTATCGGGTTAAAAGGTGCGTTGCGAGTTCTGAGGATGAAAAGAGTTTAAGGAGGGAACTTAGTCGAAGGATTGAGAACATTATGCAGCAGTATCAGTTTGGTCCATCGTTGTCTCCGTATAAGGAGCAAATTAATAACATTATTCAGAGTTTAAGAGGCGCCGTTGGTACGACGAAACAAGGTAAGGTTAAGCAAACTTCGCTGCCCGATGTTCCACGAAATGATCAGTGGGAATTTCCACCAGATCCCTCCAAAGGGGCAACTCCAAAGGCACCATGGGTGGATGTACCAGGGACAAACAACGAGTGCATGACAGGATCGCGGAACCATGAAGATACCATTGAAATACCTCGAACGGAATGGGAGGCTATGAAGCGAATGCTTTCAGAGCTGGTAATGAGTCACGGTAATAATAAGAATGGTCTTCAGAATCCGGAAAGGGCAGAAGGGCCAGAGCGTCTGAACGGCCGCAAAGGACATCGAAAAACTACAAACCGTCAACTAACGATCAATTCAAATGGCCAATCAAATACGGAATCCAGTGAAGAGGAACCACGGGTACCAGGACACAGAGCCGACGATTACAGAGGTGGACAGGACGACGATGAAAGGGACAGCTACGAAGACTCCTTATCGAGCTACGCCAATGGTAATTTCCGGCAACCTCGTGGACGGGATACATATCGTCACAGACGCTACGCTGGCCAGGGTCGGGTGGAGAAATGGAAGCTGAGATTCTCTGGGGATCCACGCGGAATTTCGGTAGAAAATTTCCTCTACAAGACCACCAAACTAGCTGAGCGGGAAGGCATACCAAAACATGAGCTGTTGAGGGATATCCACATACTTCTGGAAGGGGCTGCATCGGACTGGTTTTTCACTTATGTGGACGGCCTGTTGACATGGGAAGACTTCCAAAACGGAATTACTTACCGTTTCGGTAACCCGAATAAGGACCAAGGAATTAGATCCAGAATCCAAGAACGGAAACAACAGCGGGGCGAGTCGTTCATTGCTTTTGCATCCGAGATCGAGAAGCTCAACCTGATGTTATCGCAACCGTTATCAAGAAGACGAAAGTTCGAGGTCATTTGGGATAATATGCGGCAGCACTATAGATCGAAAATTTCGATCATTAGGGTGCGAGATTTGAATCACCTGATCGACCTGAACTATCGTATCGACGCTGCGGATCATCAGCTACACCAACAGACGAACGACACTCTCGTTCGAAGACCAATCAACCAAATCGATGCCGAAGATGAAACCAGCAATGACGAAATAGAGCAGTCAACAGCTGTGAACATGATTAGAAGGGAGCAGACGAGGAACAGACCACCGGTGAACCGATCGAATACCGAGGCTATTCAGCAGAACACTTCGAGTCGTCAGCAAGAGGATTTTGAACGAGTAAGTGCGAGATTAAGCTGTTGGAACTGTCAAGAAGCGGGCCACGGATGGAGACAGTGTCCACGACCACGGAACATTTTCTGCTATGGGTGTGGTAACTTGGGAAGGACAATTAGAACTTGCGAGCGATGTGCTAGGCCAGCTAACTCGCAAGAAAATGTACAGCAGGGAAACTGAAGAAGGGATGCGAGTATGGGGAATCAAGCATTCCGACTTTAAACGCAGTTCCCCAACCACAATTTGATCCTTTAGCACAGGTGTACCATATTAAACTTAGGATAAGTCAATGTCCTCACATCAAGGTGAAAATATTCAATTTGGAAACAGAGGCGTTATTAGACTCTGGGGCCGGAATTAGCATTTTGAACTCGCTAGATCTGATCGAAAGATTTCAACTCAAGATGCAACCAGCGGCGATTCGAGTTTCAACTGCAGATGGGGCAAACTACGGATGTCGTGGTTTCGTAAACATCCCGTTTACCTACAAGAATGTGACGAAGGTGATACCCACAATCGTAGTTCCAGAAATTTCACGGAAAATTATCTTGGGAGCAGATTTCTGGGAGGCGTTCGGGATCAAACCTATGATCGATCTAGGAGAGGGTCCAGAGATCTTGGAAACCGTTTCGGATGAACGGAATGAACCAATATGTTTCACGATCGAACCGACCGCGGAAATTTCGCAAATGTAACGCACGCCTCGCGGCCTGCAAGATCTCGACCACCGAATACGCTTCCTGTCTCTAAAACGAGTGGCTTAAGCGCCACCTCCGAAGAGGACCACTCGTCAAGTTTAATTTGCCCGGCAAGAAACCCAACCTCAGGGTGGGTTTATGAATGGAAGAGACCGAAATTTAGTTTAAGAGCGATTCAGCAGACTGAAATTCCATGAGGGATTGAGACCCTCACAAACAGAGGCCGCTTCCAACGGTCTTAAGCGAAAGTTGAAGTTAACCGTCGTTCTACCGTAACACAAAAACCCCACACACATTTATCATCACTGGAGGAACTTTCCCGTTCAGATTTCCTCCCCCGATCCTGACACGTGAGTGCGGAGACTGTTTTCCCAGGCAGTCCAACCTGGAGTAAATTCAACTACAACCAAAAATACTACAAGAAGATAACGCAAAATAGAACGACCAAAACGTGAAAAATCTAACCAACAAAAATTAACATTACGGGGAAAGCTTTTACTTTACGAAAATAACATTTATTTCATGGCTAAATACCGGAAATCATTTAGGATTTATTCGTGTTCCTAACCTAGGTTTATTCATGACTCTTGTTCCTTTCCCATTTTTGTTCGTTTGTTTGCTAGCTTTCCCTAAACGTGTGTGCAGTATCCTGATCAGTTTCTAGCGATTGCTAGCCTAACTTACTTATTTTCTTCGAGCTCATGTGTTTGTATGTGTGGAGATTCGCATGCGTTTTTTACTCACAGTCGTCGTTGTCGTCGCTGCTTCATCCGTGTCGGCACAGAAGCATCCCTTTGTCGAAGGGAGGTCGGCAAAGTAGCAGCCTATTCAAATGGTGGTGGTGTTGCACATTGCACCCCGGACTGATATGGTGCGGAAATTCCCAATCGAACCCTCGAATTGGTACTGAACCAGCGCCGACTGCCGGTGGCGCAAATGTCAACGAGGGGATCGTCGAAGACGAATAATGTACGTAGGTTCACGTGGTTGACATTGGCGGATTTGGCCAACGCTCTGCCGGAGAACAGTTAAACGGTGTCTCCCTTCCGAAATTCTCTCCCGAACCGGGAACCTTGAAGTTGAAGCGTGGGGTCTAGAGAGCGCGATTTATTTCCTCGATTGCGGTGTGCCGAGCAAAGCCATCTATCGCTAGAAGCGAATCGGTGCAAACTCCAATCCGCACAAACGATCCTACACAAAACGATCCTAAACAAAAAGCCGTCGAACGGCTTTCTATAAACTTTGCACACACAATAAATCGACCGCACGGAACTTTTTACATAAAGTTTGCACTCTACAGGCACGAAAAACACACCGCGACACTAAGTACCCTTAAGTACTAACTACTCGCACTCCCGCCTCTTCCACGGTTCAAGTCAAAGTCCGAGTAGAAGTTCCAGATACCCTCAGATAGGCGTGATTTCAACGGTCATCGTGGCCGGAAGTACGTCAAATTACCGAAGTAATTCAACGACCTTTCAAACGACAATTTCCATCATCTTTCTCTCAAGAACATTCAATGCTACATCTCTTTCCTTGTCATGCAATTTCAGTATACTATCTTGCTCCAATCTATTTTCGGTTATTCTTTTATAAGAGAGAACGGTTCGGATTCGAACCCCGGACTTTAACGAACAGGTAGCGTATTCGGGTCAAATGGAGTGAATTAGCTGTACTTATCGGGAACTTGTTGGTTATTGTATGACAAGTGTAACTGTACGTTCCTTGGCGGTGAATACATTTATGAACTTAATTGTAAAAACGAACGTACATGCAATATACTTAAATGTGAAAATTATATAATAGGAATTCTGTGCAATTAAATAATTAATAAATAATTAAATGGAAAAGCGTACTTGTTACATCATTCCCCACTAAAAATTACGAAAATTTGATTGGAATTGAACATGGAGATGTCAATAACCAATCAAATTTTCGTAGGCCAAATTACAAGTCGTCTAAAAAAAAACAATTTCGATTATCGGGGTCATATAGGTTCATCATTGACCTAAGTCAACTCCTTCTCTGTTTACAGCACAGGGCCCATCACAGACCCTGCCTGCCACTGACCATCAACGACCTAAGTCTCCGGTCTCCAGCGAAAATCTAATTATGCTTCTGCTAAACTACTTGCAAATTGACAAAAAAAAAAAAGTGGGGTATGCTTGAATTACTTGAAGATCCAGAAACGAAAAGATTTGAGGAAATGAAAAGTTCACGTGACCGAAATGTTTGTTGATGACCTCATTCACTCACAAAAATATCAAAACAACAGGTAAAAGGCTTAAACTCAGGAGTTTTCGACCATACTCCGAGCAAGCACACGAAAATGACGAAATGTTGTCTTTCTGCACCAGGACATTGCCGATATATGAAGACAACATTCACGAAAATTTCCACCTAAGTGGACGAAACCGATAAGTCCATTGGTTGTCCCTACCCCAACACATGGCGAGAAACGCGAGACACCAATATCCTTACCAAAACAGTTCCGTTTCGAATTCCAGTTCACCGCCACGGAGTAAAAACTCCGCAATTAACGTTCACTGAAATCACGAAACTTATAAGCTTCTTAAAAGAATTTTCTAACGCCAGGTAAACCGACAGCGAAAACTCTTAAAGAAAAAAAAACATTGCACCATTAACAAACATTCACTCACCCCTTGCACTCCAATGCACATCAGAATCCAACTCGAGTTGAACTCCGACATGCACTACGCTCATACGCGCTTTAACCGGTCTATCAAACATAATATGTCACCAACAAAAAGGAACTGTCAAACTCGAACGAGGACGGAATAAAAGTGAAAGTGTGATCGCGTGGAAGACGCTTCAGTGAAAAATAAGTGTGCGAAAACATTGAAAATTTCTGCGGAAAACGATGTGGAAACCAAATCAGAACGTCCTCTAGGACGTTCCGGAGTCATTCAGGATAGTGCAATTAATATTGTTCCAATTTATTGGGTGTAAGTTGTTTTGTTTTGTTTTTGTTTCTTTTGATTCTTCTGTAGGTGCGATAGCGATTGCCAGCCGGACCAAAGAAAGGAGTGGAGTACGAGTACGGAATCTAATTGGAACGAGTACGGAATCTAATTGGAAATTAACCGGATTATTGGTAGGAAGCGAATTCATGGATGGATAATAAAAAACGAAATGTCAACATAGGATTCTAACTGGAAAAGGATGTTCTACTGGAACCTATATACGGACGATGAATCAGGACATAAGGATAGGACAAACCAGAGGAAATTGAGAAACCAAAATGCGATCTGCTCAACAACAAAATTGACTTCAACGATGAACGGTACATATCAAATCCATGCTAATAATATGCTACATAAATAAATAAATACTAATTCAATACTTCTCTTTTAGGAAAATAAATGATGAATAAATACGAACTGAGAAGTTTACCCGGTTTAGATGAAACCGTAGACAAAAACAAATTTATGAAACTGAAAACTAGATCAAAGAAATTGTAAGTGGTATTGATTATTTATACTAAATTAAGCTAAGTACTAATATTACAATAAGGGCTAGGGCATTAGGAATACTAACAAATTAATATTTACAATATTTACAGTCCGCAAGTACGAGAAAGTCTCAGTACGGGTTTAATTTGTCTTGATAGATCTTCTCGCGTCTTGATTGTGTTTATCAAAGTGATTGTTTTGCCCTTCAAGGTGTTTTATCGTGTTCAAACGTTGTAGTCACTTTCGTTGCATAGCTCAACAATCGTTGTTTGTAAGGCCCAATCTCGGTACCCTCAACCCTGGTATATTCGAAAACTTCCCTAGAGTGAGTCCGTCGAGTATTGTCCACCAGATGTTGACCCCGAAGGTGTTTTGTCATCTTTAAAAGTTGTGGTCACTCTATAAGAGGTTCATAGCTAAAACACAGCAACTTACGCCACTGATTGGCTCAGATGAGGAAGCATCTTCTTCAGCCTATTGGCGAAATAGATTCCAATTCGCTTCCCCTGCAAATCCTCCAATTCGTACGTATTCGTTCCCAACTTTTTCCGCACTATCGCAGGTTCATATTTGGGTGCAAGCTTCTTGCAGAAACCCTTCCCCTTATCAGACAGGTCGAATGTCTGCTTTAACACCCTTTCACCCACCACGTAGGAGGGACAATTCGAGTTGGATCTAAGATTGTACGTTTTAGCGTGCCGTTGGTATGCCGCAGAAAGGTTAGCCTTAATGTCCGTAAACAGTTTTTTTCGTCGTTCTGCTACCGTGGTTCCGTTTTCCTCTTCAGGTTCATGGTTATCCCTAATCATACCATATTCCCTTCCGTCTGACACCATGTTCCGACCAAAGACGGCAAATTACGGACTGTACTTGGTGGAATCATGTACAGCGTTACGGATCGCATTCGCTATTTCTTGTACATCGTCTGCCCAGTGCTTATGCTCCTTTTTTAGGGTGGCACGGATCGCTGTCGTGATCACTCTGTTCACCCTCTCAGTGTTATTCACCTGAGGGTGGTACGCAGGTGTGAGCCAGTGAGACACGTGGTAATCCTCTAGAAGACCCTTGAACTTTTTTGATATAAATTGGGATCCATTGTCCGTCAACACGATCTCTGGTACTCCAAACAGCCGGAAGATCATGTTTTCTACAAAGTCGACTAACGAACTTGCCTTAGCCTCTCGGAATGTTTGAACCAACACAAACTTGCTGAAAACATCAGTCGCTACAAGTAGGCAGGTGTGCCTGTTTTTCCCACACGGGGGAAGAGGACCGACATAATCTAACGTCACAAATTGCCACGGGTACTCAACCGGTTTCTGTGAGCCCATCGGTGGCGTCACGTTCGTGTTACCTGCTTTGCTGACCTGACATTTCAGACACTCTCGACACAGTTTACGGACATCAGTGTTCATTTTAGGCCAATGATAACGTTGTTTAACTGTGTCTAATGTTTTCTCATACCCGAAATGCGCTTTCTCATGGAGTTTCCTAATAATTGATTCCTGTTCCGGTGCTGGGGGATATTGCTTCCACATAAATCGTGGGTCACTCAAACGATTTGCTGTCCTGACGTATCGGAAGATTCTTCCATCCACGATTCGGTAATCCTGGTACTTCAGCGGCTCCTGACGAATTCTGTCAAGTAGATCTTCGTATGCGAGGTCGGATTGTGATACGGTTATCACGTCCACCTCTATCGACCTCGAAAGGCAGTCTGCCGTTATGTTGCATTTGCCTTTACGATACTCCAGATCAAAATCATAAGCCTGAATTCTCAACGCCCACCGCATAAGCTTGGCGTTCCCTGTTTCGGCTCCGATGTTAAACAGCCACAGAAGACTTCTCGCGTCCGTCACTACTCGGAATTTGGTCCCTTCGACATAGTGCCGGAAATGTTGGATCGCAGACAACACCCCGAGGCATTCTTTCTCGACTGCTGAATATCGTCTTTGGGTTCGATTCAGTTTTTTACTGAAGTAACTGATAATCCGGGTTTCCCCATCATGTTCCTGTACGAGGGCTGCACCTAAAGCCCTATCCGATGCGTCCGATTCGATGGTGAATATCTTGCCAAAATCTGGATTTCCCAAAATCGGTGCCGCTGTCAGAATCGACTTCAGTTCTCTGAAAGCATCTTCTGCTTCCTTAGACCAGGTGAACTTTTTGTTGTCTTTGGTTAGCAGGTCGGTTATCGGTGCTGTAACCTTACTGTAACCCTTAATAAAGCGCTGGTAAAAGCCTGCCAGGCCCATCAGACGCCGAATGTCTTCTTGTGTCTTCGGTCTGGCATAATCTAAGATTGGTTGGATACGACTACTGTCAATCGCCACCCCGTGTTCGTTGAGTAGGTACCCTAAGTACATTACCTGTTTTCTACAAAATCGCGATTTTTCCAACGAAATTGTCAGTCCAGCTCTTTTTAAACGTTCTCCTACTATCCGTAACAGTCTCAGGTGCTCATCCAAAGTTTCTGACGCGATGACTATATCGTCGAGATATACGAAGACTCGCGGTTCGAGATCGAAACCAAGAGCTCTGTCCATCAATCGCGACATAGTGAACGGTGCGTTGATCACTCCGAATGGCAATACCTTAAAACGGAATACGCCTTCTGGTGTCCTAAACGCCGTGAAATTTCGACTCTCCTTATTTAAAGGGATTTGAAAGTAGGCGTCTTTTAAGTCTATGACCGAAAAGTATTTCGCTTTCCCCAATCGACGAAATATGTCTCCCATATTACGCATTGGGTAGGAGTCCTTCACAGTCAGCTTGTTTATTTTCCTAGAATCAAGGCAAACGCGTACCTTACCGTTCTTTTTAGGAACCGGTACGAGGGGATTGGTCCATTCGCTATAGCACTCCTCTATAGCATCCAACGCTTTGAACCTCTCCACCTCCGCTTTTATAGCTTCTTGCATATAAGGAGAGCATCTGTACATTGCCGGATTACGTGGTTTTGCTCCTTCTTTCAGGACAATTTCGTGTTCGATTAAGTGGGTTCGACCCAACTTCCCCGCTGCTGTAAGCTTGAACTCCTTAATGACGACTGTAAGTTGCTTTCGCTCGTCTACAGTTAGATCATGCTCAGTTTCGATAGACTCGGGGTCTGGAATCGTCTCCGTTGGTCCTTCGTATACCGGAATCTCCAACGTCTCGTCCTCTTCTTCGTTCTGTATTTGCGAAATTTCCGCGGTCGGTTCGATCGTGAAACATATTGGTTCATTCCGTTCATCCGAAACGGTTTCCAAGATCTCTGGACCCTCTCCTAGATCGATCATAGGTTTGATCCCGAACGCCTCGCAGAAATCTGCTCCCAAGATAATTTTCCGTGAAATTTCTGGAACTACGATTGTGGGTATCACCTTCGTCACATTCTTGTAGGTAAACGGGATGTTTACGAAACCACGACATCCGTAGTTTGCCCCATCTGCAGTTGAAACTCGAATCGCCGCTGGTTGCATCTTGAGTTGAAATCTTTCGATCAGATCTAGCGAGTTCAAAATGCTAATTCCGGCCCCAGAGTCTAATAACGCCTCTGTTTCCAAATTGAATATTTTCACCTTGATGTGAGGACATTGACTTATCCTAAGTTTAATATGGTACACCTGTGCTAAAGGATCAAATTGTGGTTGGGGAACTGCGTTTAAAGTCGGAATGCTTGATTCCCCATACTCGCATCCCTTCTTCAGTTTCCCTGCTGTACTTTTTCTTGCGAGTTAGCTGGCCTAGCACATCGCTCGCAAGTTCTAATTGTCCTTCCCAAGTTACCACACCCATAGCAGAAAATGTTCCGTGGTCGTGGACACTGTCTCCATCCGTGGCCCGCTTCTTGACAGTTCCAACAGCTTAATCTCGCACTTACTCGTTCAAAATCCTCTCGCTGACGACTCGAAGTGTTCTGCTGAATAGCCTCGGTATTCGATCGGTTCACCGGTGGTCTGTTCCTCGTCTGCTCCCTTCTAATCATGTTCACAGCTGTTGACTGCTCTATTTCGTCATTGCTGGTTTCATCTTCGGCATCGATTTGGTTGATTGGTCTTCGAACGAGAGTGTCGTTCGTCTGTTGGTGTAGCTGATGATCCGCAGCGTCGATACGATAGTTCAGGTCGATCAGGTGATTCAAATCTCGCACCCTAATGATCGAAATTTTCGATCTATAGTGCTGCCGCATATTATCCCAAATGACCTCGAACTTTCGTCTTCTTGATAACGGTTGCGATAACATCAGGTTGAGCTTCTCGATCTCGGATGCAAAAGCAATGAACGACTCGCCCCGCTGTTGTTTCCGTTCTTGGATTCTGGATCTAATTCCTTGGTCCTTATTCGGGTTACCGAAACGGTAAGTAATTCCGTTTTGGAAGTCTTCCCATGTCAACAGGCCGTCCACATAAGTGAAAAACCAGTCCGATGCAGCCCCTTCCAGAAGTATGTGGATATCCCTCAACAGCTCATGTTTTGGTATGCCTTCCCGCTCAGCTAGTTTGGTGGTCTTGTAGAGGAAATTTTCTACCGAAATTCCGCGTGGATCCCCAGAGAATCTCAGCTTCCATTTCTCCACCCGACCCTGGCCAGCGTAGCGTCTGTGACGATATGTATCCCGTCCACGAGGTTGCCGGAAATTACCATTGGCGTAGCTCGATAAGGAGTCTTCGTAGCTGTCCCTTTCATCGTCGTCCTGTCCACCTCTGTAATCGTCGGCTCTGTGTCCTGGTACCCGTGGTTCCTCTTCACTGGATTCCGTATTTGATTGGCCATTTGAATTGATCGTTAGTTGACGGTTTGTAGTTTTTCGATGTCCTTTGCGGCCGTTCAGACGCTCTGGCCCTTCTGCCCTTTCCGGATTCTGAAGACCATTCTTATTATTACCGTGACTCATTACCAGCTCTGAAAGCATTCGCTTCATAGCCTCCCATTCCGTTCGAGGTATTTCAATGGTATCTTCATGGTTCCGCGATCCTGTCATGCACTCGTTGTTTGTCCCTGGTACATCCACCCATGGTGCCTTTGGAGTTGCCCCTTTGGAGGGATCTGGTGGAAATTCCCACTGATCATTTCGTGGAACATCGGGCAGCGAAGTTTGCTTAACCTTACCTTGTTTCGTCGTACCAACGGCGCCTCTTAAACTCTGAATAATGTTATTAATTTGCTCCTTATACGGAGACAACGATGGACCAAACTGATACTGCTGCATAATGTTCTCAATCCTTCGACTAAGTTCCCTCCTTAAACTCTTTTCATCCTCAGAACTCGCAACGCACCTTTTAACCCGATAATAATAATGAATTACCCTTGACTCATACTTTGGTTCCACTTTCCTGTACAAAGCATTTTCAAGCCAGTCAATTTTTGAAATAATGTGTTCTGACTCGTCCTGAATTCTGACGTTTGACCGATAATTACGTCCCTCCTTCTGGTCACTTTTGAACAATTGCCTCAAATGTCTTTGTTTCCCTTGGATATCAAGTCGAAAAACTTCTTCTGGTTGACTCCGTATATCAAGCTCATAATCAATCTCTTCTTGATCGAGATCTTCCGCTCGAGGAAAGCATCGATTCATTTTGATGCTGGTTTTATTATTATTATTCTTTTTTAATATATGTATATCCTATCTTAAACGGTCAACAATCGTCACCAGAAGAAACGAAAAGCATTAATTCACCCGCACGAAAACTTAATTGTAAATTTTAAATGGATTCCTTTGCAAATATTTAAGGACGTTATTAATCAGCTAATTTAACGAACAAACAAAATATATATATGTATAGAAACTACCCTTACGAAAATATGTAATATTCTTTCAGTTACTAAGAAGCTTTATATGAATGAGCAATAAAATTATGTAAGCTTTATGAAAAGAAAAAAAAATGTACAAAATAACTAAACGAGAAAAATGTATCATTTGTAAATAAGTAAATAAATAATGTATGTAAATAATGAAAAAGACCAATCCAACACACACAAGTTCCGAAACACCAAAATCAAAAAAAAAAGCCTTGTTTTGTTGGGCGCCAAATGTAACGCACGCCTCGCGGCCTGCAAGATCTCGACCACCGAATACGCTTCCTGTCTCTAAAACGAGTGGCTTAAGCGCCACCTCCGAAGAGGACCACTCGTCAAGTTTAATTTGCCCGGCAAGAAACCCAACCTCAGGGCGGGTTTATGAATGGAAGAGACCGAAATTTAGTTTAAGAGCGATTCAGCAGACTGAAATTCCATGAGGGATTGAGACCCTCACAAACAGAGGCCGCTTCCAACGGTCTTAAGCGAAAGTTGAAGTTAACCGTCGTTCTACCGTAACACAAAAAACCCCCACGCACATTTATCATCACTGGAGGAACTTTCCCGTTCAGATTTCCTCCCCCGATCCTGACACGTGAGTGCGGAGACTGTTTTCCCAGGCAGTCCAACCTGGAGTAAATTCAACTACAACCAAAAATACTACAAGAAGATAACGCAAAATAGAACGACCAAAACGTGAAAAATCTAACCAACAAAAATTAACATTACGGGGAAAGCTTTTACTTTACGAAAATAACATTTATTTCATGGCTAAATACCGGAAATCATTTAGGATTTATTCGTGTTCCTAACCTAGGTTTATTCATGACTCTTGTTCCTTTCCCATTTTTGTTCGTTTGTTTGCTAGCTCTCCCTAAACGTGTGTGCGGTATCCTGATCTGTTTCTAGCGATTGCTAGCCTAACTTACTTATTTTCTTCGAGCTCATGTGTTTGTATGTGTGGAGATTCGCATGCGTTTTTTTACTCACGGTCGTCGTTGTCGTCGCTGCTTCATCCGTGTCGGCACAGAAGCATCCCTTTGTCGAAGGGAGGTCGGCAAAGTAGCAGCCTATTCAAATGGTGGTGGTGTTGCACATTGCACCCCGGACTGATATGGTGCGGAAATTCCCAATCGAACCCTCGAATTGGTACTGAACCAGCGCCGACTGCCGGTGGCGCAAATGTCAACGAGGGGATCGTCGAAGATGAATAATGTACGTAGGTTCACGTGGTTGACATTGGCGGATTTGGCCAACGCTCTGCCGGAGAACAGTTAAACGGTGTCTCCCTTCCGAATTCTCTCCCGAACCGGGAACCTTGAAGTTGAAGCGTGGGGTCTAGAGAGCGCGATTTATTTCCTCGATTGCGGTGTGCCGAGCAAAGCCATCTATCGCTAGAAGCGAATCGGTGCAAACTCCAATCCGCACAAACGATCCTACACAAAACGATCCTAAACAAAAAGCCGTCGAACGGCTGTTCGATACATTTCAGTTACATCTCCACACAAAAGACACTATTCACCTTACCTTTCTATAAACTTTGCACACACAATAAATGGACCGCACGGAACTTTTTACATATAGTTTGCACTCTACAAGCTAACGGAAAGGAACAAAGATGTAACATTAAAATCGGTCTTTTAGACTCCTCACATTTTGAACTTCACATACCACGAAAAACACACCGCGACACTAAGTACACTTAAGTACTAACTACTCGCACTCCCGCCTCTTCCACGGTTCAAGTCAAGTGAACGAGTAGAAGTTCCAGATACCCTCAGATAGGCGTGATTTCAACGGTCATCGTGGCCGGAAGTACGTCAAATTACCGAAGTAATTCAACGACCTTTCAAACGACAATTTCCATCATCTTTCTCTCAAGAACATTCAATGCTACATCTCTTTCCTTGTCATGCAATTTCAGTATACTATCTTGCTCCAATCTATTTTCGGTTATTCTTTTATAAGAGAGAACGGTTCGGATTCGAACCCCGGACTTTAACGAACAGGTAGCGTATTCGGGTCAAATGGAGTGAATTAGCTGTACGTATCGGGAACTTGTTGGTTTTTGTATGACAAGTGTAACTGTATATATATATGGACGTACGTTCCTTGGCGGTGAATACATTTATGAACTTAATTGTAAAAAACGAACGTTCATGCAATATACTTAAATGTGAAAATTATATAATAGGAATTCTGTGCAACTAAATAAGCGTACTTGTTACAGTGTTCTAGATGCACTTCCACAGTTATTAATTGAGAGCTTTCGATGCCTGTACCATTTTTGCATTGGTATAATTGTGTGGCAAGTCCAATCATACTTCTATGCCCAGGGAAGTCGAGAAATTTTCCAACCCGAAAAATTCCTAGACCGGACCGGGAATTGAACTCAGCCACCTCCAGCCATGCTTGGTATACACAGTTGTACACACCAACTGCTCATTTGTTAATAACTTTTCACTCAGTTGTTGAAATTTGTTTTTTTACAGTAATTGATTGATTAAGATCATAGTTTACTATATATATGCAAAGAGTAGGTAAATCTTAACATTTGAATCAACGCCAATGATTTTTTTACACGTAAAGTACGAGATGTGCAGCATTTCTCACTTCATTTTTATAACGCAAAAACAAATACAGTTTAATACTAGAATTAAAATCTACTTGTTTTTACGTATCTATAACAAGCTTAAATACTATTATATCTACTGCTTCAAAAAGAATTATGTTACGTCAACTGTGTGCGAAGTTATTATCAAATGAGCAGTTGGTGAGTGCAACTTTGTACTCACCGTTGCGCCCTTACCGACTGAGCTAAGGGAGGCTTTTTCTTTGTAACCGTATTGTTTATTCAGGATATGCATAGATTATGATCCAAACAAAAATATGCTTTGCTTAAATTAATGATGATCATACGCATAACTAGAATGAGCCATCAAAGCAAGTAATCTTTAAAAAATCATTTACAAATACTTAATAAAAATTTGTTGGGACTGAAAGTGTGTGTCCGCTTTATAACTTGAACAATCCTTATTTTCAATTAACACATTTCGGTTACGAAAAGTGTCAACAACTCTTTTGTGACTGAAATAAGTCGCATAACAATTACTACAACTGTTTGTCGACAAATTTGCTACTGGGGTTATTTTTTACAACTTTAGCTGCACGACAAATTATACAGCCAAAAAGACTAGCTGAGTCATTTCACGCCAAGTGATCACAAGAATATGCAATCGACCTCTTTGTATTTGATCCAAAATGAATTAAACTTATTGTGGGTCAAAATATACCTAAAATCATTTGATTCCCGAGCAGGAACGAATATCTCGATACCTTAAATTGGTATCGATGAGCCTGACATAAGAGGTAAAATACCAAAAAATAATACCAAAAAAATGTTCCCACAATACCATTCCGATACCAAATTTTGATAATGCAATACCAAAACAATAGCACCCAGGTATTCTTTTGGTATCCAAATATCAATTTTTGGTATTCACAAAGTATTTTGCATGTAATTTTTTGGTATTATTCTTTACCTCTTATGTCAAGAAAAAAAGTCTAGAAGAAGAATATTTTTAAAACTAAAACATCCTTAAAATCTCGATGTTGCCCTTATTTACGGAGATAATCGTGATTAAAAATTACTCATCAACTGAATAAAAATGACTCTCACTGAGTCTCAGCGGTAATATAAACTTAGGAGCAATCGAAATTTAAATTCCACACATTGTGTAGTACTAGAATAAGATGAACAACCGAGTGTATATGGAAGCATACCCTAAGGCGATATTAATAACCTTCACGGCCGTTCAATCTTTAGCGAACCCCATACGTTTCAATATATTGCCGCGAAGGGGAATCAGGGTTGATGCATATATGTCACGCGCTAAGGGGGGAGGGGTGTTCTAAGATTTTGTGAGAAGCAATGTATTAGGTATAGGAAAAACGTCTCAATAGGGGGGGGGGGGTGATTTTTTGCTCGATTTAGCGTGACATAATTAATGCATGGGCCCTTATTGACAATAATATTGATGATGTGAATACACAAATATTGTCAATACCGATGTATTGACGTCAATATAGAATGTATTGACAATACGATTATTGTCAATAAAAGCAATCGTGTAGGGTCTACTTTTCTCAAAGAGAAAATAAAGTTTTACTCAGATGAAAGAAATTTCTAAAAACGTGTTACACTGAAAACTAACCTTGCTCAGTGAGTGAGTCACTTTTACTCATTCGTATGGAGAAATTTCTAAAAGCGTATAAAAGTGACCTACACTTTTAGATATTTCAAGCTAAATATTGCATTAGGTCCTTAGTAACATTGACAGATTCTCTTCGTCGAGTTTCTCTTTGTAATGCCACGACCATGTAAAAACATTCCCAAGTATTTTCAGCACACAGATCGATAAAAGATGTTTTTATGTACCATCTAATACGACAAGCACAACAAGAAACGGTTATTTGCTCAATTTATTAACGAAAGAGAAAGTCAACGAAGAGAATCGATCAATGTTAATTAGGACCTAATGCAGTGTTCAGCTTGATTTCTCCATACGAATGAGTAACAGTTGCTCAGAACTGTGTAAAAGTTATTCACTTTGTGAGTTAGTTTCTTTTTTTACTGTATTCAGTGCTGAGTAAACTACACGCTATTTCAAAACTACTCTAATTTGGGTCAAAACTGAGCCCATGGTGGGTATATACAAGATGATACAGCTTTGTCACTATATGCGCGAAGAGATCGCGCGGCGGGGGGGTAGTGCGGTTTTAGAGCAAAGTGTAAACAAACTCGATCGCTGTCCCATACAAAAATTCAGTATGGCTGAATCATGAATTTGACACATTAGTACACCTATAATAGTCACCTTGAGAAACTATGTCGCGAGTAATAAGTTGACAAATGAACAAAGTCGATTGGCGTTGACGGCGGCTCTGTAGCTCTTTACTCCAATGGTAAACTTACTTACTTAAGGGTCCTGTGCACCACCAGCGGCGCAAAGGGCCAACGTGACAGACTTTCATCCTGGGCGGCTGCTCGATTTTGCCTTGACCTGGGCCCAGGTCAGATTCCTATCGACTTGCTTAATTTCCTTATTGAGGCTCCGCCGCCATGAGCCCCTGGGTCTGCCTCTGCTGCGATGTCCTGCCGGATTCCAATCCAGCGCTTGCTTGCAGATTTCGTTTCCGCCCCGTCGAAGTGTGTGGCCGACCCACCTCCACTTTCGCTCTCGAATTTCTATTGCTATCGGCTTCTGATGACAGCGACGTTGGAGCTCGGTATTCGAGATCCAGTTGTGAAGCCACCAGGCACGAATTATATACCGCAGGCATCGGTTGATGAAGACCTGCAGCTTTTGAATGTTCTCCGCTGATACACCACGTCTCGCTGGCGTATAACAACACAGATTTCACGTTCGAGTTTAAAATTCGGATTTTGGTGCGTTGACTTATCTGGTTGGATCTCCATACGTTTCGTAAACTCGCAAAGGCAGTCCTAGCCTTCTTGGTTCGTGCACGTATGTCGCTCTTGGTCCCGCCGTCCGACGCTATTTGGCTGCCAAGATATTGGAAACTTTCGACCTTCTCCACTGCTTGCCCCGCTACCGTAAAGTTGGAAGGGTTGCCCGTGTTGATATCCAACGATTTGGTCTTGTTTACGTTGATGGTGAGACCCGCCGTAGAGGAGCGTTCGGTTAGGTCATTGAGCTTACTCTGCATATCAGAGCGCCGGTTGTGCTAGTAGAGCAACATCATCAGTCAAATCGAAGTCGTTGAGATGCTCCATGGTGATAGGCTGCCAAAGCAGCCCACGCTTCGGTACACGGTCAATTGCACCTACCATGATCTCGTCGATTACGATGAGAAACAGTAGCGGTGATAGTATACATCCTTGTCTCACACCAGCGACTATCCGGATATGGTCGGACAAGGCTCCGTTATGCAGAACTCTGCACGTGAAAGCCACATACTGCGCTTCGATGACGATTTTATCCGGGACTCCCTTACGTCTCAGGACGCCCCACAGATTCTCGTGATTGAGACGGTCGAAAGCTTTTTCGTAGTCAATGACTACCAAATAAAGGGACTCTTGGAATTCATTGACCTGCTCCAGGATGATGCGGAGCGTGACAATATGGTCCACACAAGATCTTCCGGCACGGAATCCTGCCTGCTGCCGTCGAAGAGTCGCGTCGATCTTCTCCTGTATCCGATTCAGGATAACTTTGCACAGAACTTTGAGAACAATACACAGTAACATGATGCCTCGCCAATTGTCGCACACAGTCAGATCCCCCTTCTTTGGGACCTTCACTAAGATGCCCTGCATCCAGTCGGCCGGAAAAGTCGCGGTGTCCCAGATATTACAGAATAGTTGATGCAACATTTGTGCGGATAGCATGGGGTCAGCTTTGAGCATCTCTGCTGATATGCGATCGACCCCTGGAGCCTTGTTGGATTTTATGCTTCGGATAGCTGCTTCAATCTCCTGCAGTGATGGGGCCTCGGAATTGACGCAAGTGATGCACCGCACCCTAGGCGGATCATGCCGGGATGTTGATGGCTGGTTGGCCGTCGAAACTTGACGAAGTTGTTCGAAGTGCTCAAACCAGCGTTTCAGCTGGTCAGTGGGGTCGGTAAACAATTTTCCAGTCGTGTCCTTCACTGGCATCCTCGGGTTCATCCTTGCTCCACTCAGGCGTCGTGAGATATCGTAGAGGAGGCGTATATCGCCAGTGTTTGTGGCTTTCTCCCCTTCGTCGGCCAGAGAGTTCACCCACGTTCGCTTGTCCCGTCTGCAAGAGCGCTTGACTTCCTTCTCTAGATCCGAGTACCGTTGACGGGCTTCGTTCTTGGCTCCTCTGGTTCTCGCCCGCTCTATCGCGGCTTTTGCTTCTTTACGCTCCTCAATCTTCCGCCAGGTTTCATCTGTGATCCACTCTTTCCTCTGGGTGCACAGCTCACCAAAGTTGTTCTCGCTTGTTTCTATAAAGGCATTCTTGATGGCCGTCCATTGTTCTTCTACGCTGCCACCTTCTGGAACGTCCGCAGATCGAGTCTCAAGTTCTTCAACAAACGACCTTTTTACCGCTGGATCTTCAAGTCGGCGTGTGTTGAACCGCCGCCCGAGTCTCTCCTCCCGTCGCTGGATCCGCGCCATGCGTAGGCGGATTTCGCCGATTAGAAGGTGATGGTCAGACGCGATGTCGGCACTGCGTTTATTCCGGACATCAAGAAGGCTCCGTCTCCATTTTCGGCTGATGCAGATGTGGTCGATCTGATTTTCGGTATGTCCATCACGGGAAACCCACGTGACTTTCCCAAGTAACAATTTCCAGTTGAAGAAACGCTTTCGTTTTGATTTTGTTCAGCTGCATGTTGAATAATAATTGCACAATGTGTTAACCACAACTTTTATAAAACCCTTGTTTACACTGGTTTGGAGAACCTATACAACTGCAACACAAAGGTGTTGTCTAACGTATTCAGTAAAACGTTTATCCAAAATCAATTTCTTGTTGAAAAAACGCTTCCATTGTGATTTTATTCAACTGCATGCTGAATAATAACTGTACAATTTGTTTATTACAACTTCTGTAAAACTCTTGTTTACACTGGTTTGGAGAACCTGTTCAACTACAGCATTATATGTATACGCGGTATAGGAGTAGAAGCAACTTTTATACAACGTTTATAGATACATATTTAAACTCAAGCTTTATTATTTTGGTGAAAGCTCTTATACAACGTTTGTAGACACTTCTTGACAGCTGCTTTGAAATTTAGTAGAGAGTAAACCTGAGAGGCGTTTGTTGCACTCTTTTATGACTCCTAAATAATCATTGTACAGCAAGCGGTGAAAAGCGTTTATAGCACTTTTCAATGACTCCTTTGTGGGAGAATATCATTGACCACCTATCTACACACACCTTGGTAAGGTAGTTGAATTCGAGATACTGATCTGATATTTTTCAGTGTGTAGCGATGTTTGTTTTATTTCTTTCAATAGCAGACAACAACTCGTGTATGTTGGACGTAAATATAATTATGTAGTACTGTAATCGGTTGTTCTAAGTTTCATTATCCGAAGTTCCTTTTTCGTCCTTTTCCGCATGTGTTGCTTCCTGTTGGCTGGTTGTTTTGTCCACAGGTTATGGGCCCAGCGCAGGAGAAGTGAAGAAAAGTGCTGAACTGAAAAAGAAACTGTTCTAGTGTTTTTTATTTTATTTTCTCGCGGACTCTAAACGTGTGGTAGCCGGTTTTTTTTTCATAATGGCGGACGGTGCAAAAGTTTCATTCCCCAAGTTGAGTCAAACGAACTGGGCTTCTTGGAAGCAACGAATGGAATGGTTGCTCGAGAAGGAGGATTTGTGGGATGTCATAAGTGTTGCAAAGCCGGAACCGGAGACGGAAGAATGGAAGAGTCGCGATCGGAAAGCTCGTGCGAACATTGGACTTTTTCTCGATGAAAGTCAATTCAAGTTGGTGAAGAATTCAGACAGTGCTCGTGGGATGTGGAATGCTCTACGGGAGCACCACGAAAAAGCAACAATGTCCACCGTTGTGCATTATCTAAACCAACTGTGTAGTGCAAATATGGCTGAAAATGGGAACATGGAAGAACACTTGAACACGATGGAAGAGTTGTTTGATAAGTTGATTGCTGCGGGGCAAAACTTGGACGAGTCGTTGCAGATAGCAATGATTTTCCGTAGTGTTCCTCCGTCGTATCGAAGCTTGGTGCAAAGTTTACAGTGCCGGGCAGATGCTGATTGGACAGTTGTGCTGGTAAAAGCTCGCCTTTTGGATGAGTACAACCAACGGCGGGAGAGAAGTGATGTTTTGTCGAACGATATGAAAGCGATGAAGCTCGATGCAGGTGAAAACAGAAGAGAAAAAGTGTGTTATTTCTGTAAACAACCCGGTCATTTTCGAAAGCATTGCAAGAAGTTGCAGTCGAAGAAGAATATTTGTGAAGATGAGAAGAAACAGTGGCATCGGAAGGATGATAATTACAGAGGTGGAAATCCTAAAGCAAAACAGGCCCATAACGCGGGTGGTTCTGGGGGATCCGTGTGTTTTATGGCTGGTGATGCGATGCCGGGCTGTTGGGTAATTGACAGTGGTGCGACGCGTCATATGACGAGTGATCGATCGTTTTTCGAGTCAATGAACGCTAGTGACTATTCGAGAGTTACGCTTGCCGACGGTAATAAAACGAAAGTGTGCGGTGTCGGTGAGGGCGTCGTTTTCGGTGAGAACGGACGTGGTGACCGGGTAGAAGTAACTTTGAAAAACGTACTGTACGTGCCGGAACTGGATGGTGGTTTAATTTCGGTGAGTCAACTGGCTGCGAATGGATTCGCGGCGAAATTCGATGCAACGTCGTGTGTGATCCAGAATGAAACGGGTGAATCAGTGCTAGTTGCAGATAAAGTTAGCAACCTATACCGGTTGCGGATTTATGAACGTTCAATGAAAGTTGGCGGTGAACATCATGAGCGGTGCCAGCATACTTGGCATCGTCGGATTGGCCATCGAGACCCTGATGTGCTGAGGCGAATAGTAGCAGATGAGCTGGTAAGTGGTTTCATTTTACATGATTGTGGGGCTCGCATCGTCTGCGAGTGTTGCATGAAGGGCAAGCTTGCGCGAAAGCCTTTTCCTCCTGTGACTGAGCGGAAATCTTCACAGCCCCTGGAGTTGGTTCACACGGATCTGTGTGGCCCAATGGAAACCACTACACCATCGGGAAATCGCTATCTGATGACGCTCATTGACGATTTCAGCCGGTACACAACCGTGTATCTGCTGAAGAATAAATCAGAAGCCTCAGGAAAGATTCAGCTGTATGTTCGGTGGGTGGAGAATTGTTTCGGGCGTAAGCCACGCGTCATTCGATCCGATGGCGGAGGCGAGTACGTCAACCGTGAGCTGCGGGAGTTTTATGAAGCTGAGGGCATAAAGGCGCAGTACACCATGCCGTATTCTCCGCAACAAAACGGCGTCGCCGAGCGCAAGAACCGATCAATACAGGAAATGGCGATTTGTATGTTAGCAGATGCTGGATTAGGAAAACTGTATTGGGGCGAGGCTGTCTTGACGGCAACTTACCTGCAAAACCGGCTACCATCCAGGGTTGTAGTGAAGACACCGTTCGAACTTTGGACAGGACGCAAGCCAAGTTTTGAACATCTTCGTGTATTTGGATGTGATGCTTATGTGCACATACCTGATGCAAAACGATCTAAGTTAGATGAGAAGTCTATTAAACTAACTTTCGTTGGCTATTCTGAGGACCATAAGGGATATCGTTTTCTCGATTTGGTTACTAATCGTGTGACCATAAGCAGAGATGCGATGTTCATTGAGCTTGGTAATGGATCGGAACGATTGGGTGAACGGAAATCTGAGGTTGTGTCAGAGGAGTTGGATGATTCCGTTGTTATCCCGATCAACCCGGTGACGACTGGTCGAAATGCTGTAGACGATGATGTTTCTTCTGATGACTTTGAAGGTTGGAGTTCTGCGGATGATCCGTCAGAAGAAGATTTTCAAGGTTTCAGTGATGAAGGTGATCGCCAAGAGGAGGAGCAAACATTGCAGCGTATTCAAAGGAGAACTAGAGGTGTTCTACCAAAACGGTATGACAATTTTGTTGTGGGTATCGCTGAGTTTTCTTCATTTGAACCAACCGATTACCGGAAGGCGTTGGAGATTTCGAAATGGAAGGAAGCGATGGATTCGGAAATTGGATCACACAACTTGAATGGAACCTGGGAGCTGGTTCATCTACCGGAAGGAAGAAAAGTGGTTGGGTCACGGTGGGTGTTCAAGCTAAAACGTAACGAAAGTGGGGAAGTCGTGAAGCATAAGGCAAGACTGGTGGCGCAAGGCTACAATCAACGCTACGGTGTTGATTACTTGGATGTGTTCGCTCCGGTAACGCGGCAGGAAACTCTACGTGCGCTTCTGGCAGTAGCAGGGAAGAAACGTATGGTAGTGCAACACATGGATGTTAAAACGGCGTACCTACACGGTACCATCGAAGAGGAGATCTACATGCGACAGCCCCCCGGATATGAAGTTGCTGGTAAGGAGAACATGGTGTGCCGACTCAGGAGGAGCATCTATGGCCTCAAGCAGTCAGCACGATGCTGGAATCGTGCATTACATGCGGTGTTGATGAAGCTAAAGCTTGAACAATGTGAATCAGATCCCTGTTTGTATGTTCGACGTGATGGTTCGAAGACGGTATATCTTCTTGTATACGTCGACGACATATTAGTTGCGTGTACGCAAACAGCAGTTATAGATGCTGTGTTCGAAGCACTTCGGAAGGAGTTCGATGTTACAAACCTTGGAAAGGTGAAGCATTTTCTTGGTCATGAGGTGCGCTGCAATGGAGGATTCTACAGCCTACGCTTGACAAGTTACATCGATGCTTTGATCGAGAAGTTTGGTCTCAAGGACTGCAACCCTTCTAAATCACCAATGGATCCGAGCTATGTCAAATCGGATAGCAACAGCAAGCCGTTTGAAGATGTTACTCTGTACCGAAGTTTAGTAGGTGCCCTCCTTTACGTGGCGGTAAATGCTAGACCAGATGTGGCAGCAAGTGTATCTCTTCTTGGAAGAAAAGTGAGCAATCCTTCAGAAATAGATTGGAAAGCGGCGAAGCGGGTAGTCAGATATCTAAAGGGAACAAAAGACCTTAAGCTGGAATTTGGAGCTGGAAAAGGATGGATACTCGAGGGCTACTCAGATGCAGACTGGGCAGGCGACCAAGCGATTCGGAAATCTACAAGTGGGTACATGTTCTTCTTTGGAGCTGGACCGATTGCATGGGTGAGTCATAAACAATCCTGTGTAAGTTTATCTTCTATGGAAGCGGAATATGTGGCATTAAGCGAGGCGTGCCAGGAGCTAATCTGGCTGCGTCGATTGATGGAAGATCTTGGGCAAGTTCAGCAGTGCACAACAGTCTACGAGGACAATCAAAGCTGTTTGAGTTTCATCAAGGCGGAACGAACAAGCAAGAGATCCAAACACATTGATACAAAGCAGCATTTCATCAAGGATTTGGTAAATCAAGGCGTTGTGAAATTGGAGTTCTGTCCATCAGAGATGATGATAGCTGATGCACTAACAAAACCGTTGGGAGCGACCAAGTTTCGACAGATGTTGGAACAAACTGGATTCATCGGATGAATTTCTGCGGTGATCATTGAGGAGGAGTGTGGGAGAATATCATTGACCACCTATCTACACACACCTTGGTAAGGTAGTTGAATTCGAGATACTGATCTGATATTTTTCAGTGTGTAGCGATGTTTGTTTTATTTCTTTCAATAGCAGACAACAACTCGTGTATGTTGGACGTAAATATAATTATGTAGTACTGTAATCGGTTGTTCTAAGTTTCATTATCCGAAGTTCCTTTTTCGTCCTTTTCCGCATGTGTTGCTTCCTGTTGGCTGGTTGTTTTGTCCACATCCTTAACAACCGGATAGAAGCAACTTTTATACAACGTTTATAGATACTTATTTAAACTCAAGCTTTATTGTTTTGGTGAAAGCTCTAATACAACGTTTGTAGACACCTCCTAACAGCTGCTTCAAAATGTATTAGAGATTGAACCTGAGAGGCGTTTGTTACACTCTTTTATGACTCCTAAATATTAATTGAACAGCAAGCGGTGAAAACCGTTTATAGCACTTTTTAATGACTCCTTAATAACCGTTGTGTAAGTACTCACAATATTCACAGATTAAAATTAGTTTAACAATTGTCGTGGTACGCCAAAATAATTGCTTGTACAGTTTTTATTAATTTAATTTATTTGTGCACATTGAAAAAATATTTAATTATGCCATAATTCACATTCTGTGATCATGGAGGAAGTAGTAACAAGCATCTGTTTAATCTTTGATTGATATTCTTTCAATTAATCTCTCTAATCATTAATTGAGAGAATTTATCTAGAAATGTTATCGTTGATTATATGATATATGTCTTAAATTAATGTTTGCATTTATTAATAACACCTATATATAATTTACCTCTACTCCACCAAAAGTTTCTCGAAGCAAGATTCGAACTCATGATCCCGGATTGCCAGCCGCTTCTGTTTCCATCTGCTCTATTCTTGAATACATATTTTGATCATATGAGAGAAGTATATCAAGCTCATCTTGAGTAACTTCTCTTGCAGTCGAATAATCATTGCCTTATGATTATTTAAACATGCCTATCACTTGTGCTATTTTTAGCAACAAAATTGTGGTTGGTCGAACGTAAACAATCATTTAAGAGTGCTCCAAGCAGTTTTTGAAGCTTTTAACCAAATGGCAATACAACTACATTCTTGTACAACTCTGGAAGCTATTATTCAACGTTTGATCAACTCAGGTGTTGTATAAGAGCTCCCAATGGTTTGTTTTGATGCGTTTATTCCACATCCTATATGGCTCCTGTCAAACAGTTTAACCGAATGTAAACAATCATTTAAGAGTGCTCCAAGCATCTTTTGAAGCGTTTAACCAAAAAGGCAATACATCTACATTCTTGTACAACTCTGGAAGCTATTATTCAACGTTTGATCAACTCAGGTGTTTTATAAGAGCTCCCAATTGTTTGTTTTGATGCGTTTATTCCACGTTCTGTATAGCTCTTGTGAATCAGTTTAACTAAGGTGCTATAAAAGTTATCGTAGGTCTTATAAAGCATATAGTTAAACCGAACGTAAACAATCATTTAAGAGTGCTTCAACAGCTTTTAAAACTTTTAATCAAATGGCAATACAACTACATTCTTGTTCAACTCTGGAAGCTATTATTCAACGTTTGATCAACTCAGGTGTTTTATAAGAGCTCTCAATTGTTTGTTGGGTTGTGCACTGGTTGATGGGGGAAGAGCGAGACCCCGATCACCATGTCGTTATTGCCACAATATTCTGCATGGTAAAACCCAACAAAAAATTCAAAGTCACAAATAAGCATATATATTGAATAAATGCTGTATTACAGTGTACAATGCTTAATAAAACAAGTAGTCGAGTTATGTGCTGAAGAAACCTCATTGAGATCGATAGATGACCTCATTGAGATCGATAGATGCACATTTATTCCACTGTTTGCTAAGATCTGATTAATTTTCTTATTAAAAGCTGTATAAACGTTGACTGTCTTCTCAAATCAACGCCAGAAGTTTGATCTAATGAAAAACTGAATAACTGTAGTTTGTACATACATTGACACTTTATTTCGACTGTTTTCAATTGATAACATGCTTTATTAGACGTCTAATAAATGTTCTGTAGCTCCATTATTAGATTTCATTGCATTACTTTACAATATTGCTGAATAAAGGTGGCTACGGGCAGCATAATAGCTCTTATACCACTATGCGTCCATGTTTTTTTTTTTTTTTTGTAGAAATATTGTTTATTTAGTTTTTAATAATAAATAACACATTCAAACAGATAAAAAAAAATATTCTGCTAGATCAAACTCTAGCTCACCTACAAGTAAATTGATTCTTGTCTCTGTTGCAATTGTACCCAGGATCGGGCGTAGAAGGTCTTCGAAAGTAGGCCTTTGCCACCCACCGAGTGTCATCGTCATCCTTCGTTGCACGTACGCCCATGCCGCGGTTACTCGAGGGCACTCACTGAACTTGTGTTGCAAAGATTCGGTCACCACCATGCAGTGCTGACAATGCGGGTCGTTTGCACGGCCGATGATGTTCATCAGTCTGCGGTGCTCCATTTTTTCGTTCACTAACAAGTAGAGATCGCTGCGCTGGATCGATGACAGTCTTCTTGATGAAATGTTTGCCCATATCTTCTTCCAGTTTAGGCCTGGCTGGTTCCGTTCCACTTTTGGTATCTCGGTTTACTCCAGATAGAAGCGGTGAATTTGATCGCTGGTGGGGATACAAGGAAAATTGCTGAGAGAGGAGTTTTAGGCAGGGAAGATCGGCAGGGGGAGGAATATTTTGGGCAAGAAGGGACTGATAATGGGGAAGGGAATCGATCTCTTGAAGATGGCGATTGACGAGAAGCGCTTGATCGCTGGCAATATCAGTTTTAGTCCTCCATGCTCTTTACTGCGCGCCAGCTGCTGCATCGGGACACGTGCCAATCCTCGAAACAGGAAAGTCCCCATTGTCGCTGTCAGCTTTGCCGTGTGGATACATTGCGGTGGTATTATGGAAGAGAGGTACCACACCTTCGCTGTGATGAAGGTGTTTAGTAATATTACCTTTTGCTGCAGGGTAAGGGAGCGCATGTTATGCATCCATATAAGCTGCCGAATTTTGTTTATTAGCGTATCTCAGTTTAGCTTCACCATCAGCCGCACTGAGTTTGCAAAAATAACACCCAGAACCTTCACCTTCTCTGTATTCTGTAGTCGTGGAATCAACAGTGGATCTCCATTGATGAATCCGACATCGATTGCCACTGTTTTATGGCGATTTAGTTTTGCCCCGGCAACGACTACAAAGCTGTCGAACAGCTGAAAGATCCGTTCAATTGTTTGCGTTGATGTTGCTATCACCGTGATATCGTCAGCGTACGCAACGCAAAGATCACCGCCACACACACGCTCCACCCGTGTGGGGAGGGGATGGAGGTATAGCACAACGAGCAGCATCGACATCGGATCTCCCTGACGTACGGATCGTTCTATGCGGATCGACTGTGAAAGGTGCCCATTCACTTACTGACATTATCACGACGATGAAGAGGTATCGGCCACTCGAGAGAGCCAGCCGACGAAATCATGATTGATACCCAGAGAGAGAAGGGTTCGATGAAGAAACTCATGAGAGACCCGATCAAACGCGTGGTCTAGGTCGAACGAGATCAGCTTCCCTTTCTGTTTTCTTGCGATAAGCTGAGCCACACGATCCTTGAGCGAGAGTGTAGCTTGAAAAATAGAGCGGTCGGTGTTGGCGCATTTTTGAGCGTCACTTAGAACTCGATGTATCTGCAGCACGCGTTCCAAACGGGCCTCCATCACACGGCTAAGAATTTTATAATCGACGTTGAGCAGGCTAATCGGACGGTATGCTCTCGCTGTCCCATCGCCACACTCTTTTTGACCAGCACGATTGTGCCATCGGTGAATTCCGACGGGAGCTCATTCGTCATAGCCTCATTTATTACGAAGTACAGCTCCCGATAGATGACGTCGAATGTTCGTAGGTAGAACTCTACCGGTAGGCCATCGGTACCTGGCGATTTTCGTTTCTGCGATGTTCGGATGGCATTTTTCAAATCGTCAATAGTGATCTCTGCCATTAGAGCATCCTTGGATTCGTCGTTCTCGGGTACGACTCTCTCGTTTATAAACGTTTCTTCCCCAACCTGCCTCGCCTATAGTCGCTATATTCATAGTCTGGCGGATAGAATTTCGATCTATCAAAAAGCGGAACCAATTCACTATATTTTAGACCAACAATTGAAATGGTACTATCAACTTTTATAAACATTGATGATTCCTCGAACGCAAATTATCGGTATCATCTGATAGGGAAAACTTTCCTCAACCTAAGTTTGCGTAGGCGCGCGTTGAGTCACGAGAAAAGAGTTATAGTCGCTATATTCATAGTCTGGCGGATAGAATCTCGGGAACCAATTCAGCTGTCAAATAGCGGAACCAATCGAGCAAATCACGACCAACAACAGAAAAGAGCACATCAGCTATTGCGAACAAAACTTTGGAAACTCTTTTCTCGTGGCTCAACGCGCTGTTAGAGCCTTGTGGTCTGAAAATGAACATACGTGCGTGGCAGCGCTTCGCAGATGCTCGCATAGCATAGCGCTGACATACATACGGCATATTTTCCATACTAAAACGTGAATGTTGTCAGGAAGGGATCGAAAAATTTTGATTGATTTGGCCCAATGTCACCCCAAGTACGGTACGTCCATACTAAAGAGATTGAATAATTTCAGCCTCTTCAGTCCATACTTTACTTTGAGAATTTTAGGGGTACCCATAATTTCCTCACGTACAGGGTTAATCCACATTTCCGAAGAGATGAAATGAATGAACGTAGAATTGCACTCATTTTCTGGCATTATGCCTGGATTTATTACTGTTAAATACATTGTAAGTTACCACTGAACGATTACAACTCTATCGTTTAGCAAAATGGTCATTCATGGCCCCACCCGACCGCTGAATGTTATTACGATTGGATTTAATGCGTTTTTCCACCGTCTCGTGGTTGGCAGCATGTTTGAACTGTTTGGTGACGAAGTCCTTATCATACTTCTTTGCACGCTCCTTTTCGTCCTGCTTTCGTTCTTCGTCTTCGTAGCGCATCACATTCTGCTTACGCTCTTTATCCCTCCAATCGGCATTACTCAACATTGCCCTACGTTTGGCTTCCATCTCCTCTTCGGTTAGTGGTTTTTTCTTCTCCGGACGACTCCACGAGGCCTTCTGGCTGGACTGGTGGGCCTTTATCTCCTCACGCTTATACAAGCGCACCTCATCCCGTTTCGACAGTTCCAGTTTCTTACCGGAAGCAGAGACCAAACCAAAATTTTTCGCGGCTGGTCGTCGCCTCTCATCGTCGGAATCATACTGATGTCTCGAAGGAGGCGATTCTGAGCTTGAACTCGACGGAGTCGGCGATTTACGGCGACGTTCTCGCTCGTTCGAACGGGAACGCTTCCGATCTCGACTACGTGAATGATGTCGATCTCTTCTCTCCTCAGTTGGCTTCCTACGATCCTGAACGGGGCTTCTCGATCGATTTCTGAACCGCCTTTCCCGGTCGAGGCTTCGCGATCTGTTACGAGATGATGCAGGCGGTGGCCGCCTCATATCTTTCGATACAGATCTTTGTTTTCTTTGTCGGGAATCATCAGCAATATTCGAATCAGAGTCTTCCTCGGAACTACTGCTTCCGTGCTTCTTCTTCTTCTTCGACTTCTTAGGCTTGGCCATTTTGTTGAGCTCCTTGGACAGCTTCTGATATTTCATAGTCAAAAGCTTATCCAAACCAACCTCTTCACTCTTCTCAGACCCCATGGAGCTTTGAACCTTTTTGTATTTTTCGGCCAGCAATTTGTCCAAGTCTTTACCTTTATCATCATCATCATGTGACTCTGAACCACTGCTAGAGCTTCCTCGCCTCTTATGCTTCTTCTTCTTAGATTTTTCTGAAACAAATGAAGAACATTAAATATTTAACTTCTCTGAAAATTAATTCAGCCAAGGTTGCAAATAATCATTTCGCATTAAACTTTTTTTAATTATGAAGTGATTAGATATTATTGTGCATTGCGTACATTGCAAATACGAAATCGCTTTAAAAGTGTGCTTTTACAATAAATTATTTTGGAGTCATCTCCTCAGTTCCAGTCCAGTTTCAAATGCAATATATAAATTATATCAGTGCCAACATTTCAAAGGGGCGTAATTGCATTTGTAAACAATGGCTTTAGCCGTCGATTTCTCGTAAATAAAAGCTCACTCATTAAAAATAATGACACCAGCAGGTAGAGGAATGTTTCCTCTACCAGTTAGCATTGTCATTTGGGAGAGGTGAGATTTCATTCGCGAGAAATTGACGGCTAAAGTCATTGTTTACAAAAGCAATTACGCCCCTTTGAAATGTTGGCACTGATATTAATATTTTTTTATCAAAAACCTAAATTATTGACAGGTTTTAAAAGTAAAAGCCAAACACATACTAATCCTTTACAAACATGTGATCATAACATCTTATGATTTAATTATTCCATATTTTTATGCTCATTGAGCATTTGCAACCTTGAATTCAGCATCGCTACTTACTCTTTTTCTCCTTCTTGTCTTTCTTTTTGCCCTTCTTCTCCTTGATGCTCTTATCATTCTTCAGCAGCCGATGCAACTCTTTCAATTTGACCGGATTCTCGAGAATCTTCTGTCGGCTTTCAATTTCTTTCTGCTTGATAGCCATCAGCGGATCCTCCATCAATTTGCGAACCATGTCAACCTGTTCCGTTCCCTCCAGCCCCTTGTACTGCCGGATCGAAAACGGAATGCACTCATGCTCCACATGATTCTTCGGCTGCGTGATTCCTACACTGGTACCAGCTTTCTCCTGCGAATCTAGCTTTTCGAAATTCTTATCTACCGCACGACCCATCAAATATTCGTCCCGATTGACCTGCGGCCCTTTGTACATCCATTCAAGCTTACGGTCCCCATCAGTATCCGGAAGCAATCCAGATTTCTTAGCGATGCTCTTCAGTTCCTCCCGATTGCGTTCCTCGTTGATTTCATGCTGCAGTTCAGCGAGTTTCCTCTTCTCCGCAGCATCTGCTTGTTCGGCTTTCCAGACGCGTTCTTGATTCTTGAACGTGTTTGGGTGCCACGATTTCTTCGTGTTCTAAAAAAAAGGTTGGAAAATAATTGCTGAGTGTCTCGAAAACCGCAACTAATGCTTACCAAATCACCGCCACCCATTGTACACTATTTTCAAGCAATGAGCTGAAAATAAAATGAATTTAGCGCACAATTTGTCCACTTTTGCAAAACAAATGCTGCACAAAATGCACAGTTTGTTTTTTTCGATCCCTGAAGCTGAAAGTAAAGAATATTGTATACACGATCGAGTATTTTCCCTCTCAAGTGAGTAAATGCTGGTGCATATTGGCGTTGACGAGAGCTCTGTAACTCTTTACTCATATGGAGAAATCTCATATGTAACTGTCAGTCTATGTGTGAAACATGGCGGACTTTTTCTTACTCTCTCACTCCAACGCAAAACCCCATAAGGAACTGTCAAAATGTGTGTGAAGAAACGTCACTTCGGGACTGGTGTCAAGGCGAATTGCATAAGTTTCCGGGTTTTGTGACAGATAATGCCTGGGCTAACTGGCAGGTTTTTTGACAGTTAGCCCATGCATTTTCTGTCAAAAAACCCGAAAATGTATATATCAAGCATAACTTTTCAAAAGGACGTATGTAACATTGGATAGAAAATTAGAAACATTGGATAGCAATGTCTATACACACAAAGAAAGGTCGTTTATAAAATTTAAAAAACCATTGGTACACGGATAGAAATCTCCTTATACCTTTTGGCAAATTTCCATTGCTGATTATTCATAAAATGTATAAGTCAACTAATAAGCAGACGCCTTACTTACCTTACCAATCAGGCTAAGGCCTTGTTGTCCTCTGCTGTCCGAAGAAGTCGTCTCCACTCTACTCGATCCATGGCCACAGTTCGCCAGCCTCGTAGTCTGCGAAGGGTCCGCAGGTCACCTTCTACTTGGTCGATCCACCTTGCCCGCTGCGCGCCTCTTCTTCTTGTTCCTGTTGGGTCGCTTTCTAGAACCATTTTCACTGGGTCGTCGTGCGGCATTCTTACGACGTGCCCAGCCCACCGTAGTCGCCCAATTTTTGCAATGTGGACGATGGATGGTTCTCCCAGCAGCTGGTGCAATTCGTGGTTCATTCGCCTCCTTCACGTTCCGTCATCCATCTGCACTCCACCGTAGATGGTACGCAACACCTTCCGTTCGAAAACACCAAGGGCGCGTTGGTCCTCCACGAGCATAGTCCAGGTCTCGTGGCCGTAAAGGACCACCGGTCTAATCAGCGTCTTGTAGACAGTCAACTTCGTGCGGCGGCGAATTTTATTCGACCGGAGCGTCCTCCGGAGTCCAAAGTAGGCACGATTCCCTGCCATAATGCGTCTTTGAATTTCTCTGCTGGTATCATTTTCGGCGGTCACCAGTGAGCCCAAATACACGAACTCATCGACCACCTCGATTTCGTCACCGTCAATCTGAACTCGGGGTGGGAGGCTAACATTGTCTTCCCTAGAACCTCTTGCTTTCATATATTTTGTCTTTGATGCGTTGATGGCAAGTCCAATCTGTCTAGCTTCAGCCTTCAGTCTGATGTACGTTTCCGCCATCATCTCAAAGTTCCGTGCCATAATTTCAATGTCATCGGCGAAACCAAGGAGCTGGATGGACTTCCTGAATATCGTGCCACTCGTGTCTATCCCAGCTCTTCTGATCACACCTTCTAACGCGATGTTGAACAGCAGACACGAAAGTCCATCACCCTGCCGTAACCCCCTTCGAGATTCAAAGGGACTCGAGAGTGTCCCCGATACTCGAACAACGCACGTCACTCGATCCATCGTCGCCTTGACCAATCGCGTCAGTTTATCCGGAAATCCGTACTCGTGCATAATCTGCCATAGCTGATCTCGATCGATTGTGTCGTATGCGGATTTGAAATCGATTAACAAATGATGTGTGGGCACGTTGTATTCGCGGCATTTCTGCAGAACCTGCCGAATCGCGAAAATTTGGTCCGTGGTAGCGCGGGCACCCATGAATCCCGCCTGGTATTGCCCCACGAACTCTCTTGCATATGGTGACAGACGGCGGCATAGAATTTGGGAGAGTACCTTGTAGGCGGCGCTCAGCAGTGTGATCGCGCGGTAGTTGCAGCAATCCAACTTGTCGCCCTTTTTGTAGATTGGGCATACGACACCTTCCATCCACTCCTCCGGTAATATCTCCTCCTCCCAAATCTTGGCAATTACCCAGTGCAGCGCTCTAGCCAGTGCTTCACCACCGTATTTCAATAGCTCACTTGGTAGTTGATCTACACCAGTTGCTTTGTTGTTCTTTAGCCGACCGATCTCCTCCTCAACTTCTTGAAGATCAGGGGCCGGTAGCCTGTCGTCTTCTGCGCGTGCTCCAAGGTCTGTTGCCGTGCCACCTTCGTTTTCTGCTGCTTCACCGTTGAGGTGCTCGTCATAGTACTGCTTCCACCTCTCAATCACCTCACACTCGTTCGTGAGAAGGTTACCGTCCAAGTCCTTGCACATATCGGCTTGCGGCACGTAGCCTTTGCGCGAACTATTTAGCTTCTCGTAGAACTTCCGTGTGTCGTTTACGCGGTACAGATTTTCCATCGCCTCGCGATCTCGATCTTCCTGCAGACGCTTCTTCCTTCGGAAAACCGAGTTTTGTCTGTTCCGCGCTTGTCTGTATCGCTCCACATTCAATCTCGTGCGGTGTTGCAGCATTCTCGCCCGTGCTGCATGCTTCTCCTCTACTAACAGTTTGCATTCGCCGTCAAACCAGTCATTTCTTCGGTCCGGGATTGCAGTACCTAGTGCCGCTACAGCAGTACTACCTATGGCTGAACGGATGTCCCTCCAGCCATCTTCAAGAGAAGCTGCGCCAAGCTGCTCTTCCGTGGGTAGTGCAACTTCCAGCTGCTGCGCGTAGTCCTGGGCAACTCCGGTGTCCCGTAGTTGCTCAATGTTGGGTCGTGGCGTTCGACTTCGACGTGTGTTATGCACCGTCGAGAGTTTTGAGCGCATGCATACTGCAACTAGGTAGTGGTCCGAATCTATGTTCGCACTGCGGTACGTGCGGACGTTGATAATGTCGGAGAAGAATTTCCCGTCGATTAGAACGTGATCGATTTGGTTTTCTGTGTGTTGGTCAGGTGATCTCCAGGTGGCTTTGTGGATATCCTTGCGGGGGAAAAAGGTACTTCGAACTACCATACCCCGGGAGGCTGCAAAGGTCACGCATCGTTGGCCGTTGTCGTTCGATACGGCATGCAGGCTGTTTGGCCCGATTGCCGGTCTATACATTGCCTCCCGTCCTACCTGAGCGTTCATGTCGCTGATGACGATTTTGACGTCCCGTTGCGAACAGCCGTCGTACACCTGCTCCAGCTGCGCATAGAACGCTTTGTCTCGTCGTCGGGTCTCCCTTCGTGTGGGCAGTGCACGTTGATGATGCTGTAGTTGAAGAAACGGCCCTTAATCCTCAACTTGCACATCCTCGCGTTGATCGGCAGCCAACCAATCACGCGTTGGCGCATCTTACCCAGCACTACAAAGCCGGTTCCCAGCTCGTTGGTGGTGCCACAGCTCTGGTAGAAAGTAGCCGCTCGATGCCCGCTTTTCCATACCTTTTGTCCCGTCCAGCAAAGTTTCTGCAGTGCTACGACTTCGAAGTTGCGTGGTTGAAGTTCGTCATAGATTAACCTATCGCAACCCGGGAAGCCGAGCGATTTGCAGTTCCATGTTCCGAGTTTCCAATCGTAGTCCTTATTTCGTCGCGTAGGTCTGTGCCGATTGTTCCGATCCGTATTTCTTTCTTCGGTATTTGCAACTCTGTTTTTTTCCAGGGCGGCTTGTTGGGCCTGCCCCAACCCCCTGTCTCGCCGGGGGACCATCGTGCACAGCTCTGTTTAGAGTCCCACGCTGGCACTAGGACGGTGATCAGCCGCTCCTAACATGGAGAACAGACGCCGTTTTGAGCCGCACCTCCATGGTGAGCAGACGCTCAGGTTTGGTGCAGACGCCTTGCAAAAAGTTAATAAAGATCATGTGTCAAATGAAATGTATAAGCGGTCACACATACCTTTCATGCATTCTAATAGGACCTATGTAGTTTGTTTTATGGAATGTATAAGGCTGATGCTTTGGCAAAAATGTATAAGTGAAACACATGAATTAAATAATTGATTTCCGTTTCGTGTAGATTTAAAAGTTTGCATTGGTTCTTTTTGGTAGAAAGCGGTTAGCTTTCAAAATAAAAGTCAACCAACCGTCAATTCAAAAGTTGTCCGCTCGATACTTTTAAAAGTTCAAATTTTCAAATTGAATTGTAGAAATATATGAGATTATTAAATGCTATTTAAAAGTTAATGCTATTTTTTAAATCTATTTGTGCTATTAGTTGGATAAAGGGATAGCGTTTAAGAGAATTGTGAAAAATGTCGAGTTTTGCAAACACGGAAAAGACTTTTGATAAAACAAAGTCATACACCTTTTACTTGTGTACTACTCACATACACCCTGATTGATTCGTCGGTATCACACCTTGATTGTTACATACACCCTGCAAGATTCGTCTATTTGACAGAAGGGTTTTCACATACGTCAAATCAGATACACCGGTTTTTGTTTTGCAGTGAAGATACGTCGGCAGCTCGAAAAGCATTGAGGAATTGTCGGTTGGTTGGTTTATTTACATAACTACCCAGAGTTGTGAAATAATCGATGTTAAATGCGGAGATGAGAGGGTCTGTCAGATGTTATACGTTTTGTGTTTTTATAATACATGGGCTAACTGTCAAAAAACCTGAAAACGTATCTATTGTGCGCCGGCCTTAAGAATCTACTCACTTTCGTTAAAAGCCACTATAGACCTTTTTGACGTTTAATCTCGCGTTTAATCGTCTTTCTCTATCTCTATCACACATGAATGAATGAACGGTTTGTTTTCCCATTCCCGATCTTTTTTTTCAAAAAATCAAAATTTTTTTTTTCACGTTTTTTTGTATTTTAGACTATATACTTTCATCCCCCCAAGCCGTTTTCCGATCAGCGAATTCGGTGTCCAGGCATAGCTGACTAATGGTAAGAACCCCCAAATGGTTTTAACTAAAGTCAAAACTTTAAACGCGTTTTTCTCGAAACCACATTTTTTTTATCGGGCGAAGCTTCTCCCACTTTCAGCCAAAAATATTAACATTTAACATTGTTTGAAGCACCTTAAAGCTGCAAAAAAGCGGGCTAAAAATCGCCTGTTTTTTCATCTGGCCGCCATTTTGTTAATTTGCAAGATATTTTGCTGCTAACGGGAGAAGCTCCAGAGAATCTTATGCAGATTATTAATTTCATCACGAAATCTGTTTCAGATGAAGCCGTTCCGAGAAAAGTCTTCGCCCGTCCAGGCGTTTGCGGCGAACAGGGGTCTGTTTGCCGCCATTTTGTGACGTCAATAATGTCTTTTTTTATGTCGAAAAATTTTTATTTGTAAACTTTAATGTTCAATAAACAAGAATCCCAAAGAGTTAGGCGCATTACTATTCATTTTCCTTGAAAAAAATTAATTGAAAAACAGGCCGAAAAAAGGCAAAAGATTGGGAATACCCCCTTAATCTGTTTCCCTCTTGCTCGCACTCGTTCGATTTAAATGGTGCAGTAGTGTGCGCCGATTAAACGTCAAAAAGCTCTATACGGAGAAAATATACAACCCAAAATTTGCGATCTTTTTATGCACCCGTTATTGTTGTCAAAAAAGGGACACTCAAAAAATATTGAAATCTAAATAGTATTGTATAGATTCCGCACCTGATAATAGCATAGAGGTAACTCTAAGACCACTGGGTCCCGAAGAAAATCATTATTATTTTTGGCTCACTCAGTACCAGAACAACGGTCCCAAGCAGTCCCAAGCTATTTCACTCACCCCTGCATGTTCTGCATGAATCCACACACCCCTGATGTTATCTGTCAAACTTTCATAGCGAATCAAAACAAACATAGTGTAGTAATAGAATTTCAACTAGAATAGGGTACGTTAATCGTTTTCTTGGGACCAATAGGCTACTAAAGCGGTGAGCCAATTTAAAATCGTTAGTTTCGTATTGATTGTTGGTTATAACATGTTATAGTGCTACCCTAATAAAAATTGTATGGTTAATTTGCTTAACGACGTGTTCTGGGTATCATCCAAACCATTTGTGGAATAGTTCAATGATTTGGGTTATCGTTCGTTTATGGTTATTTTTTATTAGGGTATCTTGATGGTGGTTTCTGCTAGAGTCGGTGTATAATGAGTCACGCCAAGAGTGAAGCCAAGTCTACCTATTGAACTGTCAAACCGGCTACCTATCGTGCAAAGTAAACAAACATTACGATGCTATGAAAGGTCCACGAAAGGTATTGCAATAAAATATAAAATATGATCGAAGAAATGATCATATACACGCAGTGAACATTGAATCGTCATATGATACGTTTGGTAACGATCAGTAATGAGAATTTCTACTATTTTTTGTTAAGATGATTGGACAAAATCACTGATATAATGATTTACAACAGGCGCTACTTTTTTTTGCTCGCTAGAAGTCATTTGAAGTTGATGTAGCAGTCCTCTGTTGCCAAGTGAAAAGAAAGGGAATCTTTCGAAAACCGTGATGCGAGTTCAACTGTTTTTCTCTTGGCGTGACTCATTATACACCGACTCTAGTTTCTGCAAAGATGAATACTAAGATGAAACTGTCGGAAGAAAAACTTTCTATTTAAGTGTCCTCTTTCACGGTCCCTTTCATCCATTGAATACCCCTCGTATTCAAGGTAATTTTGTGGTTTTGCTGCTTTTTATCAAAACAAACACACCAAAATCAGAGGTGTCCCATTTTTTAATTACTCGATTAACAACTAATCGATTTTTTTTTTGTTCGCTGTGCTGCCATTTTTCCACCAATGAGAGTGCAGCACATGTTTGAAACGATCGGTGATTATCCTCTGGAGAAGTTAATGCTTATATCGGCATGATATAACCGATTGCAAATATTTTACTTTTCGGTTCGTTAATCGATTAATGGATAATTCGAATGAAAATCGGCCATCACTAGATGAATGTGAAACGTCATTACAAATATATGGACCGTACATAAATAATGATACAATTTGAAAGGGACCGGGGCTCATCAAAAATTACGTCCACACGGTAACTGAAATAAACACGAGTGTTCACCGGTTGGTTTCTGTGTTGTAATTATTTGACAACCGTTATAACATGTTATAACTCTCCAGTCTGGACAGCGTTTTAAACGCTGGCCAGACTGAGCAGTTATAACATTTTATAACGGTTGTCAAATAATTGTAACACAGAAACCACCATCAAGATAGTGCTATAACATGTTATAACTCTGTAGTCTGAACGTACCCAACGTACTCCGACCAACCATTTCGTTAACCATTCATAAGAAAAATCGATAGCGATCGTCACCATTTCATGAATAATTGTAAAGATGCTAAAAGTCTAATCGTGAATCGTTTATAAAGATCTTTCTCAGAATATTGCTACCAATCGTTACCACACACAAAAAATTATCGTTAATGAAATTGAAAAAAACCATTGGTATAATTAAAAGTTTGCGTTGGTTCTTTTTGGTAGAAAGTCTTTAGCAATCAAAACAAAAGTCAGTTAACTTTCAATTCAAAAGTAACTCGTTTTTTTATTTTTAAAAGTATAAACTTTCAAATCGAATTGTAGAACTGTCAATATAAAAAACCCATGTTTTTTTTAAATAGGCTCACGAAAGGACTTAATTTAAAAGATGGGCATTTTTATCGCAACGATGTATGTTTTCATCTCAAATATGAATTATTTTTAATTTGACTGCTATATGCTTTGAAAAAAAAAAATAACAATAGAAATATTTTATTTAATATATTTTCGCTTATGTATATTTCGATATTTTTGATGATGACTGAAAGGGCACTGCATTGTGGAATCATGGGAAGCATTTTACGCAAATGATACAGTTGGTGATGGTGATGGTGGGAGTAGCCTTCCTTTCCGGCAAGACTGCTCAAAACACATAAATTAGTAAAATCGGAAACAAGATCGAAAGTATTCGAAAATTTCATCAAGCTACCTTCAAATCCCGTAACTGGAATATCCTTCCGATCCTTCCACCCGATAGCGTCAGAAACTGTTGCTGCTGAAGAAACTGCTGCTGCTCATGTTAGCTGCTGGTTTCGTTTTTTTCACATGTCCAATTTGGCGGGAAACGGTGGTCCAGTACTGTCAAAAACTTTGCAATGAAGAGGTTTTTGACAGTTTTTCGACTTTCATTCTAAAAAATACACTTTTAAAATTACAAGCTGAAAGTGAAAGAAACACTTTTAAACCAAAAAAATATGTTTTATTTTGAAAATGTTCATAGTTAAAACTACGAAATTTGGGAAACTTTTAATTTGATCATGCATTATTTTTATAGCAACAATTTTTGTTCTTTGTGTGCAATGTTAAAATATCGATTGTGTTGCCAGATCAAAATATCGATTTCTGTTGTAAAATCCGAAGGGCAATTCACTGCTCTCGAAAATGAATCGAAAATACGTGAATAAAAAAAAATACACAAAAATTCATCATTACTTGTCATAACAATGCAAAAAAAAATAAAATATTCGGATAAAATACAAAAATATTCAACGAATAATAAAAATACACGATAATTCGTTAATTGCACGAAAAATTCGAACATATGTACATTTGGATTGCTGAATTCGAACAAAATGTGTTAATTTATTATTTTGTGTTTTAATTCGAGCTCGAATCACAAAACAATGCATTAATGAGTAGGATGTCTCAAATTGTCGAGCATATTGTTAAGAAAAGTGCCTTAAATCATTCATTAAATAAAAAAACATTAATGAGTAGTTGTGAACCATAAATAAGTAACGAATGCGTAACAGCATTGGTAACACATGCTTATTAATGTGTAATGAGCGAGGTAAGGGGCTGTTCATGAACTACGTAGACAATGGGGGGGGGGGGGTTAGTTGGAAATTATCCACAGCCCATACATTTTTTTTTAATTTTCTATGGAGAATTGTCTACTTAGGGGGGGAGGGCTCAAAAATCAAAAAAAAAAACTGTGTACGTAGTTAATGAACAGCCTCTAATGAGTTTATGAGTTAAGTCTATTTTCTTTATATGGGATGGAATTCTACTCATCAGTGGGTATTTTAAAGTTAGCGTGTGCTGTGCATTTGTCAAACAAAACGTCAACATTGTGAGTTGATCCCGTTTGATTCTCGGTTCGAGTGGTAAACATTGACACTGAAATGACAGAATACACTTATAACTGATTTTCAATACATTAATGCATAAAAATACACTTTTATTTTTCTAATACACAGAAAATTATATATATTCAAAAAGTGCAAAATAATACAAAATAATACATTATTACGCAAAATACACGTTTATTCGATAAAAAAAATACTTCACGGATACGAATTTTGTTCATTTAAAACAAAAATATAAATGTTTATACTCTAAACATATTAATTATTCAAAGTAAATTGAAAGCATGTTTAAAACTAAATTATTTATGTTTGAATTAAATTCAAAAGCATGTTTATTTCAACAATATAGGATTTGGGTAAACGGTTTTTAGCGTGTCATGCCTTTTTATTTCCTTCTTGTTACATTCGGAAAAAGTTGCCCCAGCTTTGCTCAACCTCAACAGAAAACGACCATCCATTCCGAATCCATTCCGGATCCTCCTCCGATACCGAACATGGAAAGAAACCGGTATGAGGACCAGTGGCAGAAACGGCAAAACGACGCTAATAACACAAATTTGTACCGGTTCCACTGAACTGGAACCCCCGGACATCAACCCCGACGGGTCCTCGCATCCCGGACTAGGACCCCAATACTCACAGGTCACCCTTAATCACACCCGAAAAAGAGCAGGAATTAAGATGCCCTGCCCGCAGATCTTTTTTTTATCATTTCTTTGCAAACCGTTTTATTTTGCTTTACCCTGCCCTCAACTACTAAAATAATTCCAAAATATGTATGTTTATTTTAAACATGAGAAGCATGCTTAAAATAAACAAATTTATTTTTGTTCGCATAGCTGTCAAACCAAACAAAAATAAATACGTTTATTTTCAACACGAATATTTTTGAAATAAACGTAATATTATTTTTACTTTAAACATTAATTTCTCATGACTTCAAACATGGAATACGTTTGAAATTAACCTAATTTATGTTTGTGACCAGAACAAACTGAGTTTACGTTTAAATTTACCTCAAATATTTTTGTTAAGACGATAGTTTTTTCTGCATGTATAAAAACATACGCACTTAGTTTTTTCTACCGAGCTCGGCTGGGCAAATCTCGGCAAAAAAAAGTTGTAGGGGAATATACGTATTCTCGGCAACCTAAGCAGCGACCTTCTTTCTATAGCCTTTTTCTCTAAGGAACGCACACATATGCAGTATTGGTTTGTTTACAATATTTTGCTGCCAGCTGCTCTAACAATTTCAGTCGAAAGAATTGTCAAAAACTGTTTTGAAACGAATTTAAAAAGCTCCAATCTTCTCTAGTGAGAGCGAGTATTGTCGGCAACCAGTTTTTCTTCGGCAACCGTTCCATTTGAACTGCATGTAAATCTACTGTTCTATTATTGGCAACTCGAAATCAGCTACAATTTGTAGTGCGTGTGTTGCATTTCAAGAAAACCTTGCTAGATTGCTTTTTCTCAGTGGTAAAAATATAGTCAAATTGAAGCTGAAAGCATAAAGCATCGTTTGCATGCATTCAGCGAAGTGTTTTCGTAAGAAAATCCAGTGAAAATAGTGTTTCAATTTGTGTTGCCGAAAATAGTCTGTCATGCCGAAGCCGTCATTTCCCCTACTTAGATCTCAGCAAACATTCCATTTGTTTGCAGAGATTCAGCTAAGCATTATCCAAGACTCAGCAATCAAATGTCACTTCTGCTGAAATCTCAGTGAAACTTATTTTTGCCGAGATTTGCACAGTCGAGCTCGGTAGAAAAAAACTAAGTGCGTATGTTTTTATACGCCGCGTATGTTACTCCGAGGGTTTCTCAGCGCTAAAATTTATCTTTCACCTGAGTAGATGTTACTCCCTGTCTGAGTGAGATTGAACGGCCGTATTTCTGGCATTCCACACTATACGCCCTAATCACAGACAAACAGACATAACACATTGAATATTTCTCACTGTAAAACATCGTCACTAAAACATTACCGCCATCTGTTGAGTACACTGTGGTGGGCACTACGCAGAACAGATGGCGGTAGTGTGTAAACGTCAAACGCAAGAGAATCGACTATGAGCGCCACAGGTGGCGGTGCTACCAACTACTATACTTTTAAATTGTCCGTTAAATGCATGTTCGATGAACGAATTTTGAGTGTTATGTCTGTTTGTCTGTGCCCTAATGTTTTGCTTAACGACGTGTTTGGGGTATCATCCAAACCTTTTGTTGAATAGTTTTTTTTTATTTGGGTTATCGGCCCCTAATAAAAATAACCATAAAAGAGAGCCAAACCATTTGTGGGATAGTTTACCCATTCGGAATACAGTTCGTTTATGGTATTTGTTAATTAGGGGCGTCCCGAGATGAGTGAAAAAACAGTTTATTTTGGGTACTTTTTCAACACTGTGAACCAAGGTGACTACATATAGGTGTTCTAATGTGTCAAATTCATGATTCAGCCATGTTGGATTTTTGTATGGGACAGCGACCGAGTTTGTTTGCAATTTGCTCTAAAACCGCACTTTTCCCCCCCGTGGCCTCATAGTGATAAAAGCTGTATCACCATTTATACGAGCATTTATATACCCACCATGCTGTGAACCTCGCCGTGAACGAGCGAATGAAAGCTGTACACAAAAGCCCCTCGTTCGGTTGTTTTGAAAGCGTCGCCTCGGCTTATTGGCACGCTTCGACTTCAAAAACACATCGTCGCGTCGAGCAAAGCGAAGCCATGGTGTTGCCAGCGCTGACTGTATGCTTCGCACGATCAAAATTTTGACGTCTCATAAACAGAAATGGAAGAGGACATATTATGCGAATGTTGAATTTGTGTGTAAAATTCTTCTCTTGTTTTGCGATCGGAAGTAGATTTTCAACGACAGTTTTGCAGCCCCAGATACCGGCAATCGGATCGATTATGTGAAACAGACGAGTGCGCGTTGGATAAGTTCCTGGCCACGAACGAAAAAAGGACAGTTTGGAAGAAGCGCCAGGTTTTTTTTCAGTACGGACAAAGTTTGACTTTTACGAGGCAAACGCTCGGGATTTCTTGTGCAAAAATAATTGAAGATTCGTTAGTTGGTTAAGGATGTGGCCAATCAAGCTGGACATGACCCGGGACGAATGTCGCGGTGTCCTGCGACGGCTTGGTAAGTAGCGATGTGGCAG
This sequence comes from Ochlerotatus camptorhynchus, assembly GCF_037179485.1. Lineage (NCBI taxonomy): Eukaryota > Metazoa > Arthropoda > Insecta > Diptera > Culicidae > Ochlerotatus > Ochlerotatus camptorhynchus. Next base: position 73,752 of record NW_027040948.1, read on the forward strand.
CGAAGATCTCGCACAGTGTTGGAGGCATTTTCTTTTGCCTACGCTTTCTGTTCGCTTACCCTCCAAAATTTACTTTCCTCACAGAATTGGAGTCCTACTCGAGTGTTATGAGTACATTTCGTGCGCAGGGAGGACTGTGCAAGGAAAAAGCGCGGATTCTCGACGAGCTGCGGAAGCTGTTGCATATTTCCCAGGATCGGCACAAGGCCGAATCCCGGCGGGTGGCCAACGACGAGCGGCTGACCACGGTGGCGGAAATGTGAGTATCAAAAAAAAATTAAACTGAGAGGCTCGTTTTACTTCTGTGGGATTAATAAACTTAATCTCAAGGTCGCTGGGCGGTGTTTTGGTTATTTTGTGTTTGTGTCAAGTTGGTAAATATCAATAACAACCAAAATTTCACTGAAAAAGGCCTTTAAAATTTCGCTAATGTAAACAAATAACAACATATGGATAATATCAGCGCATAAATCATAATATTCTTCTACACTGATAGTGGTAAGCTCCAACCTTATCTAGGATGCTTCGCTACATACAAAACGAATACAATAATAATTATTGGTAACTAAAGTTAATGTTTAACTTTTGGCGGTTAATTAAAGTGATATTTAAATGCAGACAAGTAAAAAGAAAATAATGCATTAAAATGGCTTATAATAACTACGTACAACAAAGGGAGCCGTGTTAATTTAAAAAATAGTACGGCAAGCCTGGTTCCGCACTTTTTGCCGAAATGTGATATGATATTTTTTTAATCTATTTTAGGTAGGTATTCCTTATCCAGAACAAACAATCATTGTGAACATTTTCGTATTTTCCAGAAGATTATATATTTTTTGGATTGCTGAGATAATTTCACTACACAACGTTCTATCTACCATGCTATTGCATTTTAAGTGCGTGATGTCCGGGAAAATCCGAAAACCAACAACTCTATCTATCTTAACTCAGTTATCTGAATTTGACTGTATGAGCTGTTTATGTATCATACTAACCGACAATTATGGAACACTTTCAGTTTTCACTTCAACACGCTGGACATATTAGACCTAAAATATAAACATCAAATAATGTACGCAAATTGATAAAAATTGCCACTACACCTACATGGTCAAAACCAACGAGTTAATTGAAAAAGTCCTTAAATTATTAAACAGTTGAAATAATTAAAAATATTTTTTAATAAAAAATTATATATAAAAAAATAAACTAAAAACAGACGCACAATTTATCAGAATCCTCATTTAATCGGGATTGTCAATTATAGATTTAAATAGTCCTAAATGGAGCCTAGAATTATTTTTTTAATCGCTTTATTGGTCGCATTGACGTTTAACTATTAATTTTTTGGCCTAGAACCAGTAAACCCTATAGTCGCTATATTCATAGTCTGGCGGATAGAATCTCGGGGACCAATTCAGCTGTCAAATAGCGGAACCAATCGAGCAAATCACGACCAAAAACAGAAAAGAGCACATAAGCTATTGCGAACAAAACTTCGGAAACACTTTTCTCGTGACTCAAGGCGCGCCTACGCAAACTTAGGTTGAGAAAAGTTTGCCCTATCCGATGATGCCGATAAATTGCGTTCGTTTTGTTTATAAAAGTTGATAGTACCTTTTCAATTTTTGGTCTAAAATATAGTGAATTGGTTCCGCTTTTTGATAGATCGAAATTCTATCCGCCAGACTATGAATATAGTGACTATAGTAAACTCGTACCAGGTGACGTAACCGCACATTTTCGGCCCGTAATTACTCTTTTCGTTTAAAACTTATAATATAGGGGAAATGGCTCTAATGTTGGCCTATGGATCTAAGATTGGGCCTGCTGAGTGTACCCAGCCTTGCTCGGGATTCAATATTAGCTTGAGTTTATGCGCCAATTAAAAAAAAAACCATGCTATATTGTACGTCCCCCTCTTATCTAAGGGGCTACCTCCTATGACCTCCACATGCCAAATTTGGTTTCATTTGCTTGATTAGTTCCCGAGGTATGCAAAAATTTCTGTTTCATTTGTATCATCCCCCCACTATTTGTTTAAATTTAGTCACTAATCTTTTTTACGACCAATGTTGAGTGTAAAGAATTTGCCTTTATACAATCGCTACATAACGCTTACTTGGGTAACTAATTTGCAAATTTGTGTCCGAAAAATTCATTGGAAATCTGCGAAATCTAATAATGTAATATTTTTTTTTCAACTCCTTGATCTAGATTCTTGTAGAGTGGCCAATAAAACGGGAAAATCGGCAGAACCAGGAACCGAACCCAACCTAATTCTGCTTAACTTGTTAACTATATGTACTTTTTTGCTCTATGTACTTTACCTATGTATGCAAACCGATTTGTGATTTTCCTTAGTCGGGATAGAGAATCATAAAAAAGTCCTTACTCTCAAGTAATTCGGAGTCACATATTTTTAGGGGATTTTACCGATCAGACTTATGAGGTTCAACTCGTGCCGTGTGACTTAAAATTTTCTGTTTGAATAGTTTTCCTAGACCGGTCTCTTAATTGTTTTTTTTTCTTTATTTAGGAGATTTTCAGCCGCTGGCTGGTTCATCTCCGGGAGCCCCAGAAGGGGGCTTCCCTAATTACATAGTTGAGAGTTTGGAGAACCCAGAAGGGGTTCTCCTGGAGGTTGGTGGGGCTCCAAAAGGAAGTCCCCTTAGTACAGAGTACTTTTTTTAACAGAGTTCATTATAGTTCCTGTTTTGGTTCTTAGCGTGGTTGGCGGATCATGGTGTGAATGGCGGTGGTCGTTGTCGAAGGCAGTCAGGTAATCGTCATGTGATATCCAGGCTTATTCCAGTGGTCTTCATGTTCGAGGCGTAATCATTTTGTAAATATTGATTATATTTTATAGAACAGTCCAGCATCTTTTGGGAAAACTATTAGGGTAATCCGTGGACGGGTCGTTAGAGAGGGTGTTACGTACAGTACTGGACAAAATAAATCATACACCCATATATTTTTTCTTTGGAGGTCGATATATCAGGTAGATTCAAACATACAATAATGGTTTGTTCTGCAATACTTCTGTATGTTTTTCGTTAAAACTGTGCAGGTATAGAATATTCAATATATTGTATTACTTTCTCAATCATCATTTATAAGTTGTAAAAAAAGAATTTCGAGTTGGACAAAATAAATCATACGCCTGATTTCTTATTGAAAATTCTTGTTTAATTCAACTTTCAACATACATTTTAACACTCTCAGTATATGGTATGACCACCCTTTGCTTTCAACACTGCTTCCTACCGTCTTGGCATACTTTCGACGAGGTTTTGTAGATATCCTGAATCGATATTCTCCCACGCTGCTTCAAGTGCTTCAAAATAAACGTTTTTGTTGGAAACCGATGCTTTATCCACTTTGTTGTCCAAGTAAGACCACAAATTCTCTTGAGATCGGGAGATTGGGGAGCCCATTCCAGCGTTTTGATCCGATTTGATTTGAAAAATGCCATTGTTTTCTTCGCTGTGTGCTGTGGGTCATTATCGTGTTGGAAAATGTAATTGGATTACAGGCCAGTTTTAAGTAGCGAAACCTCCAGATTTTCACTTAAGGGGGTATTCCCAATCTTTTGCCTTTTTTCGGCCTGTTTTTCAATTAATTTTTTTTTCAAGGAAAATGAATAGTAATGCGCCTAACTCTTTGGGATTCTTGTTTATTGAACATTAAAGTTTACAAATAAATTTTTTTCGACATAAAAAAAGACATTATTGACGTCACAAAATGGCGGCAAACAGACCCCTGTTCGCCGCAAACGCCTGGACGGGCGAAGACTTTTCTCTGGAACGGCTTCATCTGAAACAGATTTCGTGATGAAATTATAATCTGCATAAGATTCTCTGGAGCTTCTCCCGTTAGCAGCAAAAAATCTTGCAAATTAACAAAATGGCGGCCATATGAAAAAACAGGCGATTTTTAGCCCGCTTTTTTGCAGCTTTAAGGTGCTTCAAACAATGTTAAATGTTAATATTTTTGGCTGAAAGTGGGAGAAGCTCCAAAGAATTTAATAAGGAACAAAATGCGCAAAGATTCAAGTCAATATCTCTTATAGTTTCTGAGAAAAATCTTCGCCCGATAAAAAAATGTGGTTTCGAGAAAAACGCGTTTAAAGTTTTGACTTTAGTTAAAACCATTTGGGGGTTCTTACCATTAGTCAGCTATGCCTGGACACCGAATTCGCTGATCGGAAAACGGCTTGGGGGGATGAAAGTATATAGTCTAAAGTACAAAAAAACGTGAAAAAAAAAATTTGATTTTTTGAAAAAAAAGATCGGGAATACCCCCTTAACAAGTCAATGTACACATCTGCAGTCATTATTTCCTTTATATGAGCCAAGCTTCCAACACCAGATCACGCAAATGCTCCCCATGCTTTTGAATGTATGGTTCCTTAAGAGCGTCACCGGAACCTCGCCAAACCCTTGATCGCCTTTTCTGTCCAAATAACTCAAATTTGCTCTCATCCGTTCACAGAACTCGTTTCCTGAAGTCCACAGTCATTTCGGCGTATTTTTTTAGCAAATTTCAGTCGCTTCCGTTGGTTCCGCTCGTTGATAAAAGGACGCTTCGATGCCAAACAGCTTTTCAAACCGCTCTCATTAAGCCGCCGGCGAACAGTACGTCAACTTACATTGAGATCCATCGATTCCACAATATGCCTCGACGAATACTTCGGATTCTGCTTAGCCATTCGAACAATTCTGATGTCATCACGATTACTTGTCGCACGATGACGTCCTTGTCCGGATAAATTCCTCACAATTCCTCGTGTTTCGTACTTTTTCCATATGCAGGGTGTCGACTCAAAGTCGAAAATAAAATTCCCTGACTTTCCAGTCGGTTTTCAGAAAAAATCCAGTCCACAAAACTTCGTTATTTTAACCTAAGAAGCTACATCGTGATGTGCTTTATTATACCGTAGTGTAAATTAATGTTAGTTTAAAATGAGCAGCAGGGTAAGATTTCGAAAATATCAAGAATAGCATACTCATGGGACTTACAACAGAACTAATACAATTTTTACAGACCATATGACCGACTACCTACGAAGGATGTGAATAAACCTAGGGCTATAAATACCTATTATTATATAATAATGAATAACGACTGCTCATAACTGGGCTCACTATTCATTACTAAGTAATAATAAGAATATTTAATCAATGTCACCAAGCTCTCAATTTGTGTTCATTATTTCACAGCCAAATAAAAATCAACCCGTAGACGATCCTTTCTCTTAACATATAAATTATTGTAAAATAACAGAGTAGTGATTATTCTTGCTTTGGCAACCAAGCCTGAGGATGCACTGCTCATGCATTAGTCAGTTTCGTACCCTTTGGAACTCCATATGACAACCGCAGACATGGTAAACTAATTTAAGTTTAATTATCATTAACATTTTATTCTCTCAGTTAGTTCACATTACAACGAGAAATTGCAAGTTGAATATGTGTTTATTTTCGGATTACTTTTAAAAATCTTTATCATTTGAGCCGAACGATTTTCACCTGCAAATGACGATCCTTGTCTACATGGAAAGCGAATGCGATTTTTCGAACTCGCTGAATAAGTTCATTCAAAATTTGTAAGTTTTCGAACCCGCCTGCATGAGTAACACTACCATAGATCTGACGTCGCGCTACGACTGAAGGCCCAAACGCAATGTGGGCGGTAGCGGAACGGAAACGGTGTCACAAATGACATCAAGATCAGGGTGTCTACTACCTGGAAAAAACCTGGAAAACCGGGAATTTACAGGGAATTTTATTTTTTCTGGGAAAACCTGGAATATTCAGGGAATTTTGGTTCCACTCAGGGAATTTTCCAATTATCACTTCATTCGTAATTCAAAAGAAGTTTTTCGTTCAGTTTCTCGAAACGTTTCTTAACACTGAACTTGACAAGCATCTGACAGCTAAGACAGCGTGTGTGAACGAGACAAGTTCATTCAGAGAGTCTTGTCACGCTCGCTCTTCGCTGATTTGTATGTGGATGATCAAAATCGTCGTAAAAAGTAAACAGCCGAAAAATAGAGACTGGCAACCGTCAAAAGGAAGCATACGAGGCATGTATTGTATAAGAATAAGCATTAGACTGATGCAAAATTTGACTTTTTCGCTCCACAGTGCTTAAATGGTTTTAAATCGGGTCCTGATTAGCCTCTCAAAGTTACAACTCATTTGGTTAGAAACAGACTTCGCACAAGCCATTTGAAGTTTACATGTAAATTACTATGGGAAATCTCAACTTTTTGTTCATTGCCTTCTAGTCTTTTTCCATATTGAGCTGCGGAACAGTTCGATAGCCATTCTTATAGAAAATTTTCTCAGCTACAACTTTGCTGCAGATCATTTCTATGTAAAACGAGATAGGAAAAAGTTATTAATTATTTAAGAGATTGGTAAACTTATGACATGATCAAACAGCTGCTCTGTAGGCAACACTGTATTTTGCAGTGTGACATAGTAGCCATGATTTTTGTGTTCTATTCAACGCCCCAGAAACACCAATGTTGCCTGCTGAGCAGTTGATTGAGCATGATCATAAGACATCAGCGCATTGAACCATTGATAACTTTCGATCCTTGCATTTAATCAAAAAGTGGTCTTGAGCAAAGTTGCAGCTGGGATAATTTCCTACAAGCACAGTTCAAAACTTTTGAAGCAGACCAATATGATGAATTATTAGATAGACATGAACAAAAATCTTGGTTTTACCATAGTAATTCCCATACAAACTTCAAATGGTTTGTGCCATCTCAGTTTCTCACCAAATGGGTTCAAATTTTGAGAGGTTATTCAGGATCCGATTTGGAACCGTTTAAGCATTGTGGAGCGAAAATTTCAAATTTTGCATCACTCTAATAAGCATGCCAGACAGCAGGCCTACATAGAATTTTTTTTTGAGCTTTAGAGAGGGTCGGAGATCTACTGAGAAATTTGTTGAGCTTCAGGGTAGTTCGTAGATCTTGAGAACAGAACTACAAACAAATTAAAAGTAATTAACAGAAATTCATAAAAACAAAATCACAAGAGAGGTCGAAGATCTTCAGATAAATGTTCAAAGAAATTTTCAAAACTTCAAGCATGTAAAAATAATTACTATAAGCGAAATTTTGCCAAATCTTCAGGGAAATTCGCATAACTTCAGACAAGTCCAAGAATCTACAGTGAAATATAAAGTAATTCACAGCAATTTGGAGATCCTCGAAACATTATTCAACATCAGAAAAGTTCGTAGATCTTCAGAACAAAGCTACAGAACTTTGAAAAAAAAAATACAGGACTTCTGAAAAAATCACAAGAATCTCAGAAATGTTAATGGATCTTCAGTAAAAATTGCAGAACTTCAGGGAAGCTCGGCGAATAAAAAAAAATATTTACACGATTTCAGGAAGATTTGTAGATCTTGAGAGAGACATTTAAAACTTCTAAGAAGCTCAAATATTTTCAGATAAATTTTGACAACTTTAGGTAATCTTCAATTTTCAAATCTTCAGGGTAACCCGAGAGGAATTTACAAAACATCAGAGAAGTTTACTGAGAAATTTATTGAGCCTCAAGTTTTTTTTGTAGATCTTGGGAATAGAGCTTTACAACTTTACAGAACTTTAAAGATATTTGCAGGAATTTGACAGAAAGTTTCACAGTTCCACACAAATGTGAGATCTTCAGAAAAATTCGTTAAATGTCAGAAAAGCACCTCAATTCCAAAAACAAATCGCAGCGAAGTACAAAAGTACAATATTTTGCAGAACTCCATGGAAGTCGGAAATAGATAGATCTAAAGAACTTCAGAGAAGTCCGTAGACCTTAAGAGAAGCCCGTAGACCTTAAGAGAAGTCTGTAGAACGTCCGAAAGTTTGTACGTTTTTAGAAAAATTTGCAAAACTTCAGCAAAACTCACAGATTTTCGGGAAAGTTCGCCGATCTTTAGATAAATAATCCACAAAGTTTAAAGAATTTTATAAAAGTTCGGAGATTTACTGTGAAATTTATTGAACTTCAAAGCAGTTCGTAGATCTTTAAAGCAGAAATACAGTACTTCAGAAAACTTTACAGAATTTGAAATAAATTTTAGGAACTTCAGAAAAGTTCAGAGGGTAGATCGTAAATCTACTCAAAAATTAGCAGATGTTTAAATAAATTTTCAGAATTTTACTGCGGTTCTTGGATTTTGAAAGACATTTACAGAACTTCAGTTAAGTTCACTGATCTTTAGAGATATTTGCACAGCTTCAGAAAAACTTCAGAATACTTCCTAAAACTTCCGGAAAGCTCAAAAATTTCTAGATAATCTATTAATTCTTTAGAAAATTGTATAGATGTTCAGAGATATTTGCAGATATTCATTGAATCATAATAATCTGCAGAGAAAATTACAGAACTTTCGAGAAGTTTTTAGATTATTGAAAATTATGTGAACATCAGAGATAATTGTTGATCTTTAAGGATCTCAAATATTCAGGGATTCAGGAACTTTGTAGATTTTTAAGAAAATTTGCAGAACTTCTGAAGAACACACAGAACTTCAAAGAAATCTGTAGAACTACCTAGACATTAGCAGATTGTCAGGAAAGATTGTTGATCTTTAAAGAAATTTTACCGGAGAACAGAAACAAAACTTCAGCGACGTCAGAAGGTTTGAAGACCTTGCAGAACTGAGTTGTTAACAGAAATGTTCAGAACTCAAGGAATCATGTATTTCTAGTGAGAACTTTTCCCACTAGCTTGTTTAAAGTTGGTATCAGTGTTGGAAAAGATCGCGATATTTCACGAAGTTCACCAGGGGAAAAGTTCGCGAGTCATAGTGAGTTTTCGAGAACTTTTCCATCACTGGTTGGTATCGACATCCTGGCGAAGTTTTGAAATACATTTTCATCTTCATATCGCAGCTCTTGATGGACAAGATGAGCCAGATCCCTGCCGGTGTTCCTCCTGAGCAACCATTTCCTACTCCACAAAGTTCACCTTCTTTTTCTCATTTTATTTAAAATAATAAAAGCAAATACGTCTGCCGAAACTAGCGCAATTTTCCGGTAATTCATGATGGAAGAATTTACTTTTGATTCCTGATACAGTTTTGTTTTGAAATCTAAATTGACAGTTCTTTCGACATGTGCAAGCAGTGTGAACACCAGCAAACAGGGGGGTTCGACAAAGTGTGTCGAAAGTAAATTCGAGCAGATTTTTCATTATGGTGGTGGTCAAAATCAGACCAAGAAATCAGATAGTCTCAACGGACCTTAAGAGATTTTAGACATGTGAAACCATGATTTATTCTGTCTTGGTCTTCCAAAACATATTGTTATCAAATTTTGATCTATCGTTTTATCGAAATAGTATAGACAGGTTTCTTACTTGTATTTATATTCTTGAATTAACACAAATACCAAAAAAGAATCTAATATTGATTGACGTAATGCATGTTACTGTATGAATAACTAATGTGATTGCAAAAACCAAATACAGTATTACACCCATGGATATAATTTCTTTTCGCAAATTATGTGTAGGATAAATGCACCAATAGTGGAGGTACTTTAGTATAATATGTTACTATGGTGGCTTATAGAGTCTCCCTAAGCCGCTATAGAAGTACATTGTACTAACGTACCTCCACTATTGGTGGTACAAATTAATATTAAACAACCTATGTGCATCTGTTCTGCTGTAATATTCAATAACTTTTTTGCTGTGCCGACTTATAAGTACCAACGCCCAAGTTTGAACAATCGAAAATAACATAAATCAATAAGTACATAAAAGGGATTCCAGATGGATAAATAGATAAAATAATAATGTGTATAATTTGTATGCACCTGGAATTTTTTTCATTCGACCTGGAAAAACCTGGAAAACTCAGGGAGTTTGATTCCTTGGATTTAGTAGACACCCTGAAGATGCCTAACCGCACTCGATTTGATTCTAAAGGGCCACCCACAATAGTCCGTCACCGTCACCGTCACCGTCAACGTCAACGCATCCGTCATGTGCTAAAAATGCTGACGGACGCATTGACGCAGCGGTTGCGCACAATCATGCGTCACGCGTTGCGTTTTGACAGTAGCATAATAACGTTTTAATCATTTGTTTTGGTAGAAGATTTAATATTAAAAAAAAAGTTCGAACATTCTGAATTTGGGAGGCGATTGGTGAATGGCGAATTGGATTTGCCAGCACTCAAATGAAGTGATGCCGTATTTCATTGTTGGGAGTGCTGCATTTCCTCTTAAGAATAACTTGCTCCGGCCATATCCAGGTGTTGGCCAATTCAAGACAACTTCAATCAATGGCTGTCCAGAGTCAGGAGGAATGGTGATGGGAACGTCAGTGAACCTGGTGAATGGCGTACATTAGTTGATCCTCTGAGATGTATTAACTCTGCGGCCCTTCAGACAGGCAACAATGCGACACGATCTGCATACGTTAACCGAAATGTGTTGGCCAAACATGTATTCATACAATATTTTTAAAGGATATATAAAACATTGCAATAGTTTAAATTGTATACAAAGCTATTTGACTAGTTGTATTTTATTGAAAAAAAAACACTGAAATTTGTTTGGGAATTGGGGTTGGCCCTTCATACAAATGCAAATTCCTACTAACAATGCAATAACAATTCAAAGCAGCACGGCACAACATACGCTTCTGATTACGCTGATGTGACAAAACAGCAACATGACGCTGCGTCAATTTTGAAAATTTTCAAAATTTAGCACAGCGTCAGCGTTTTAGTACTGGCGCGCAGTGAGCGCAACGGATCTTTGTGGGTTGCTAAACTGAATAGCGTTGGCTCAAACCAAGCTGTCAGTTGACACAGACGGTGACGGTGACGATGACGGACTATTGTGGGTGGCTCTTAACTCGTTTTCAATCAGACAAATTGGCTTACTCAGATCGGGCTTTTCCGCTACCACTGCCGTTCCGCTGTCATTGCGCTTGGGCCTTGACTCTTCCCTCATGTTTTCAAAAAGATATTCTGCATTTACCGAAAAACTTCTCTCTGCATTGGCGTTGCCATGCGATAAGCAGCAAATCATTTTCGCAACCAGCAATAGTTCTGAATACGCCGACCAATAACCTGTGCCAAAAAACGTCCAGTCGTTCCTTTTTGCGATCATATTGATCAAATGTGCATTTACCTGTGCAATATTGTTCAGATGGTCAATATTAATGAACCTTTCCATAACGCCTCTAACCATTTGAGACATCGTGTTGCACAAAAAAGGCACGATAGGGTTGTCCATCTGAAATTCGCATTGAAATGGCTCAACTTCGACAGCAACTGATTTGAAGAAAGCAGATTACAGAGTTATAACATGTTATAACGGTTGTCAAATAATTGCAACACAGAAACCACCATCAAGATAGTGCTATAACATGTTATAAATCTGTTGTCTGAACGTACTATTAGCCATCAGCAGCGAGACTTTCAAACAGTTTTTAACATCTTGGTAGGAAGCTGACGTTGTTGCCTTGAATAAATTTTCGTATTTGCGGAGTAATTTTGATTGCCCTCTGAATAGCAGCACTATTTTCCAACCATCGGTGACCGCAAAACTTTAGCGGGAATATGGTAGATCCAGAATACATCGTGATAAACGCTCGTCTTGCTGGTACATCTTTGAAGATATTGTAGATACTACGCAAATATTTGACAACATCCCAATTGATACTGCGAACACTATTCTTGAATGCATTATGCAAAATATACAGCCCACAGCTTCCCAGATCTATCAGCTTCTCGCCACCTTTTTGTACCTCTAGCTTCAATTCACATTGGGCCCCTCCATGGACACTTGCAGCAACTTGTTAGAAGAGATACTGGCAAGAGCGTTCATAAACGCAGCGAGTAAATTTGATGCCCGGGATCTTCCCAAAAACTTTGACGTCATGCACTGATAAAATTTCAAAGATTGTTTTATGTGTCCCACACATGATTTTTTGCAATGTGATCAACATTATTTTTTACCCTGACATTCCAGGTTTTTTTCCAGGTAGTCGATACCCTGATATGTGCTGAACAGCTCCAACTGAGATCGAGTACTTTTCGGCAATTTTCCAAAAAGAAATTCCTTTTCCACGATCGTGAATCACCAAATTTCTAACAAATGACGCAAACAAAACACAATAATGCGATGCGCACGCTTCCCGGAACAAGAACTGTCAAATATTACGCCGTGATGCCAAATCTTCAGATTTTGTTTTTATTCGTTGGCTAAAAAATAAAATCTTAGGAGTGTATAATTTATTTTGTCCATGCACAAAAGTGAGCATACCGTTCCGATTCAAATTTCGGACGATTCAAATTTCGGACACTTTCATTTTTAATTAAATATTACATCCAGTTAGAAACAAAGTAATAATGTTAGATGATCGTGGAGGGCACTAGTCAAAAAAATTTAAAATTTACAAGACATGTGGATCATATTCGACCGAGATAATCAACTTTTAAAAGTGTCCGAAATTCGAGTTTAAGTGTCCGAAATTTGAATCGGCACGGTATATTTATTTAAATTTGTAACAAAAATAGCAAAATATTATAACAATTTTCATTCAGCTAATTGAATGCACCATGAGAAATACTTGAACTCTTCTTAATATACTGCTGAAATTGCGTGCAAAATTTTACTATGATGTAATATACTTTTATTTGGGTTGAGCGTATTATTTATTTTGTCCAGTACCACAAACGAAGTGACAGACGGAGCGGCTCGAAAACTTTGGTGACTAACCTGCTATTGCTATTTTTCAGTGTACCACATGGCAACACCACTACTATTTACTGGATTGTACCACATGGCAACACTACTACTAGATTGAACTAGCATTTTCACCAAATGTACTAGAATGTTTTGGTTCTATCTCTTTCACTCTACTCAAATCTGAAATGCATAAAAAAATGACAAAATGATACGCACTCTTTGCACACTGTCAAAGAATCATTGTACACAAAATCAACTTTGTTCAAATCAAAACAAAAAAACTAACCCATCTGGTGGATGATGGCACAAGCTTCCAAGAAAATTCTATTACAGTGAACCACATTATTTAAATGGATTTCTTCGCCAGTTAGTCGTCTGTCACTTCGTTTGTGCCAGTACTGTATGCTGTTCGGTATTGCATAGAGGAGCCGGATGTAATGGAAGCAAGGACAGATAACAATCAGGTGTTCGACTGTCATAATCGTGTTGCAGGAGTAGCAAAACTTCCGAAAAAAGGTAGCGCTACCCATGTTGTGGGTCAGTCGAATTAGACGGCGATTGACCATCCGTTTCATGACTTTACTAATGCTGCAAGTCAGAGAGATCGGACGGAAGTTTTCCAGAGTAGAGGCCACTTGCCCCTGCTTTGGGATGTGGCCTTCCAGACTGCGGGACCATTCGTTGGCAGGGTGTTCTCTATCTAGATTTTATTTATTAGGTCTAGCAGTTCGACTTTGGTGCTGGACGGGAGATGTTGCAGCATGGGGTATCCTATATCATCCGGACCGGCGGATTTACCTTTGCTGCGGGATTGTGCAAGGGTCAGTTCATCGAATCGAAAGGTTGATGGGCATAGGTACAGAGTCCTCCGGAATGACAATGTTGCCAAGGCTCTGTGTGGATGCGTGGCTTTCTTGTATGAAGTTCGGGCTCTTAATTGGTTTGTAAGCATGAATTCTTAACAACTGTTCAAAGTCTCAGAATTTAAAAAAAACTTTTAACTAATCTTGAATGTTGAATGTCTTGAACGGAGCCTGAGCAAATTTTCAATCTCTGAAATACCTGTGAAGGTAGTTTCTACATTTCTAGAAAATAGCTCTTTATTTTATATCTGGATTATTTTTGAGATGTTCCTTAGAATCATCCCAAGTTGTTTCCAAATATACTTTCCCCTTAATTCCACTGAATAATTGTTTTATTCTTTCTGGCATTTCATTGAAATTTGTGTAACTAAGTGCTATCAAAATTCTCTGTAAACCACTTTTGGATTTCCCTCTAGAAAAATATTAATTAAAGGGCGAACACGAAATTATTGCGACACATTCAACAGGGCATAACTTTTTACCATTGGGTAAAAATCAACCAAATTTTGCACACTTTCTCATTGATGTGTATTGTGTACATGCTATCAAACTCGAAGTCGTGTTTTTCGATTCAACGAAAATGGAGGTGAACCAACGCGAGTTGAGAGAACAAATTCTTTCCAAACACCTGGAATTTCCTGACCTGTCGCACCGGCAGTTGGGAAAAATGTTGAACATTCACCATTCAACCGTCTCCAGAGTGTTGAAGCGGTTCCAGGAGCGGTTGACGTTGGACCACGGCAAAGGAGCTGGAAGAAAACCGGGACCGGAGAACAAAAAGACGGAGGGAAAGGTGAAGCGGATGATTAAAGCAAATCCCAACGTCTCAAGCCGTGATTTGGCTAAAAAGATCGGCATGTCGCAGAGCTACGTCCAGAATGCAAAGAAGAGAGCTGGACTACATACATACAAGGTACAGAACTTCCCAAACCGCGATGAGCGGCAACAATCGACGGCTAAAACTCGGGCACGGAAGCTCTACGAGAAGATGCTGACAAAATATGGCTGCTGTGTGATGGACGACGAAACGTATATAAAAGCCGATTTTAAGCAAATTCCGGGGTTGGAGTTTTTCACCGGCAAGAGCAAGTTCGATGTGGACGACAAATTTAAGAAGAAGAAAATGTCGAAGTTCGCCTCCAAATATCTCATTTGGCAGGCCATCTGCTCTTGCGGACTGAGGAGTGAGCCTTTCGTGACAAAGGGCACAGTAAATGGCGAGATCTACAAATCTGATTGCCTCGAGAAGCGCCTTTTGCCGTTCTTGCAGCAGCACGACGAAGCTCCGCTATTTTGGCCAGATTTGCCATCATGCCACTATTCTAAAAGTGTCCTGGAGTGGTATGAGGCCAATTCTGTCCATTTTGTTCCAAAGGACATGAACCCGCCAAACTGTCCGGAGCTGCGCCCGGTGGAGCAATACTGGGCAATAATGAAGCGGGAACTTCGGAAGAGCAAGAAGACAGTCAAAGACGAGAAGGGCATGTTAAGAAAATGGAAAAAAAAAACTGAGAAACTGGTACAGGATGACACTGTAAAGACTTTGATGGAGGGCATCAAGTGAAAATGCGTTCAATTTTACACTCAAGAAGGCTCCATCGATTAACTTTTCTTTTGATTTTTGAAGTAAATATATGTATAAAACTACCCTAAAATTTTGGTTTGATTCTAAACATTGTAAGAAAATTGGCATGACATTTTCGGTGTCGCAATAATTTCGTGTTCGCCCTTTAGTTCTTTGAATATTGCTAAGAATTTGAGTTCACATCAGAATGGATATATTCGAGCAGTTTAAAATGAAGTTTCCTACCACTCGAACTTGGCCGTGGGATAATATTTTGAAAAAAATGTCTTCTAGAACCTCGAGAAAGTCCCAGCATTAATAAAAAAATATACAATATCTCTAAAATGTATACCAGAATCTTCCAACTTTTTTCAAGATCGAGATTTTAAATCATAAACGCTTGTAAGTGGGAAAACTTTCTTCGTTCCGGAATAATGGTAATTTTGCTTAGACTACGATCTAGAAGAGGTGTATAGGTTCCAGAGGCATGCATATTTGTCTATGTTTGAAGTTTTACAGAAGTTTATATATTCGAGATCTTTAAATTGCTTGCCTTAAAATTGAAAAATTGGTCCTAGCATTTTTCTCTGCGCCTCCATTTTTTCTTAATTTCAAGATTTCATATAAATGTCCATGTTCTATCTTTTACATCCCGAAATAAATTTTAATAACCAATTCGCATTCTGAATATAAATTCAACTTATTAAATGGTTAGTTTCCAAACAATCAAGACAAACAAATGAGTACTGTGGCAGGAAATGAAGGTTTTTTTTTAAAGAAGCTTAGAAAATGCTCATGGTGGTTTGTGAGTTTATAATATTTCTCAAAGCGGGTCGCATTCAACGACAGATTGGATCCATATCTTTCATGTCTTTCGGATCAATGGTCTTTTTTTTTATTGTTTTAAAGTCACTATTTGGTCGCTTCTTATCGCTCCCCTTGGCTATTTTCATGCTTTATAGTGGAGTGTTGGAGACGGTAGGTTTATGGTCGGCGTTGCTGGCTCATGCCGCAATAGAATGGCTTCCCCTCTCTGATAAACCACTGCATGAGAGAACCAAAGATCTAGTCTAGCAGTGATAGTATCACACTTGTTACTCCTTTAATTGAGAGCCGCGTCGTAGTACGCTTACGTATAGGCACTGACGTTGGGTATGATACTGGCGGGTTTTGCCGCAAATCACTCTTATTTTTATTTATTTTTACGCAGATAGATTTATTTGGGTTTGCAAGGGAATTATACTATTGATATATGTCAGAAAGTGCCCAACGGTGCTCCTTCTATTTGCGTGACAAGCTTCCATTGTTGTTTTCATTGAGGTATTGCTCAGGAAACAGTGTTAAACATCATGTTTGTACATGGTATTGTAACTAATCTTATATGTGCTTCATTTTGATTTGGGATAAGTGTTTGAACTATGGCTCGGGATTTCCACTGTGGCGTGCTTCTATTGTGACATACCCATACGTATTTTTGTGGTGCGACATAGTGGAAGCGTGTGAGCATAGTTGGAGCATATACCCTATATAATTTAAAAATCAGCTAGGAAACTAACTTCAAAATGAAGCATTTTAGTCACATGAAGGTGTTTCCTGGGTCGAACTAAGATATAATAAATAGGTATAGGCCAAAATCAAAAGTACTTGAAACACGTTTAATTTTAGATTACAAGCACAAGTGCAGGTACTTAATAAAGCATGGGTTATGATTCATTAGGTGTATTAGAACTTTTAATAATTTATTAAACTAGACTAATGAGATATCATAATCATCAAATGAACTTAAATAAGAAACTTCAGAAAGTCTAATAACATTAAGTAGATTAACAGAAGAATTAGGATGCGGGGGGTCTACTTAGGGAGGCAACTAACCTTTAAAGTTGTAGAATAAATCTTCTTATTTAGTCTTGAACTTTAATAAGAAAATGCAAGCAGACCAATAGCATTAAGCAGATTAACAAGAAGAGGAATAGTTTAGGAAATAAGTAAAAGTAGAGGTATGTGACAATTAATAAATTTTAAACTTTTGGAGGCATTGTATTTCCCTGAGTTTGTTGTACTCGATTACTATATTATTCTCTCAATACGCGAAATCTCTTATATATCCGGTTATTTCTTAGTGTTCAAGTACTTACATTTGCAAACAGCAGTCAATGTTAATCTGTTAATGTGGTATTGATGCTTGTTTAACTAACGCGCCTACGTCTACGGAGCTTATGCAGAAGTGATACGCAATTCGGTAGAGCCTGTCAAACGCTTTTGAGCTTATGTAGTATATAATTTGTTCGGTACGGTCGCGAAATCTTGAAATGATTGATACGTTCTTAACGGCGCCGGTGGTGTAGTGGTAAGCGTGATTACCTCTCACCCCAGCAGGCCTGGGTTCAATCCTAGTCGGCGCCGCCGGGATGTTCTGAGGCATAACATCTCTGATCACGCCTTCCTTCGGATGGGAAGTTAAGCCGTTGGTCCCCGGTTCATGAGTTGATGGGTCGATAGGTAGGGTCCAGGTTTGGGAGCTGCCTTCCTGGCACGTCGGTAGCATTGGTGCTCAGCACGGAAAACAAGATCGACGGAAAAAACAAACCAAAGGAAAAAAAAAAGATACGTTCTTTAAATTAACTAATTTGATAAGCTCAGTAGTAAATAAGTAGAATATCTAGGGAGGAAACCAAAATTAATCAACTTGCCAACATAGGCTATCACATTTATTTTGATGGCACTCTATAAATGATAATAAGCCTTTTTTTCTCGCTTCGGTTGTCTCGCACGGCTTTCGGAATTCGCGCGGTTTTCGTAACTTTCATAATTTAGATGTTTCGTTCGAAACGGATTTACTTATTCAATCGGTTTACTACGCGGATGTATCTACATCGGTGATATCGTCACTTTTCAAGCATATTTCTTTGATCTTTTCCAGATGGTTTCGTGATCCTTGTTGAACGTCGCCTTGCAATATGCGTAGAATCCGTCCTTCAATTGCCTGCTGCTCGGTTCGCAATTCCAGAATTATTCTGGTAATTGATAAATGGTTGCATCCAACAACCTCTGTCCAGCGCCTATGCCAAGCTTCGAGTGAATTGGTCGTTAAAGGCAGTTGCTCCTTCACCACTTTGTGATTCGACCAGAGGGCAGGATGAAACATCGGCCTATTGTTGCTGTTTCGTCCTGAAACGTATGTAACATTGAAATATTCAAGGAAGCCAGCTAGTTTTACCGGCATATTGGCCTTGATGCACTCGAATGCTCCTGCAATTCTTGAAAACGGTAGAAATGATAGTGCCTAAAAAACAAAAACGTTAATCTGCATTCACCCAGCGATTACTTAATACTAACCTGTAGGCGTTTAATAGCCATGTATACAATTGGAATACATAGTTTTCAGTCCCCGGAAGTTCAGCTGTTTGATTAAATTTTGTGCAAAGTGAAAGTAGCACAAATAACATTCTGCATCCGGAAAGATATCCTTCATTACATTAATAACTGCTTTCTCAAAATCAGAGATGATGAACTTCGGACGTAGTTCAATCTGTGCTTCCTGACATACTTCCAGTAATGCTTCAAATGCGCATGTGTAAGTCTCTTGTGTTTTGTTTTTCAGAAGCATAAATACAAGGGGTACACAACTGCGTCGTGATTCTGATATGGAGTGGATCCGTGGATAGAGTACATTTGTGTGAATTCCAGAGGAACGGTTGCGAATGTACCATCAACCAGCTAAAACCGAGAGGCAGCCAAGCGCTGAAGGTTTGGTAAGGTTGTAAAAATCATAATATGTGTACTTTCGTTGCGGATGTATTTATGCAAGAAAAGCTGACCATCCAGCGTTTTCTTAAGTTCCTCTGGAAGGATAAATTCACCATCCTGTTCAATCACACGTAGTCCACCACCACTTGCTTGCCTTTGCCTCAGAATCAACAATTTTTGCAATTTGTTTGATGCTCGGGTTTGGACGATAGGTGCGTATTGGGTAGAAACTTTACGGATTATTTTCGAAGGAACTTCCTTCGATTCTAGAGCTTTCCGTTTTAGTTCAGCTTTGTAATTTTTCTCCATCCCGTCCAAAGGGTTAACATCATGATTATGCAGTTCCTTATGCACAACTAAAATGTGGACGCCATTTTGTAATCTTGTAATCGCAAGACTTTTGCAGGCCTCGTCACTGTTTTTGGCATGTTTTCTGGTGGCACAGTCCCAGTAGAAGCGATCTTTAGCCTAATTTAAAAATAATGTTTTGATAAACAAACTATAACCATCAGTTAATAAGAAGAATTACCTCCTTGTTTACGTTGTACAGAAATCCATTGACACTCAGCATCTGCTTTCCTTTTTGGGAAATAACCACTTTCACTACTGGCACAACTTCTTCATCGGAAAACCCATTGAACTCTTCTTCAATCGCACTCATTTTCTTTCTAACACCAACCCAAATTTCGATCAAATCAAAGAAACGTGATGTTTTCGATTCAAAATCCTCGCTGCCAAAGTAAAAAAAAAAAAAAATAATGAAAAGCACCGAGCGGAAGCAATCATGCCCTATCGCTTTTTCTCTCATTCAGATTCTGTAGCTTTTCTGCTCGCACAACTGACTCGGCTCGTTAAGCCTGCCTGGTACGCAGCTGAAAAGAAAACGGAAAAGTAATTTTTGAGGAATATTCCCAAAAGTAAATTTGACAGCTATAGGGAGGTGTCTTTTGCTAAATTTTGAGATCATAGGTAGGTGTCGTCTAATTTTAAAATCAACAATTATCAATTTTTATGTTGTTAAAATGCATCCAAAACATCATTTTTACAACAAACGTTAAAATTACCTAACGGAATAATTGGTCAGACCATTATTCCGCAAGGAAAATGAAATTGCATTCAGAATGCGGAACCTTCATATCGATCACGATACTAATATAATCGATCTTTCCTTTACCGATTTCTTTTGAACTGCGTACTGGGTCAAGAAATGCTAAAGGAAAATAATTTCTTTAGCATTCCGTGTCCTATCCCGTAGCACGTAAAAACGTCATTACTTTTCAGCTGCGTACCAGGCTTAGTTCGCATTCACAAAAAATGAAGCCAAGATGAAAATAGATATAGAGGTGTTCTCACTTGCTGACTTTTTGTGAAAAACCAGTAAGTGGTAAGCTGCTGGTAAGAGAATAAGAGATGCGACAGAGGTGAACGGTTTATTTACGCATACGCAACATTCTTATTGGGTGGCACGTTGTGCAAGCAGTTAAAATTAAGTAACTAGAACCACAGACAAACAGACGTAACTCTTCATTATGTATCTTCGTTCATGCATTTAACGGTTGATTTGAATATTATCAGTTCCGCGAACTACTCGCCGCAGCGCTGGCATCGGATCACTTTGACTTTCTATATATTCTATAGAACTTTTATGCAATATTGTTTACGAGTTAGCGAGCAAGCTTGTCTTTCGCGAGAAGCCAGAGAGATGTCGTTACTGAGGTTATATGTTTTGAGATACTATGTTTTCAAGAACAAGTTTTTCAAAGAGTTACGTCTGTTTGTCTGTGCTAGAACGTTCAGCAAAACTTACCAAGAGCCATATCGCTGCTAATGACGATTTTCGATTTGAGAATACCTCCCATATTGAATTTCATCTTGAACGAAGCCACCTCATTGAATACTCAAACATCCGGAAAAATAAAGCTAACTATCACTTTCTCTCTCATTCAGCATCTAAAGCCTTTCTGCTCTTACAACTGAGTCACCTCGTTGAGTTTTTTCGGCCTTTTGTGATTCGGCCTTTTGTGATTCGGCCTTTTGTGTATTTCGGCCTTTTGTGTTTTCGGCCTTTTGTGGTTCGGCCTTCTGTTTTAATAACCGGGAAAAAACCGGGAATTGAAAAATGGGATTTGAATGGACACCCTGCATATATAAAATGGGAGACGGCCTGCTTGTTTCGCATTTTTTCATGATTAAACGAACATTCGGGGTAGCGTTATATGATCAGCGTATTACCAACACCAACTGTAGGCATTGCCCAGTCGTTTACTAAGCAAATCGTTACTGTAATCAGACTGTTAACCGAACATCGTCTCTCGTCCAGTCAAAATAACTCATAGAGACTCATTTGCCATTTTCAGAATATCTGGACCAAACAGCGTTCAGGACTGGTGTCGCGAAGGTCGCCGAAGCTTCCCTATTCTTCCCCGAACGGCTCCCTATACAGCCTTGACCTATATAGCCAACACCGTTTGCGAACAGATCTCCAGGGAGAATGCCAAACTACCACATCCCTTTGAAACGTCTCAACATAGGCTCGAGAAGGAGCAGGAAGAAGAAAAGCGTAAAGTGCTAGAACAGCAAAAACAACAAGACCAGCAGATGGCGCAAACACCGCTGAAGCCAGAAGCGGAACCAACGGTTGCTTCTCCAATACCCACGCCGGAACCAGCCAAACTAACACCTCCACCGTTGGTGGTCTCGATGGATCCGGTAATAACTTCTTTCAATTGCCACACTTTCCCTGATCCTAACAATCTGTTTGTTTTGTTTGTATTTTTTTCAGTTTGTGGAAGCAGCTAACAAGAGTTATATAAATAACGATTTGAAAAGGTCGTACCCGGTTGATCCGAGCCCGACTACTCCCAGTATAGTAAATTTCATCGAGGATGACTCCCCGTTAAAAAAGAAACCCCAGTTGTATCAAGAACTTCAGAAGCAGGAACCCTCATATCATCCACCTCCTATTGTTACTTTCCATACGCAGCCTTACACTCCGCCGGTGCAGGTGCAGCAGCAAGTGCAACTCCAATTTCCCCTTCCGCAACAACCTTTATCCCCGCATAAAGCCCTTTTGTCCCCTAACAACTTTGGACCAGTTCCCATTAACAACAACAATAACAACAACAACAATAATGTCAATGCTAAACCCCCAAAAGGAAGCAATAAGAGCACCGAACGACAACGTAAAACATCTGGTTCATCTAAGAAGAATCAAAACAAAACAAAAACTCCATATCAGACAAGCAAACAATCGGCGAAGGCTGCCAAGAACATGACCCAACAACAACTGCAGCAACCGGTGCCGATTCAAGCCAAGGTGACTGGTGGTGCTAAAGGAAACAGCGTGGGCAGTCCGCACCTCATCCACTCGTACGCGAGTCCACTGCTTCCATACGAAATTCCTCAACAACAAAGTGGTGGCACAGAAGCTATCCAAGAACCGTTGCAACTGCAGAAGCACCTTACTTCGAATATTGTCTATCAAACGCAACACTCTGCTCAGCAGCAGCAGCAGTCGTACGGCGTGATGCCTGGAGCTCCACATCAACCACTTATCGGATCGTACAACGTTCAACAACCACACGGTCAACCCAATGCCAACTTGCCAGCTAATGCCGTGTACGGTCAACAGAATCAAATACTCCCGTCATCTAAGAAGGACATCCAGTACAATCTCACCAAACTGAACCCTACCAACAACATACCGGTCAAGAACAATGTCAACATACAACTGAAATCATCAAGCCCTTCGTTAATGCCAGGAAAGGGTCACCCTCTTTTGAACTATCAAAAGAAATCCCCTTCGAAAAATGTGCTGATCCCTACTTCTTCGGCAGCAGCTACCCTAGCCAGTTTAGGGATCCCGAAATCAATCCATCGGAAGGACACAACTGGTAAATTTCGTGAAAACGATCCTATCATAAATCCGGCTGATATTCCGAACCCGAAAATTATATTCTCAACATCGGCTCCAATTTCCCACCACGAGTCGACTAGCCATATAACACCAGGAAACCAGATTACCATTTTAGATCAAATCACGTTGCATCCGCCGAATACGATAATTCAAACATCGACATCGGGTGGAGTAACGATTATCCCTCCAACGTCACAGCATGCATCTCTGACCACCCACATCGCTCCCAATCCGCCAACACTAATTACGAACACGATGGCATTGAGTGTGCCAATATCCAAACCGATCACTACGCCTGTTACTCCGGTCACTAACAAGGTGGTTACATTGAAGGGACCCAACCTAGCGGGATTTACACCGGTGAAAAGTGGCAGCAAGCTATCCGTACACAAACTTCAACTGATGCCGATTGGGCCGCCCGGAGCTAAAAACAATGTCATAGTTTTACCCGTTAAAAGTGCAACCAGCGGCACTCTGAATCCTGGACAGAAAATCACCATCCCGAAGAGCGTTGTTGATACCAATGCTCTGTCTGCTGCTAACATATTAAGTCCCCCCAAAGTGATCGTCCAACAGCAACCAGATCTGAATAACATTGTAGTCTTCGACATAGCGTCAGATCAAAAGCTCAAAACCACCCTGCAACAAAAACCTCCTCCTGCGAATAAACCCGTTATAACTGAGGATACTCCGGTCGACATTGTTTCAACGCCTCTGGATGTAGTCACGGGAGCAGTCAAGCTTCAGGAACTCTCCAAAGGTTTCCTCTCACCAGCTTCCTCCTCGGCATCGGGCTCAATCGCATCGCCGTTGACAGAAAAAATGGTGAAACCCCAGCAATCGCAATCAACTCCCCAAGTAGCTATCTCTAAGTACCATTCAAACAACAGTGCAAATGTTACAAAAGCAACAAAATTTGAAGCGGACAGCACTGCACCGGGACCTTCTGTCACGGTCACTAAAAAGACCAAGGCGAACCATCAGGGAAAAGCTGCAGCCTCCACGAGCGCCGCCACCGTACAAAATAGCAAAACAAAAACAAAACCCACTGCGGCTGCAGCTAGTTCCACTACGGCTGCAGTTGATCCCGCCAAAACGAGATCCTCCACGATGAGCTCAACCGATTGGGAACTCGAACTGGACCAAGCAAATCAAGTTCACAACCGTAAATCAAACAACGTTATCCCTAGTACTGTTCAAAAACCTGCCTCCAAATCCAATCCTGCGGCACAGCCGGTAGCAATAGCTCCCAAACCAGTCGTTACCGCTCCCAACAGTACTGTCCGAAAAACATCGCAACCCCTATCATCCAGTTCCATCAGTTCGACATCGACCCCGGTTGTAGAAACCCCCGTTCCCAGTGATACGACGAGGCTCCCTATTCATCGGCCTGTGGCCCCAGCACCAACAGTCCCGACGACACCGACAAATACCGTGACACCAACATCGAAAGCCGCACCACCACATCCTCCGCTGATAACGACATCGCCTCCGAACGAGCGAAGCGATGACACCTCGGCTACGGATTCGGCCGACGCCGAGGAGGATCCCGAAGTGGAAGAAGAGGAAGACTGTCCGGAGGCGATCGAGGAGGAGATGATCATCGATGAGGAGCACTTCAACGAGGTCATCGAAGAAGATCCCGATCCAGACGAGGCATTCAACGAGCAGGAGATCCACGGCGAACGGGTCGAGATCGTTAGCGTCGGCTACGGTGAGTGCTTTTTTTTTTCTTTCTTGTGTGATATCAATGGGGTAAGTTAGGTGTTCGTTAGTAAAAAGGGACCATTCCTAGCAGCTTTACCCCATTTGGCATAATGGTCATTTTACCAACCGGAGGACACTAACGATTTTAAATTGGCTCGCACTGGACTAGCCTACACCGAAAAAAGTTTTTTTATAGTTTGATAGGGGAAATGGCTCTACTGTTGGCCAATGGATTTAAGATTGGACCCATCGCTAAAAATCTGCTATTTATCAATTGTATCTAGATGAACGCGTCATTGGGACGGTACTAATGGATGTTTTTGGTTGCTATTGAAAATTTAGTCGATTGCTGAATTTATGTATTTAAGTTCACATAACATTCATATGATCACATAAATTCACTTGAATTTCATTGGACACATAAGGTTCATGTGATTTTGTAGTGCAATTCTCAATCATGAGATCACATGAAAGTTATGTGAAATTCTAATGGATATTTGCCATTGGAAATGTGATTTATTTGGGGTTGAAAATGGGCCTAATTTACTTGACATAATTAATGGACCTTCCCAAAGTACATAGTTGATGTTCATAGTTAAGGTTAAGAAATGTTCGTTCGCCATGGTTTTACCAACAAGGTATACCGATTAATAAGTCAAATTTCCATTCCCATTACAGACACATCGCGAGCGCTGATTGCCGATTTGGAAGGGGCAGAGAGTGGTAGCCCGGTGCTAGTACAGGAAGGTGCCATCGTGTATGGCAAAGCCGGCAACACCGGTGTAGACCCATCTAGTATGAATTTCGAACAATACATCGAGGCGGACGCCGACGGCGATGGGGCATCCAGCGAGGTTCTCTCCAGAACAACAATGGTCCCGGCGGTGGGTGGCAGCGGAAGCAGTAGCAACAACATTATGTTCGAAATGATGGAGATCGATGCCGATGGCAACAAGCACACTCGAACGTTGTCGTACGAGCAGGCACTGGCAGAGGGGCAGTTTGTCGCTGCGGAAGAGTCAGTCAAAAGTACCGGAAGCACGTCAGGATCGGGCACGGTCAAGGGTAAAACGAAACCGACGCCCTAAGAAGGGGGCGGTTTATGGATTCATATTAGGAAATTTGTCGCAGATTGCAGCGCAGCACTCATTATGAGCAGGCCATATATTACACTGAGATGCAGACAGTGAATTCCTCGCCAACGATGCAGGGTCACCTACCAGCATCGATCAAACTATGAAGGAGAAAGCACACGGTTGGCTTGAACACTTTCTTTTTGCTTTTTTTTTTTGAACGGATTTTACTAAAAATTTCAACCTTCATAGGAAAAGCAGACACAGAGAATATCTTGTTACTAGGAATAGTGTTGAGTATATTTCTACAACTGGTTTAGGTTTTTTTTTACAAACTGATAAACAATTGTAGCGTGTGTCCTACTACTTATAGTTATTATTTCTCTAATACGTATTCAGTTTGAGAGCATTGCTTTATTGATAGGCGTTAAGGATTAAACTTGTTTAAGAAAATGGTAAAACAAAATATTACACAGGAATTCTGGTGGCAAGTTGTTAAGTTTTTAAAACGACGGAAAATATAGAGGATTGCTATTATTAATATAATGATTTAATAAGGCAAATCTGCATATTTTATTGATTTGTTATTTTCGTTTCCGTGTTATCAGACTTTATAGGTGAGGAATAAAAGAATGTTTCTTTTCAGGCGAACGAGTGCGCGTTCCAATGGAGAGTTGCAATTTCCTAACTTACTTACCAAGAGTTTATCCCTGTATAATTGTCAACCGATAGATTTCGGATACAACTTCGATTTTGGCGAAAATAAATGGGTATAACCTTAGTTAAGCTTTCTAAACGCTAGATCTCAATGGGAATCCTTTAACAATGTTTTTTTTTTCGCGATTCGACACAAACATCCTTTCGATTTGTTTTCCGATATCGCATCACTCTCTGGTACCTAAATGTAAGCGCAGTTAGTATACAGATTTCATCTTTAGTAAAAAAGGCAAGGCACGCTTTCATTGGAATCGCACCCGTCGGTATGATTGCGCGCGTTGATTTAACAGTGTACAATGTTGAGAAAAGTAAGCATAAGCAAACACAAACAAAACAACTTTTTGTAAATTTGCTGTACATAGTAGTGAAAGTAAGGCATCATAGTGGTTTGAAAACAGTTGTAGTTAAGCGAAATACACATTAAACACACATCCCTAGCAGATGTCGAGTGCATACAAGTATAGGTATTCAGTAATGGTGGGTCGAGTAGGAAATCCAGGCATTATTAGTTAATTGCAGCTTAAAACTGTTGCCTGGCATGCTGTTGTCAGTTTTTCGAACGTTTTCGGTTGTGTAAATGCGGAAAATCTCATACGAATATTAAATTGTCGGCGTCAGTTGATTTTGTTTCACGCACATCCACCGAATGCTAGATTCGGGACAAAATTCACACTTTAGGCATTAATTGATTGTGATTACGAACATAACGCTGTCGAAAAAAATCAGTGGAATTTTGTACAGAGAGCAAAATCCCAAACAATTGGGCATACAATTTAGGCAATGAGGGTATAACTTCCTCGCAGTGAAGTTTATAAGTAAGAATTTGAAGTAAATGAAAACAAATCGACAAAAGTGTACACATGTTTTTATATAATCATAGGGTCTCTAGCGATAAGAAAAGTTTTAATTTATCATCTATCGAAAACTGAAAAGAAGAACAACATCTATGTTTGTTTCAAACATCCACACACCTTACACAAACATATACAAAAGCATTGGAAGGCGAAACACTGGTGAAAACAACTATTTTCAAATCAAAAAGTAGAACTCACAAAATTGTTTCCGAACGTGAAACGTTGGTTGATTTCATGAAAACACGACAAAGAATCAGAAAAGCTCTCCGGACATAAGAGAAAATTACAAAAAACAATGAAAGCAAAAGCATTATGAAGTAATTTTTAAAACATACAACAATATTTATATATATTGATAGCGAGAACTCTACAAGTAGTGGCAAAAAAGATGTATGAAAACATTGTAGCAAAGGCAAGTGGATATTATTGTACATTTGATCTTTTTGAAAAGAAATAAAATTTTAATTAATGATAGTCGAATGCAGTTTCACTGAGCTAAAGGACAAGCCCATCCGGCGTAGTTAATTGTTAACCCCCTAACCAACGAGCAGCGAAGAACGAAGACCACCAATAAGCGACGACTACATCATCGCATCAGCAAGTAAACGACTTCCGGAGAAATCGATCGGTGTCTACATTTCATGTAGCAGGCGATATGCCTGGCCAGTATCCAGACAGGTGAACAATACTCTGAACCTTGATAGATCTACCAAAGTCGTTATTTGACTCCGTAACTCCATTTGAAGGCAGTGCCAACTTAAAGACCAATTGTAACCGTCTAATCAGTCGGGTAAGGATGGTCGAGCTCAGAAACAATGACTTTGCTATTAAGATCCGCTCTCGTCCAGATTATGCAAAACCTTTCTGGAAACTAACCAGAATTTTAAAGAATTAGCCTACTCTGTTACCTGACTTATAACGAATATACGTTGTAAACGAGTACCCCGAATATTTTCAACGAATGACTCGTCTAATTTTGCACAGAATTTGCAATGTAAAATTAGTCGAACTATACGTTGTATTCGGGGTACTCGTATACAACTTATATTCGTTATAAGTCAGGGAACACAGTAGGCCCATTCCACCAATATTTCCGACGATTCATTGGTTCATCTGATAACTCCTGATGAGAGGCTGCTGAGATAGGTCAACGGATGTACCGATGTACGACAATTCGTGGAGTTCCATTTGGCGGAATAACCTGTTTCGTGGCATCACTTTTGGCGGATTGTTTGATGACTGAAAGTAGGTACTTTTTAGCATTGACTCCAGGATTGGATCTTAATTAAAACCTGGGAGAATTTTCCTTATTCCTTAAACATGAGCAGTTCTTTCTAAATTTCCTGTAATTCTGAACTTTGGGAGACTTCTAAGTTTCTGGCTTAAAATGACGACTGAGAAATCTGAATTCAATACACAATTCGTTGACAATCTTCCTTCTTTTAAGGTGAAAGTAGCCTAGTGAGTAAATGAAAATTTTAAAAACGGTTTTCTGTTAGACATCACTTGAGATTTTTTTTTTTTTGTAAAATATTGTTTATTTAGGTCTTAAATAACATATTCAAGATATTTAAAAAATATATCAATCTTCTAGAGTCAAAATGAAATCTAGCTCGCCTACATCTATTCTATTATTAATATTCACATTGACAAAGTTGATGTACTTAATGAACGTTTTTAAAATTTGATTTCTTCTCGCTGTTGTCATGTTACCCAAGATTGGCCGTACAAGATCGTCGAAGCTCAGCCTCTGCCAGCCGCCGAGCGTCGTCGTCAATTTTCGCTGGATGTGTGCCCAAGCTGCAGCAACTCGAGGGCATTCGCAAAACTTATGTTGCAAAGTCTCGATTCCTACCGCACAGTGCTGACAGTTTGGGTCGTTTGCACGGCCGATGACGTTCATCAGTCTACGGTGCTCCGTCTTCTCGTTCACTAGCAGGTAGAGATCAGTACGCTGGCTCGACGATAGCCTTCTCGATGATATGTTCAGCCAGATCTTTTTCCAATTGATGCCTGGATGGTTTCGTTCCACTCTGGGTAGCTCAGTTTGTTCCAAGTAGAAACGATGGATTTGATCGCTGGAGGGGTTTTGTTGGATGTGGTGTGGAAATAAGGGAATTTGCTGTGAGAGAAGTTTTAAGCAAGGAAGATCGGCGGGGGGAGGAATATTTTGGGTGAGAAGGGACTGATAATAGGGAAGGAAAACGATCTCCTGCAGGTGACGATTGACTAGAAGTGCTTTGCATTTGATCGCCGGCAGTTGCAGTTTTAAACCACCCTGCTCTCTGCTGCGCGCCAACTGCTGCATTGGGACTCGTGCGGGTAGCCCACGAAAAAGGAAAGTCCCCATCGTTGATGTCAGCTTCGCCGTGTGAGCACATTGCGGTGGAATAACAGACGAGAGGTACCACACCTTCGCTGTAATGAAGATGTTCAGCAGTAGCACTTTCTGCTGCAGGGAAAGGGAGCGCATGTTATGCAACCATATGAGTTGCGAGATCCTCGATACTAAAGCGTCCCAGTTTAGTTTAACCATCAGTCGCATTGAGTTGGTGAAAATAACGCCCAGTACCTTGACATTCTCCTTTGTCTGCAGCCCTGGTATCGTCAGTGGATCTCCATTGATAAAACCAACATCGATCGCCACTGTTTTCAGTCGATTTAGCTTTGCCCCGGATACGATCTCGAAGCTACCAAACAGCTGATAAATACGGTCGATCGTGTGTTTTGAGGTGGCAATCACCGTGATGTCATCAGCATACGCAATACAAAGGTCACAAGCGCATACACGCTCCACCCGTGTGAGGAGGGGATGAAGATAGAGCACGAACAGCAGCATCGACATCGGGTCTCCCTGACGTACGGACCGTTCTATACGGAACGGCTCTGAGAGGCACCCATTCACTAGCAGCCGTGATGAAGAGGCAGCAGCGACTCGAGAGAGCCAACAGACGAAACTCTGGTCGAAGCCCAGAGAGAGCAAGGTCCGATGCAGGAACTCATGAGAGACCCGATCGAACGCGTGGTCAAGATCGAACGAGATCAACTTCCCCTTCTGCTTCCTCGCGATTAGCTGCGCAATACGATCTTTGAGCGAGAGTGTAGCTTGGAAAATAGAACGGTCGGTATTTGCGCATTTTTGAGAGGCGCTCAGGACTCGATGGATCCGCAGTACTCGTTCCAGGCGGGCCTTCATCACGCGGGAGAGGATTTTAAAATCGACGTTGAGCAGGCTGATCGGACGGTATGCTCTTGCTGTCCCATCCCCACCTCGCTTTTTAACCAACACAATAGTGCCATCGGCGAATTCAGATGGGAGCTCATTCGTCATAGCTTCATTAATAACGAAGTAGAGCTCTCGATAGATGACGTCGAAAGTTCGTAGGTAGAACTCTACCAGCAAACCATCGATCCCCGGTGATTTACGTTTTTGCGACGTTCGGATGGAGTTTTTCAACTCGTCAATGCTGATCTCTACCATTAGAGCTGCGTTGGCTTCGTCGTTCTCGGGTACGGCTCTCTCAGTTTCGAACTTTCTTCCCCCACCTGCCTCGTCTCTTCCGCCGCATACAGGTCCCTGAAGTATCGAAACATGTGTTGCTCGATCTCCAGAGAGCCTTGTATTTGCTCTCCTCGTTCGTTCTGCAGTCCTGTTATGGTTGTTTTTTTACGTCGTCTATCACCCAACTGGAAAGTGGATATGCTCTCGCCGGCTATAAACTATAGTCGCTATATTATATATATATAGCGACTATACTATAAACGTCTCGTTGATGCGGATGAAGTTTTGCGCAAATTGCCGCTGCAACGTGAGCATTTGTGCTTTTACGCGGTTGATGGTCACCAGCATGGTGGGATTCTGGTAATAGCCATCATATGCGAGTCGTAATTGCTCGTAGAGTCGTTGTTGTTCTGCGTTGAAAGTCCTGAAAACTTCACTTGACTTCCATCGGAAAAAAGATTTTATTTTTGGCTTCGCGCATGAGAGCCACCATGTCATCCAGCTGGGGAAATTTCTCCGTTGGCGGGTCCAAAACTGCCATCGCACTTGGAATTCCTCTAAGTTCTCGGCGGTTAAGAGGTGAGGGCGGAGGGACCAGTAACCGCGTCCTTGTTCGCGTCCAAGGTGGGGAAGGCAAATGCGCGCTGTTAGCGCTTTGTGATCCGTGAATAAGCATACGTGCGTAGCAGCACTCCGCAGATGCTCGCAAAGCCCAGCGCTGACATACATGCGGTCGAGCCTGGATGCCGCATTGTGTGTGATGTACGTGGGTGCGGGGGTTGTGGGGTACAATTTCAGCCACAGATCGTGAAGCTGTAGCTGCCGTACGGTCGCTTGGAGAGCCGGGCTTGTGTTGGAACTCGTTGAGTCGCTCGGACGTAGCACGCAGTTAAAATCTCCAGCGAGGATGACGTTTTGAGTGTTGTACCGAAGGTAGTACGCGATCGTGCCGTTGAAAAATCTTTCTCTTTCCGCACGAACAACTGTCCCCGATGGCGCATATACGTTGCAGAGCGTCGTGTTTTGCACCCCCAAAGCGATGAGACGACCATCCAGGCTCTTCTCCACATGCGAGAATTGTATGTGGTCTTTCAGCGCGATTGCCGTTCCCCGCCTTGCTTGGTCCACATTGCAGATAACGTTGAAGCCAGGGATAGAGAGTTGCTCATTCTCCACCTCCTGGAGGAAAACGATATCCAGTTCCAGTGTTCGTACAAAGGTTCGAAGAGCGTCAATCTTCGTTGCGTTCGTAATATTGTTGATGTTGATGGTGGCGAGGTTGTAACTGGAGAACTCAGCCATTAGGACGGTTGGTTACTCCCATCTCGCTTGTCGTCGCAGTCGTCATCCACGCGAGGCTTCTTGCCTGGTGGTCGAGTGCGGAGGTGTCTTCTGGAGCTGGATGACCCTACAGACGAATCTGTTTCGTTTCCATCGGACTTACCACTAGCAGTTTTGCGATCCACTCGGCCGCTAGCGGGGGGTTGTTGACTTGTATAGGGAGTCAACGACCCGCTGTCCGATGGGGGAATCGAAGCCGAGGTAGGGGCTAACGTGGGGAAATTCTGTTCGGTCAGAACTGGTGGTAACAGCTTCTGTTGTTGACGTTGGGGAATTTGTTTCGGTGGTGGCATGGTAACAGTTTTGGCCGAGATTGGTTCGAACCGAGGCCGGGAAGCTTGGTTCGAGGTCGTTTTAGTTAGGTTCGCAATGGGAGCGGCTTGGTTTGAGTTTGTGTTGGTTTGGTTCGCACTATAGTCGACTGGACTCGTTTTTTGCGACGGCGTCTGCTTTGCGGCATCGGCGTATGATTTTTGCACGAGCAGTTTTTTTTATTTTGCACGCAAGTAGCCCCGATGTGCATGTATTCGCGGCAGTGTCGGTATGTTTGTAGCTGCCCGAAATACGATACATTCGTCACTTCGCCGTCGATCGTGACCCACGACTCGATGTTTCGTTTCACCGTCATTTTTGCTACACGAACGCCGGTCGAAATGCCAGGGAAATCGATATCGGTTCCGCATCGTTGTTCTCGTATTGCGATTACGTCACCGTATCTTCCTAGAAAATCAGCGATTTTTTGATCCGACACGTCCTCGGATAAATCGTAGAGCCTCACCTCCACTGCTCCCTCCTCCAGTGTGATTTTCAACGGATATTTTTTCCCGTCGACCGTAATTTCGTGTTTGTTGTCATGTTCCTCACAGATTCGTTGCGCCAACGCTAGGTCGACGACTTTCACGAAAGAAACTCCGAGGGTTCTGCTGTTCTGAATCCGTAGCACTTCACCTTGCTTCAGACCCAATATGGTCGCACAGAATTTGTGAACTTTGGCATTGTCCGGTTTCTTCGGCACGTTCGCAAAATCTATGCGAAAGGTGTTTTCTCGACGGCCCATCGCGAAGTCGTTTGGACGCGCAGCGACACGTAACGGCTCAGCGATGCGCAGAAAGAGAAAAAAAAACACAGTTGGCACTGGTAATTAGCTTGTGTTCGACTTCCACAGAACTGTAGCAAAAATACATCTGTTCAGCTCGGAAGTTGAGCGCTCACGAATTCTTCAGATTGCAAAAAGCTCTCGTCGATAGTTTTCCTTTTATTATTTCGCACATGAGCAGTTCTTTCGAGTTATCCTATACATTCTGAAATTTGGGGAAATTGTGTGCCTCCACGAAACGAAAATCAATTATTTTATTCGTGTGTTTCACTTATACATTTTTGCCAAAACATCAGCCTTATACATTCCGTAAGACAAACCACATATATATATGTAGGCAGTGGCAGTGTTGGGAAAATATCAAAAAATCAAATCTTACCAACGCCCAACATCACGCTTGATTTTCGTAGACCAAAAATCAACAAGCAAACAACTGCGGTTGATTTTGCAAGCTGCGATATCGCAGCTCGGAATATCAAGCTAACAAAACTCAACAACTGCAAATCTCACCAAACTGTGGTGAGATTGAGTTTAATCATTTTTGCTTTACACCCGAACAATGAGCTGGATTGCCGAGGTGAAGCAGTCGGTTAAGTTGTGTGAGTAAAACCTCTGTACGATACATGCAATTAGTGACGTCACTAATTGCCGTTACGTTGATTTTTTGGATTACTAATATAACCATATTTCACGATCTGCTTTGCCTTTCTCTGTACCTCATTGACACCCGAATGCAACCGAAACGAAACTACCATAGCGGCTTTTTTTTCCTTTGGTTTGTTTTTTCCGTCGATCTTGTTTTCCGTGCTGAGCACCAATGCTACCGACGTGCCAGGAAGGCAGCTCCCACACCTGGACCCTACCTATCGACCCATCAACTCATGAACCGGGGACCAACGGCTTTACTTCCCATCAGAGATGTTATGCCTCAGAACATCCCGGCGGCGCCGACTGGGATTGAACCCAGGCCTGCTGGGGTGAGAGGTAATCACGCTTACCACTACACCACCGGCGCCGTTACCATAACGGCTTGCAGCAGTCCTTTCTATAGTCGCTATATTCATAGTCTGGCGGATAGAATTTCGATTTATCAAAAAGCGGAACCAATTCAATATATTTTAGACCAACAATTGAAAAGGTCCTATCAACTTTCCTCGACAATCGAACGCAAATTATTGGCATCATCGGCCCCGTAGCGTGGGTAGATCACCTTTTCGTGGTACGTTACGAAATGTAAGATCTACCACCGATTCCTAGTCCCGACTACTTCAAACTAGGGGAACAGAATTTTTCAGTAATCTTATTTAGTCCTTGTTACTTTTCATGCCTTGTTGATAGTGACAAAACTCGGCTTTGTCTACCGAGGATGATCTTGAAACAAGAAAAAAATGAGTTGGTTGTCTTCATCTATGTGATTCCTAATCTTCTATTCGTTGTTCCCTAGTTTGAAGTGGTTAAGACTAGGGTTCTGATGCATGGTCATTATCGGTGTCATACCTTAGTTTTGTTGTTAAGGAATCTAACTTTGACTGACAAAGGGGCGCGCCTTTGGAGGGTGTTTCAACACTCAGAAGGGTATAAATAGCGGGACCTTTCAATTAGAGTCGGATCCTTGCGATAAATGCAAGAGTGGCAACTGTAAAAAAAATCGAATACTTCATCACTTCTCAATAGTGATGGAGTAATACGACATGCCTTAAATTAAAGACACGGGATATACTACAATAGATCAATTTATTGGTCGCCGTAGTGTTAGGTCCCAAGCAGAGGGGAAAAAAATCGGCATCATCGGATAGGGGAATCTTTCCCCTACCCAAAGATAGTGTTAGTTTGCGTAGGCAAGCCTTGAATCACGAGAAAACGGTTTCGGAAGTTGTGTTTGCAATAGCTGACAGCTCAATTGGTTCCCGAGATTCTATCCGCTAGACTATGAATATAGCGACTATAGTCCCTTCGTGTCTGCCATCGGTGAAGATTAAAAAGAGATAGCAAACCATGTTTTCTCTTTCTAATAAAACGATGTGCAATGGAATCATTTTTGTGTCGAGTCAACGCTCAGCTTGATTTTTGCACGTTGTGAATAGTAATAGCAACAATCAATACGAAACTAACGATTTTAAATTGGCTCACCACTTTAGTAGCCTATTGGTCCCAAGCAAACGATTAACGTACCCTATTCTAGTTGAAATTCTATTACTACACTATGTTTGTTTTGATTCGCTATGAAAGTTTGACAGATAACATCAGGGGTGTGTGGATTCATGCAGAACATGCAGGGGTGAGTGAAGGGTCCCGAAATAAAGTCCTCAACTTTTTGGCTCAGCTCTGGTACTATCTTCGGTCCCAAGCTAGTCGAATCACCCCTCGAAACATAGGAAAATCCACTAACCCCTCATTTTATCTGTCAAACTTTCATAGCGAATCAAAACAAACATTGTGTAGTAGTAGAATTTCGACTAGAATGGGGTACGTTAATCGTTTGCTTGGGACCAATAGGCTAGTCAAGTAGTGAGCCAATTTAAAATCGTTAGTTTCGTATTGATTGTTGGTAATAGTCTCGCAATATCAAAGGAGCTTAAAATCAATATCAAGCATGATGTTTTATTCCAATATCACGTGTGATATTGCGAGAGCATGAGAGCGGAAAATATCAATTGATTTCTGATTTTGCCAACACTGATATTACGATTTATCCCAAGCTACAGTTGTAGAAAATCGAAACTTATAGACCCTGGATGGAACGATTCGGAATGTTTAGAAAAAATATAGCGCACGCTTGATTCAGTTTGGGATACATCATTGATTGCTTTCGAGAACGTAATTTCATTTGAATAGCTTGTTTAACCAGGGCTTAAACAGTCGTCACGTCGGTCATAGCTTGATATGATAGCCTGAACAATGCGTTAACAGCAAATAGAAACGTTGAACATCGTATGAAAGCACTTGGCCACGGATGGATGATTAAACGAGCTATTTATGTGTATATAGCATAGTCGCATGTTTGTTTTTTTTTTAAATACGCCGTTTTGTCCTGGGAAACAAGTCCCTATCTTCAATATTTTTTTAGATATTCAAGGTACGAACCAACACAACTGAGCGGACGATACAGCGCAAATCAAAACACGAAGCGGTGTCATCACTCATCGTCATCATTCAGCTTCGGCTACTCCCGTTTGCGTTTGTTTTCACCGGCATTGTCAAATACTTCCTACGTTATAAAATAGAAAAGTAATGTTTATTACAACGTAATTTTGAATGGAATGCGTGCTGCGTTGACCAAAGAAGCCGGAATATTTTATTACGTTAAGCAATGATTTCGATACGTTGCATTTCCAGTGGCTGGGGTGTTGGAATAATTCTTTAGAGAGAGGGAAGGGTTTCATACGTTTACTTCTATGCTTATTAAGATTATGTTGAACAACAGCTCCGTAAATCATCAATTACTATTAGAGATTTGCATCTTACTGATACCGGTGGTATATTGGAAACTCTTTCGCTCGAAAGTAAAACATTTTACAAGCACATCATGATGCGCGCTTGGATGTGTGATTGTCTTCTCAAGTATTTCTGTTGCGTATAAAGTGGTAATGATTGAAAATCGAAGCAATCAATGATGACTTCGAGGATGATATCGTCCTCTACCCTCGGCTGATCATCAACGTCCGCGTTGACATCTGTCAGTTATTAAGCCCTGGTGGTAAAGTTGTCGGGGAACTCAATGTGCCCTCAACAGATAGCACTGCGATCACATAAGGGTGGTGACCATAAGCTTTGTATGAGGAATTAATTAGTGGGATATCTTGTTAATTAGATATCTTTGCTATAAGCTTTGTATGAAGAATTAATTAGTGGGATATTTTGTTAATTAGATATCTTTGGCTGACCGTAAATTGTATCGAGTGGTTCTGCGGGAGAAACTGCTGCGGTTATAAAGGGCAAACACGAAATTATTGCGACACCGAAAATGTCATGCCAATTTTCTTATAATGTTTAGAATCAAACCAAAATTTTAGGGTAGTTTTATGCATATATTTACTTCAAAAATCAAAAGAAAAGTTAATCGATGGAGCCTTGAGTGTAAAATTGAACGCATTTTCGCTTGATGACCTCCATCAAAGTCTTTACAGTGTCATCCGGTACCAGTTTCTAAGTTTTTTTTTCCATTTTCTCAACATGTCCTTCTCGTCTTTGACTGTCTTCTTGCTCTTCCGAAGTTCCCGCTTCATTATTGCCCAGTACTGGTCCACCGGGCGCAGCTCCGGACAGTTTGGCGAATTCATGTCCTTTGGAACAAAATGGACAGAATTGGCCTCATACCACTCCAGGACACTTTTAGAATAGTGGCATGATGCCAAATCTGGCCAAAATAGCGGAGCTTCGTCGTGCTGCTGCAAGAACGGCAAAAGGCGCTTCTCGAGGCACTCAGATTTGTAGATCTCGCCATTTACTGTGCCCTTTGTCACGAAAGGCTCACTCCTCAGTCCGCAAGAGCAGATGGCCTGCCAAATGAGATATTTGGAGGCGAACTTCGACATTTTCTTCTTCTTAAATTTGTCGTCCACATCGAACTTGCTCTTGCCGGTGAAAAACTCCAACCCCGGAATTTGCTTAAAATCGGCTTTTATATACGTTTCGTCGTCCATCACACAGCAGCCATATTTTGTCAGCATCTTCTCGTAGAGCTTCCGTGCCCGAGTTTTAGCCGTCGATTGTTGCCGCTCATCGCGGTTTGGGAAGTTTTGTACCTTGTATGTATGTAGTCCAGCTCTCTTCTTTGCATTCTGGACGTAGCTCTGCGACATGCCGATCTTTTTAGCCAAATCAAGGCTTGAGACGTTGGGATTTGCTTTAATCATCCGCTTCACCTTTCCCTCCGTCTTTTTGTTCTCCGGTCCGGGTTTTCTTCCAGCTCCTTTGCCGTGGTCCAACGTCAACCGCTCCTGGAACCGCTTCAACACTCTGGAGACGGTTGAATGGTGAATGTTCAACATTTTTCCCAACTGCCGGTGCGACAGGTCAGGAAATTCCAGGTGTTTGGAAATAATTTGTTCTCTCAACTCGCGTTGGTTCACCTCCATTTTCGTTGAATCGAAAAACACGACTTCGAGTTTGACAGCATGTACACAATACACATCAATGAGAAAGTGTGCAAAATTTGGTTGATTTTTACCCAATGGTAAAAAAGTTATGCCCTGTTGAATGTGTCGCAATAATTTCGTGTTCGCCCTTTAGTTGCATCTGAAGAATGACGGGATCGTTATGTACCGGGTTGTTATGGACAGCGCACATCAATCCTATTGCCATTTGGGGTTAATACGTTAGAAGGCCTATTCTGCGCGGCATAGTGGCTCTTGGGTTTCCCCTAAAACATGAATCCTTCCGAAGCTATGGACATCTCTGCAATATCCTGTGGACTTTCTTTAATTAGAGGTCCATCCCCCAAAAGGTATAAGCACGGAGAGTCGCGTCGATTGTCCAACCTTTTATTATGGGGACAATCTCGCTGGAAAATCAACAAAACAATGAAACTGAAAAAAACACGTCCCCTTTACTTTGAAGTAAACAAAGTAGTAAACGTTAGCAACGCTTGGTAAAATATCAACTCAAAGCAGTGATGCCATTTTATATGTACTCTGTATCATGTTGTCCTCGTGTGCCCTATAACGTACCGATCATTGTGCTACGATGTGTTTCGGCACAGTGTGCAGAGTTGATTGCCCCTTGACATCATGAAATATTGAACACTTTTTAGCGGTCTAGCGGTGAAGACATTTTGCATCCCTGATGTTAATGACATAAAAACTGTGTACGGTCTCGGAATGAAACCCTTTCCTTCAGAGGAAAATTAGGCGACAACCAGAGAAGAAGGAGGAGTTTCATTAAAATGAACCATCTCTTGTCTACATTTGTTAACATGATTTTTATTTCTATCAACTATCAGTTGCTGCGAATCAGTATCCGAGTCGTGTTTTTTCGTGCATGCATCGTTTTTTATATTCATATTGGTTTTTGTTTATCGTGCTCGTACACCTTTAGGAGGTAAATATATAAATATACAAAATATGGGTTTGACTGTAAATCACTTTTCCTTGCAAACAGTACGCAGTAAGTTTGATAGATCAAAACAAAAAAGCTCTAGTGCAGACTTTGATTAATTTGGTTTTAAATGCCTCCATCTAAATGAATCCTTCAAGCTTGTCCAACCAAGGGAAGGGGTACAGGCAAAATGCTTTCAAGTGTGTGTTTCGGTTTACTTTCGTTGCCAAGCTCGAGCTTGCCTTACTTGGTTACGGCGTGCATGGCTTCAGCCAGATAGTCGACGTTCTTGGTCGTAACGCCGGCCATCGAGATGCGGCCGTCTTTGGTTAAGTAGACGCTGAATTCCTTCGTCAGTCGTTCGCACTGCTTCTGGTCCATGCCGGTGAAGCAGAACATGCCGATCTGGTCGGTGATGTGTTGCCAGTTGCGGGAAGAGCCCAGCTTCTTCAGATTGTCCTGCAGCTTGCTACGCACCGAGATGATACGGTTGGCCATCAGTTTGACATCGCCCAGCCATTCCTGCTTCAAGCTGGCATCGCCAAGAATTTCCGTCACCAAACGAGCACCGTGAATTGGAGGATTGGAATACATCGGACGAATCAGGATCTTAATCTGCGACATGGTACGAGCGGCTTCCTCCTTGTCGGTGCAGACCAACGAGAATGCTCCAACACGTTCACCGTACATGCCTAAGTTTTTGGCGTAACTCTGAGCCAGTGCAATCTGGTGACCGTCCTTCAGGAAGGCACGAACGGCAAACGCATCCTTGGTGACATCACCGCTGGCAAAGCCCTGGTAGGCCATGTCAAAGAATGGGAACAGGTTTCGTTTCTTCATGACGGCAGATATCTCGGCCCACTGTTCCGGACGCGGGTCGACACCGGTTGGATTGTGGGCGCAGGCATGCAGGAGAACAATGGAACGTTCTGGAATTTTCTGCGGAGGATAAGAAAAGTGAAATAAGAATCAAACAGGTGAAGATATTCATTGGGAAAATCTTAGCATGGACATTGAAATATTGTCTATCTCAGGTCAGGTAGATATAGTTATTTCATGTCTGTTCAAACCAGGGTCGCAAGAGAATTTTAATTTTGAAATACTCGTTTTTTTTGCCGGTTTAAATCTCACTAATTTCCCGGTTTATAATATTCAGCTATAAAAAGGAAAGTATTTATCAGTTGTCCCATAGCTGACTACAGCAGCAGTCGATTTTTTATTTCGGTGTGAACCTCGCGATAGCCTGTTTTCGAGACTCGCTACTACGGTGCAAGATGTGTGAAGTAAAAAACACCATCAAGTTTAGCTTCAGCCACCATGATGTTAAACCAAACATCGGAGAGACTGTAAATGTCGCCAAAGTACTCGACGCGGATTCGGCTGAAATTGAAGCAGTTTATCGCATTGGTGAGGAAAGGGGAGTCTTCATGAAGTTCAAATCAGAGGAAGCGATGCTCCATGCTCTGACATTCAATTCGGAGAATTTAATCTTCCATTATGCGAATGGAACGACGGCAAAGGTACGCATGGCGCATGCTGGTGAATTCATTCAATATGTGCGCGTGTATGATTTGCCACCAGAGGTACCCGACAACGAGCTGGATAAAGTGCTAGGGAAATATGGAAAAATTAAACGTATCATCCGGGAGAAATTTCCAACTGATCTGTGTTTTGAGGTATATACAGGAATAAGCCTGGTACGCAGCTGAAAAGTAATGACGTTTTTATGTGCTACCGGATGGGACACGGAATGCAAAAGAAATTACTTTTCCTCAGCATTTCTTGACCCAGTATGCAGTTCAAAAGAAATCGGTAAAGGAAAGATCGATTACATTAGTATCGTGATCGACATGAAGGTGGCGCATTCTGAATGCAATTTCACTTTCCTTGCGGAATAATGGTCTGATCAATTATTCCGTTAGGTAATGTTGGCGTTTATTTCAAAACTGATGTTTTGGATGCATTTAAACAACATAAACACTAATAAGTGTTGATTTTACAATTTGACGACATCTCCCTGTAATCTCAAAATTTAGCAGACTATAGCTGTCAAATTTTCTTTTGGGAAAAATCCTCAAAAATTACTTTTCCGTTTTCTTTTCAGCTGCGTACCAGGCTATACGCGGTATATCAGTGCCAACATTACAAAGGGGCGTAATTGCATTTGTAAACAA
Organism: Ochlerotatus camptorhynchus; assembly: GCF_037179485.1. NCBI lineage: Eukaryota > Metazoa > Arthropoda > Insecta > Diptera > Culicidae > Ochlerotatus > Ochlerotatus camptorhynchus. The sequence goes on from NW_027040948.1 coordinate 115,075, forward strand.
TAGCTTTTGCCGTCGATTTCTCGCGAATAAAAGCTCACTCATGAAAAATAATGACACCACCAGGTAGAGGAATGTTTACTTTACCTGCTAGCATTGTAATTTTGGAGAGGTAAGATTTCATTCGCGAGAAATTGACGGCTAAAGTCATTGTTTACAAAAGCAATTACGCCCCTTTGAAATGTTGGCACTGATATATATGGATGTGAAGTAGACCTGTGCGCCGAATGACAAATGACAACACACCCACTCAAACTACAGACGGTATAGCAAACACAGACCGGCGGATAGAAATCCCGTAAAAATGGCAGCACGGTTATTTTTACATTATTTTTCCTATTGTCTAGCAACACTTGCAAATGCTTACACATAGAATGACTCGTATTCAGTGCAGCAAGCTGTTATGTAAACAAGCTTTAATTTTGGTTTGAAAATGAAGTGTTTATATAAAGGTTGCATGAATAATTCCCACTATGGCATAATAAATGTTGGGTTTTTTTTCGATTCCCCGCGAAGAATGGCATTCTGAAACAATGAAAACTGTTTTGCGGACTGCCGGAAGATTTTCGAATAGTCGGAAGTAACCGACTTTGTAGCGTAAGTAAACTTATTTTTCACAAGTGAAGACTTAACAACAAAGCTTTTCAAACCGATTTTAGTTGCACTTTGGCGAGGAGCATGGGTATTTGGACTGTGGAGGAAAAATCAGAAAAGTTTCCGGGGCGATTCCCTGCTACTCAGATGTCCAGCAAATTTCTCATCTAAAACGCACTGATCGTAGTATGGAGGATGACGTTGATGATATTGAGAACATACATCCAAGCCTACAAACCTCGACAGTATCAAGTATGCAGTATCAAGATATTGAATATTTCGACGAAATTTTCCTACACCCGGATGAACATGACGGCGAAAATAGTGCCGATTTTGTTTATTATTCTCAATCCGTTAATGATACAAGCGAGGATACAAGTATGCAATCAAATCCTCCGGAGAATCTTGAATGTAACCAATTTGTCTGGAACAAAACCCAGAGTCAACAGTGTCAAAAATAAAGTTCTGTGAGATCAAATAGTGATTATTTTGTGTGTTAGATCAATGTGGATCTATTGTGTACTTCACGTCTAACTGGACAAATGATCGCATTTTAAACTTATTAAAAAGTGTGATAAAAGTGCTCGGTTACGTCTCATGTTATTGGTGTTTTCGGTGCGCTTATTTCTTGCATTATAAAGAATAGTGCACCCAAGACACCAAGAAGATTAAACTTTTTTTTAATCATTAAAAACATAATAACGGAAAACCATGTTCGGGATTACAATACTCTCCACACATTATTCGTTTGTCCGTTTGGCTCAACATTTTGACAGTTCGTTTGGCTCCGCTAGATTCGTATCCGCCGGTCTGTGTTTACTATACCGTCTGTAACTCAAACTAACTAAATCATCTAACACACTGTAAGAAAAAAGTACCCAACGGAAAGTTCACTTTTACCTACTTTTGACTAGTTTGTCTCCTTTTCTCCTTCTAATGTTGTCAAAAACGGAGGAGCAAATCCACCCAACAGGAGTGGTAAAGTGTGGGAACCCAACGTTGAGTATAATCATATTTACCTACTGTTGGGTACAACTAACTTACTTTTGGTTAAAAAGCCAGTGGAAAATTCCATACGAACTGCACACAAGTAAATGAAAACTACTTTGACCAGCTTTACCTACTTTTGGGTTCCTGCACTATAGTGCCGAGATGAGTGAAAAGAACTTAATTTTGGGTACTTTTTTCTAACCGTGCAGAACAACACAGCAAAAAAAATGTAATATCGATCAACGTAATTCAAGCTGATGTATGAAATAATGATGTAATAGCAAAAAGCAGATACAATATTACATCAATAGATGTAATTTTGTTCGCAAAATCGATGTACATCGTACAACGTAATATTACACAACCGGCGGAATGACCTCTGTGCAGCTGTTTGGATGTAATATTCAACAACTTTTTTTCTGTGTATGTTTGTTCTATGAGCTGGTGTAGTCAGATTCCGTGGGTGTGTGGTCATTCAAGAGAAATCGACGTTCGAAGTCAATGTTTCCCCTGAACTTCTCCAAAGCTTCTTGCGTAACTTTCACATCCATAACCAGACTAAACCAAGTTAGTCTTTTCAAAACTCAAGCAAATCGTAGTCAATGTTCTCATCGTCAACAATCTGTCATTCATTTGGCATCGCTGCGTACCATATAAGGGTCATTTTCATGGCGACAAATGCTTTTTATGGATCCTAGATAGGCTAGGATTCATACCTAATACATGCCAAGTTCGGTTAACAAATGGAATTAGTTACAAACATTATGAAAAACAGTCAACAACTTGGCTCTACAAATATTCAAATGCGTCATCGTGTGATAACCCAAGCACGAATCAATCAAACAGTAACACTAGCAAATTGATTGCGTAGCAACTATAGAACCCCCAGCAAAGTGCAGTTTAAATTTATTGTTTATTTCTTGTCTCGACTTATCTCCCCTGTGTAAATTGATATACACTCAATGACGATTTATTCTTCCATATAGGCTAGTGATCCCGAAACAAATAACGACTATTTAAAAAGCATTCTTATCATTCTCTTCACAGAGTAATTTGCCATATCATGGCGCCACCAAGTCAAGAAACCGGTTGAAAGGCTAATTTACGTTTTATTAAGACTTACCGATAAATCCTCTAGAGCTCCTTGGTAGTCAAATCCACAAGTGCTCGGTTGGTAATACCGATAGGCTTTGACGTTCAGTCCCGAATGACGGAAGATTGGACCGTGGTTACCCCAGGATGGAGTTGGTAGATAGATGTCCTTCGAGCCCGGGAAGAACCCATTCAGGAAGGCTCCTCCGATGCGCAGGGCACCGGTTCCACTGACTGACTGTACCGTGGCATTCTGTCCGTTTGCTACGTGTTGGCTGTCATCTCCCAATGCCAGGGAAATGCTGTACTTGCAGAACTCGGACGTTCCACCAATGGGCGAGTATTCATGGTCCAGCTGTTTCTCCATGAGGCGGCGTTCGGCCTTGCGGACACTGGGAAGCACGAACGGTTTGCCATTGTCATCCCGGTAGGCACCCACACCAAGGTTGATCTTCTTCGGGTTGGTATCCCGTTTGTAGGCTTCGGTCACACCCAGGATTACGTCCGGTGGACCCATCTGCACCGCACCCCACCATGAGCTGCAAAAGAAGGAAATAGGAGTTAGATTCATTATCATCACCCATTTACGCGTTTCGCACAAGGTTAACCACCTAGACAATGTTGTGTTGTTCTATTTTTAACTTCCCTACACCAAACATAAAATTTGTTAGGTAATCAATGATTTAAGAAGGACGTCAAACACCAGGACGCCACGATTAGAAAAATTAGGTATAACCAGCACACCACCTGACAATCATTTATTAGCAAATTACACAACATCCTATTTAATCGTCGAATTCAATTGTATTACTCTGCAGGCCGCATGATACCGTGACCTTGAATGCCGGTAAGGTCGTTTCCAGTGCGGTGGAAACTCCATTTTCCAATCAATTTATTCGTGTGTAAAACGCTTACTTACCAGGCTCTTTTACCGATGAAACTATTGAATGCAGCTGAATTCTTCAGCAGAGCAGCTGAGCCGTGAATCGTCTTGGAACAGGCCATTTTTCACACAAACTACAACGGAAGAAGCGCACGGTAAAAAAAAAGTTATTTCCGTTTTACCTTCACTGCTAAAATTATTAAAATTTCAGGCGGTGCACCACACCACTTACTGCAGTTTGGAGTGATCAAAATGCTGTTGTAAAATGGGTTGATAACGAGATTATTATTCCGGAAGGAAAAAAAAATAGTTATAATCGCACACTGCTCTATCACTGGTTGAGAAAGTAAAGATGACGAGACGAGAAGCGACTGCGGTTTATTTAGTCGATCAACACTCAACAAGAAAGATAACGGAACGGAGAGAGCAACGAAGAGATTTTGCAAAATTACTGCCGTTTTTGCAAGTTGCTCCGCTCTTATTTTCTTACCTCGAGACTGAAGATGCTACAGTCAGACTTCTCGCGTCACTTTTCAAATAGACCAATGTAACATATCCACCATTTTGAAAAAATCGAAGTTGAAGATCGACAGATTATTATTTTAATTGTTTAAAAACAATACATTTTGCATTACTATTTTTAATGTAGTCAGCATATAATAACGTTGAAAATTCAGAAGAAACAGTAAAATCACAATTTTACTTTGAATTTCATGCTACAACATATAAAAAATCACATAGGACGTTTTGACAAGTCGAGTTGTACATCGGACATGTTACATTGGACGATTTTTCTCAATGACATAATCTGTGAGTGTTACATTGGACGTTTTGTCTACATGATACTAGATTCCCTTTCACAGATTTCAGAGTATAGTACCTAACTTTAGATTGGCCCCGCCTTTGGAAAATGAGCACCAATCATGTTAGGCAGTCCGAATGACCGAAGTAACAATCATGTACCCATCATTTCAAACTGTACATTGGACAATTTTTGATCAATGATTATTTTAAATAAATTAAAGTAAATTTGGATGGATGTTTTTGTATCACATACAATGACAGAAAAGCAATAGTTTGTATCGCTTAACTCGATTTGTTTACATTTGTTACATTGGTCTATTTGAAAAGTGACGCGAGACATCTAAATCTCAATTCTTTATGCTCAATAAATCTCACATTAGCGAATCAATCTTCAAAACATCTTCTTTCATTTCTCGCATCTACACACAAAGAACAAAAATTGTTGCTATAAAAATAATGGTAGATCAAATTAAAAGTTTCCCAAATTTCGTAGTTTTAACTATGAAAATTTTCAAAATAAAACATATTTTTTTGGTTTGAAAGTGTTTCTTTCACTTGTAATTTTATAAAAGTATTTTTTAGAATAAAAGTCGAAAAACTGTCAAAAACCTCTTCATTGCAAAGTTTTTGACAGTAGTAGACCACCGTTTCCCGCCAAATTGGACATGTGAAAAAAAGAAAACGAAACCAGCAGCTAACATGAGCAGCAGCCGTTTCTTCAAGTTTCCCACATTTTCATCCGTCGGCGCGCTTGTTTCTCTTCTGACGCTATCGAGTGGAACTAGGAGTGGAAGGATCGGAAAGATATTCCAGTTACGGGATTTAGAGGTAGGTTGATGAAATTTTCGAATACTTTCGATCTTGCTTCCGATTTTAATAATTTATGTGTTTTGAGCAGCCTCGTCAGTCTTGCCGGAAAGCAAGGCTACTCCCTGAAGCAAAATAATAATTTCACTGATTGACGCTTAACTCACAAACTGACAGCTTGCTCCCATACAAAGTGACACCGAGGGGCGCTAATAATGTGATTTTTGCAAATGTAATCGTACTTATTTAAAATAGTTCCAGTGTTCCAAAATGGATGAAATTTTGGATTTCGGTTCCATTTTTAATGCAGATTACGAATATGTTGAGGTTAATCTCAATACCCTTAAAGAACCCAATTCACTGTTAAAAACAATGCTTACGTCGAACGCGGAAAAGTGCTGAATCAAACTAGGAATCAAACGAGAACAGTTTTGTGTTATTGTTTACATTTTTTTCCAGGAGAAAACGAGGGAATGGTTGGTAATTATTTTTTCATTCATTGCACGGAGAACGGACACAACAAATAAATGGTAAATTAAAATGTACTATTGTTGGCTTAATAAAAGAATATTGTTAAACCTCGTGTTAAACGCTGTACAGACTGGAGAGTTAAAACATGTTATAACGGTTGTTAAATAATTGCAACACAGAAACCACCATCAAGATAGCGCTATAACATGTTATTTATAACTCTGTAGTCTGAACGTACTATTATTTTAACAATAGTTGGAGTTTAACGGTGGCTTATTAAAACAAAAAGAATCTTATTTTGAATTTATTTGAATAAGTATTATCGAATCAATAAAATGCAATATAATTTCAACCGGAATTGTTTGTTTAAATCCCGCATAAGCGCGAACCATAAATTGACCTTACCTAAAATGGTTAAAATTGTTTATAACCCTAATAAAAAATAACCATAAACAAACGATAACCCAAATCATTGAACTATTCCACAAATGGTTTGGATGATACCCAGAACACGTCGTTAAGCGAATTAACCATACAATTTTTATTAGGGAATCCCTGCTAAACTTCAACTGAAATGGTTATGGAACTTTACATGAACGTTTAATGATAAAGTTTTAACCTTAAGTATTATAGTTTTTTGGAAGTGGACCTTACAAATAATGAGTTGTTAATAACCATTACCATTCAAAATTCTTGTTTTCTCCATACATTTTCGGAAAGAAAACTATACTAAAACCTTTTAACTTATGGTTTGAGAACATTAATGGTAATGGTTATGGTAACCAGTAAGGTCAATTAATGGTTTTGTAACATCGATCAACTTTATGTGGAATATATCGCGAATTAATTATATGATTTGAGTAGTAGCTATACTGAAGATCCGAGAGATGTCGCCCCTTCAGTGGTAGGAAAATCATTTTTGCAGTATGGAGAATATCAGAAAATCCACGATTGGTGACTAAACATGCTTTCACAGAAGGAAACAAATAAACGAGTGTTTACCTTATCACCATAATAATGTACTCGTTCAATTTTTGTGCATCTAAAACTGCCCATAAAGACGATAATGAATAAAAACTGAAAATTTTCATACATTTCCAAATGGTTTCCTACCATTCCCATACATTCGAAATTGAAATGCCCTCTGGATATGGATGATGTCAAAAACAACAAAACATGATTAATTGGTTGCCTGTAAATTACTGATTACCAATTCACGATATATTTCACGTAAAGTTGAGTGATAATACAAAACCATTAATGAACCTTACTGACTACCATAGCCATAACCATAACCATTAATGTTCTCAAACCATAAGTAAGAACGTTCTAATATAGTTCTCTTTCCGAAAATGTATGGAGAAAACAAGAATTTGGAATGGTAATGGTTCTTAAACAACCCATTATTTGTAAGGTCCAGTTCCAAAAAACCATAATACATAAGGTTAAAACTTTATCACACAAACGTTCATGTAAAGTTCCATAACCATTTCAGTTGAAGTTAAGCAGGGATTATAAACAATTTATAACCATTATCGGTAAGGTCATGTGATGGTTCGCGTTTATGCGGGATACAAATAAAGTTTTTTTTTGGTTCAATGCAAACAATTTTCTGTACTCATTTCATGGAAACTTACAAGTAAGCGTGTATATATATGTGCAGCAAAACTTCAGCCACAGGGCGAATGCTTTTGTTTTCGTTTCGTAACTTTGACAAGTTCAACACCGAAGAAGAAACGCAAAGGACAGTGAAAAACATCAGATTTTTTCGGAGGTGAAAAAATGCTGCAAGTTTTAGGTCGCTGAAAAACATGATAATTTTGCGTGGCAGTGGCCGATTATCGATAGCAATAACTGCGACAGTGTTACTTTCAAAATGAATACCAAGTTCGACGTGAGTGAATTTACGCGTCGGTTGAAGCGGACGTTCGACGGCAACATTTCCTACCGGAAACTTTTTGCACTGCTCTTCGTGGTGGCCGTTTTCCTTCTGTACATTGGACCGTCCTTCCTGCGGTGGCTGTTTGGCGGAAGCGAACCGGCTAAAGGTATGAAAGATGTTTCTGTTGATTGGGGTAAATAAAGAAAAAACAAATATTTCCAAGCAGATCACACCATTCGGTGTATGGATGACCGGTTGACGCCCTTCTACTTGCAAAATTTGGAGTACAATGTCAACATCCGTCATCAGCCAATCTTTCCGCATGAACACGATGCCATTCCATACGTGGGCAACGGGATGTTCGGGTTGGAGATCCAAGCGGATGCAAATCTGAATATTTTCCGTGGCAGAGCGTTACTTCAGCCGGTCAACTTTCATCCGATCGTTAGTGTCGCTGCTGGTGGAATGGGAATGCACCGGGAAGCGACCGTAGTGGAATACCTAAGTGGAATCGTGCACCGGTTCCAGTGCTTTTCTGAGGGATATTTTGTGTCCTATCAGTACTATGCCCACCGGACAATGCCTTCGGTGCTGGTGCAGGAGATACAGATCACAAACACTAAAAATCAACTGGTCGACGTGGAACTGGTGGTTCCGAGGATCTCAGACTGGCCTACAGCCGTCACTAGGAGCGTAAAGTGAGTTGAAATCGGAAGGAGCTGGGAACGAGTTTGATTGATTGGTTTTATTTTAGGCTCCAACATGGTTCGACCATCCTAGAGTACCAGGTGATAACGGGATTGGTGGACGTCATCGCCACTTCCGTCGGCGATAGAAGAATCCGAGTGGTTTGCATTGTGGCCCGTAAAATGCCGCGGGTTTTGACATTGAAGAAGCGTGGTACCACAAAGCTAGACTTGTTGCTGACTATAAACTATTCCGATGCGATTCCTAGAGACAAGTATACGTCGTACAAAGAAATGATTGAGCAGCAGACGATTGATGCGATGAATAAGGCATTGCAAGCTGCGGAACACGGGGAGCACAATGCATATTATGCCTTCAAGCGAGATCACATCAAGGTGTGGAACAGTCTGTGGGAGACTGGATTTCATATCAGCACTTCCAAGGCGGAGAATACGTTGAATGGAAACGATGTCAATGCGACCATGTATGCTGTTATCTCGCAGTCCAGGGCATATGAGTACGAAGTATCCAGCACTGTGCAGAGTAAGCAAGATATTGAGAGGGCACTGACCTATGCGGAAGGTTGCTACGACAGTTATCATACGTTACAAGCTGAAAACCTCTGGAGGAAGATGAGTAACCTGGAAGAATTGAATATCATTGTGGCTTCTTGGATGTTGACTCTAGAAAAGCAAGGCTGTCACAACCTCATCAAGGCAGGTGCGAGTGGAATCATTCAAGCCATGATCCTCAGTTTCGGTGGTTTCCGCTTCAGCAATCAGCACCTGGAGTTAAATATTCACCCAAAATACCTTCATAGAGATTACGATTTCCGTCGCCTAAATTATGGCAATATGACGCACGTGAATGTTTCCATTGCCGTTCGGGATGATAACAAAGCTGTCCTCTTTGTCGCATTGGATCGTTCCGATCGAAACTATTACGCTTGCGATGCCGGTTGCCTGGATCCTCCCGTTCAGCTCGGTCCATCCAAAACGATTTTCCCAGTGAAACTTACCGAACCCCTCACATCGATCCTCTACATAACTTCGGACAAGATGCACATGGAGGATTTGCGGCACGCGATCCACGTGAAGGAGGTCGTCGAAGCGCCGGCTCACGAACATCACGTCATTGCACTGCACAAACATGGCCACTCGCTTGGGGCACTTCCGACGCTATTTTGGGTTTCGATTTGCGTCATCATTGTCGTTTTCCATGTGTTCCTCTGCAAGCTAATAGTGAAGGAGTACTGCGAGCCCCCGGATAAGATGCGTTACCGATACAGTAAACCATGAGACGGTGGGCTGCTGTTGCTGCCGTAGAAGGGATGTTCCGCCCGCACGCAAAATTTGCCGTAGAGACTGTATATAAGAAGTGTTTTTTTCTTCTCGGTTTAACCAGTAGAAATGGTTTGCAAAGTATTGGCAATAAAAGCATCGGTAAGTGCTTTCTATATTTTAGAATGAAGGCAATAAGGTGGGTTTTGTTTTATTTATAGAAGGAAATAAATTACTAGGTACTAAACATCAAACCGTTCTTTTAGTTCATCAGTTTTATTGATTATAATGCAAATACAGAGAAAAGAATGCAGAAAGATCTTCTTGCTTTCTTAAACTTAATTCTAGGTCTCCCCTACGACAGAGGCAGAGCAGTATGTATATGTATAGTTGTTACATCTAATACGGCCTCGGTGGTGGTCCTCCGCGCATCATACCGGGTGGTGGGCCACGCATCGGTGGAGGAGCACCTCGGGCCATACCGGCCATCTGAGCGAGTCCTGCCGGGCCGGGCATCATGCCAGGTGGAGGGCCACCCGGCATCATCGGCCGCATCTGAGGAGGAGCCGAAACCTGACCGCCACGTCCTACCGGGGCCATGTGCTGCTGAGATGGTCCCCCAACACCTCGGACGGGTCCTTGCAAACCGGCCGGAACTGCGGTGATATTGGCTGGCATACCTCGACCAGCAACGCGTCCCATTCCGGGTCCGGGAGCACCTCCTGGAATCGGCACTCTTGGAAGACCCTCCTCTGGTGGCGGAGGACCTTCAACCGTCAAAGATACAATGTTACCACCTCGTAGCAGCACGAATCCCAACACACGCTTCTCCTCCCGCTCTGGTAGTTTGGTGTTTTTAGGTTTAATTTTACGGAACTCTTCGCAGTCTCCGAGGATCAGGTTCATGTGCTTGTCGAATGCTTTGAAGGTACCGATGAAGGTTCGAGAGTCCTGCAAAACGATCCGCACCCGATAGTTCAGGAGCTGGATCATTTTGTTGTTCTTGCCGATCGTCTGGAAGAGGTTTGTTGACATTGTTAGTAAACGTTTAGGAGCAAAATGTTGGAAACGAACATTGTATCATAATATGTTAAGAATGCACTGGTATGATATGCAATAGAAATCTAAGCGTAGAGATAAAACAACCCCAGTTAACGATTTATGGACGAAAATCATAAATTTCTGCCATCTTGATGCGGAAACAAAATTTCTAACCTCTATAGAGGAACACTGATCAAACCAAGCTTTGTGTTATTAGTTTACGTAAAATTTAAGCACCACTTACCATCTTGACTAATTTTGACCAAGAACTACCGATTTAGAACAATACAAACGTTTTATTCTGGTATTTTGACCACAAAATACACGAAAAGGGAAGAAACTAGCCGCCCAAGAAAGCAGCTTCTTTTTCGGCAAAGTGATTTTTGACGACAAGCAAACGAGCGACCGAGAAAATGACAAACAGACCGAGAGCGAGGAGCGGGAGCTGGATCGTTCGTGTAATGTCAAAAATATCGATTCCTCTACCGAGGGGCGCTGCACTATTATCTATAATTTGGGCACGTTCAAATAATGCGTCCACAACCTCGCACACAACCCTTTTTATCGCGGCCTTATTTTCATCTCTTCCGTAAAATCTCAGTAAAACCGGTATATTACCGGTACCAAGGGATTTTATGAAAATAAATGGATATCGGTAGAACAAAATTTGTTGTGGTTGAAAGTATTTAACAAAACCCATTTCGGATTGAAATAAGTTTTTTTTTATATAATGCGTTTATTTTTCCAGGCTCTTTTGATGTAGCTTTGCGGAGCCGGTATTCATTGTTTAGATTACAAAATTACTTAAAACTAACGTTAGTAAAGCGGGGGCCGATTACTCGCGGCTATCTCGAGGTTAGGGGTAACAAATTGTAATAAATGGATGGCAGGGTAGGGATTGTGAACACAAGGTTTGGAGAGCAATGTGCTCTTGATCTCGAACTAAGCGACACTCTGATGAAAAAGACAAACATGGAGGTACACCGATGGGTAGCTAACAGCTAACAACCAACAATCAATACGAAACTATCGATTTTAAAATTGGCTCACTACTTGACAAGCCTGTTGGTCCCAAGCAAATCGATTAACGTGCCCCATTCTACTCAAAATTCTAGTACTACACAATGTTTGTTTTGATTCACTATGAAAGTTTGACAGATAAAATGAGGGGTTAGTGGAATTTCCTATATTTCGAGGGGTGAATCGATTAGCTTGGGACCGTAGATAGTACCAGAGCTGAGCCAAAAAGTAGAGCTCGTTTCTTCGGGACCTACTAGCAACAATCAATACGAATCTATCGATTTGAAATTGGCTCACTACTTGACTAGCCTATTGGTCCCAAGTAAATCGATTAACGTACCCCATTCTACTTGAAATTCTAGTACTACACTATGTTTGTTTTGATTCTATATGAAAGTATGACAGATAAAATGAGGGGTTCGCGGTTTTTCCTATATTTCGAGGGGTGCATCGATTAGCTTGGGACCGAAGGTAGTACCAGATCTGAGCCAAAAAGTTGAGCTCGTTTCTTCGGGACCTTCTGGTCTTAGAGTTACCTCTATGCTACTAGCATAGAGGTAACTCTAAGACTAGAAGGTCCCGAAATAACGTGCTCAACTTTTTGGCTCAGCTCTGGTACTCTCTTCGGTCCCAAGCTAATCGATTCACCCCTCGAAACATAAGAAAAACCAATAACCCCTCATTTTATCTGTCAAACTTTCATAGCGAATCAAAACAAACATTGCGTAGTACTAGAATTTCGACTATAATGGGGTACGTTAATCGTTTGCTTGGGACCAATAGGCTAGTCAATTAGTGAGCCAATTTAAAATCGTTAGATTCGTATTGATTGTTGCTAGTAGGTCCCGAAGAAACGAGCTCTACTTTTTGGCTCAGCTAGATTGTTGCTACTAGCATAGAGGTAACTCTAAGACCACTGGGTCCCGAAGAAAATCATTATTATTTTTGGCTCACTCAGTACCAGAACAACGGTCCCAAGCAGTCCCAAGCTATTTCACTCACCCCTGCATGTTCTGCATGAATCCACACACCCCTGATGTTATCTGTCAAACTTTCATAGCGAATCAAAACAAACATAGTTTAGTAATAGAATTTCAACTAGAATAGGATACGTTAATCGTTTGCTTGGGACCAATAGGCTACTAAAGTGGCGAGCCAATTTAAAATCGTTAGTTTCGTATTGATTGTTGCTACTAGTCTTATAGTACGTTCAGACTACAGAGTTATAACAACAATCAATATGAAACTAACGATTTTAAATTGGCTCACCACTTTAGTAGCCTATTGGTCCCAAGCAAACGATTAATGTACCCTATTCTAGTCGAAATTCTAGTACTACGCTATGTTTGTTTTGATTCGCTATGAAAGTTTGACAGATAAAATGAGGGGTTATTGGTTTTTCCTATGTTTCGAGGGGTGATTCGACAAGCTTGGGACCGAAGATAGTACCAGAGGTGAGCCAAAAAGTTGAGCACGTTTCTTCGGGACCTACTTGTCTTAGAGTTACCTCTATGGTTATAACAACAATCAATACGAAACTAACGATTTTAAATTGGCTCACCACTTTAGTAGCCTGTTGGTCCCAAGCAAACGATTAACGTACCCTATTCTAGTTGAAATTCTATTACTACACTATGTTTGTTTTGATTCGCTATGAAAGTTTGACAGATAACATCAGGGGTGTGTGGATTCATGCAGAACATGCAGGGGTGAGTGAAATAGCTTGGGACTGCTTGGGACCGTTGTTCTGGTACTGAGTGAGTCAAAAATAATAATGATTTTCTTCGGGACCCAGTGGTCTTAGAGTTACCTCTATGGTTATAACATGTTATAGCGCTATCTTGATGGTGGTTTCTGTGTTGCAATTATTTGACAACCGTTATAACATGTTATAACTCTCCAGTCTGGACAGCGTTTTAGAGTTACCTCTATGTAACAACTGTTCGTCTTCGGTTCATGAGTTGATGGGTCGATAGGTAGGGTCCAGGTGTGGGAGCTGCCTCCCTGGCACCAGTAACATTGGTGCTCAGCACGGAAAACTAGATCGACGGAAAACAAATCAAGGAAAAAAAATTAGGCCCTAATGCTCACCTAATGCAGTTGATAGTTCGGTCCCATACAAAGTCCCACCAAGGGGTGCTAAGATGGTGTTTTTGTTAATGTAATGGCACTTATTTAAAATAGTTCTAGTACACCAACATTGATGAAATGAAGGTCCCAGATTTATTCAAATGTTGCCAAAACTAGCTCTAAAGCTCGATGAATCGATTCATAATCGAACAAATCCATTTGATCGACTATATCCGATATAATCTGAGATATACCAACAATCAATACGAAACTAACGATTTTAAATTGGCTCACCACTTTAGCAGCCTATTGGTCCCAAGCAAACGATTAACGTACCCTATTCTAGTTGAAATTCTATTACTACACTAAGAGATGAACTAGCCTCAGGCTAAAAATCTCTAAAATAAAGATAAAAAAAAAAAAAAAAAAAATATTACTACACTATGTTTGTTTTGATTCGCTATGAAAGTTTGACAGATAACATCAGGGGTGTGTGGATTCATGCAGAACATGCAGGGGTGAGTGAAATAGCTTGGGACTGCTTGGGACCGTTGTTCTGGTACTGATTGAGCCAAAAATAATAATGATTTTCTTCGGGACCCAGTGGTCTTATAGTACGTTCAGACTACAGAGTTATAACATGTTATAGCGCTATCTTGATGGTGCTTTCTGTGTTGCAATTATTTGACAACCGTTATAACATGTTATAACTCTCCAGTCTGGCCAGCGTTTTAGAGTTACCTCTATGGATATACTTCTTCTTCTTCGCATTTCAAGCTTATTGTATATCGCATATTAGCTTATTGCGTGCTCTCGAATTAGTGTTCTAGATGCACTTCCACAGTTATTAATTGAGAGCTTTCGATGCCTGTACCATTTTTGCATTGATATGATTGTGTGGCAAGTCCAATCATACTTCGATGCCCAGGGAAGTCGAGAAATTTTCCAACCCGAAAAATTCCTAGACCGAACCGGGAGTCGAATCCAGTCACCTCCAGCATGGTCTTACTTTGTAGCTGCGCCTTTATCGACTTAGCTAAGGGAGGCCCTAGCTTAAATCTCTGAAAACGGATAATATCTGTTTGTATCGTTCACATCTCTGTTATCGGATCACATCTCTACACGCTAAGAAAAAAGTACCCAAAAGTAAGTTCTTTTCACTCATCTCGGCACTATAGTGTAGGAACCCAAAAGTAGGTAAAGCGGGCCAAAGTAGTTTTCATTTACTTGTGTACAATTCGTACACACTAAGATTTTTTTACAGAACATTGTAATTTTTTACCGAATATGGAACAGCTGAACATTCGGTAATCGATTCGGTAATTTTTATGTTTTACAGTACATTCAGTAAATTTATATTCAGCTGAGCTGTCAAAATTTAACGATACCGCTCTGTAAATTTTTACCGAAAATGCTGTAAAATGTTTACCGGTCGATCTAAAATTTGTTCGGTAAAAATTACCGATTGTTTTGTTACTGCATTTTTTATGCATGCATGGATTATTCTTTCTTTTTTTCAAATTTGAAGTTAACAATAAGATAAATAGGTTATTTGGTATATTTTTTATCTACGAATGTTATTAGCTACAATGTTTTTAATATGCATGCATTATCCGTCTGTTTCGGAAAGCTGTTAACAGCATTGTGATTTGGAACATGAAGGTACCCAGAGTTCATATTCCTTCATTCTCTGAATTCGGTGGATGCATTTTCCCGATGCATCTCTTCACTTCTGCAGGGAACACAAATGCTGATAGCGCATGGATGGTGATGGCGGTGGTGCCCGAGCTGACCGTAGGAAAAACACATGATGGGATCTTCATTCATCTCGAGAACCATCTAAAAAATATAATCGAAATTAATGATAAAAATAATAATAATATTATAACTATAAGTTTTAATTTTACTTACTAACGAAAAAGATCTTCTGTTCCTCCATCGAGAGCTTAAATTTTTTGGAGTATTTACTCATTTTTCAAACACTTTCCAATTGCGCACTTTATAACACCGGAGAAACGAGTCATAACCAACTTTAAAAAGGTGGGCAAAAAAAAGTTTGACAGCACGTAATTTACAAATCGTTCGGTACTTTTTAGTTTTTTACAGTATTACGGAATTGCAGCCATTTACAGGTTCAATCCGTAATTTTATTTACATTTTATGGTAATTTTCTGTAAATTACAGAAATTCGTCACTTTTAAATGCTGAAAACCGGTAAAACACAGTATTTTACAGAACAATCGGTAAAAATTGTATTTTACAGACTAAGTTCAGCAAAAAAAGTACCGAACATAATTTAAGAAGTTTGGTGTGTATGGAATTTTCCACTAGCTTTCTACCCAAAAGTAAGTTAGTTGTACCCAAAAGTAGGTAAATATGATTATACTCAACGTTGGGTTCCCACACTTTACTACCCCTGTTGGGTGGTTTTGCTCCTCCGTTTTTGACAACATTAGAAGGAGAAAAGGAGACAAACTATTCAAAAGTAGGTAAAAGTGAACTTGCCGTTGGGTACTTTTTTCTTACCGTGTATAATTATCATGACAAGTAACTGTGACAGCAGTTTGTTTATAAGGAAGGAACATCGCGAAACCTCGACCAGCAATACAAAAAGGCGAATAAGCTCTTGTAATCAAACTTTTAATGCTCTTTCCTCATGAACCGATGCTTGCCTTGCCAAACGAACAACACCATCAGGTAGGGGAAATTATCTGCTAATCGATAGTGGTGTTCGATTGGCAATGTGAGCTTCGGTTTGTGAGATAAGGAAATTACAATTTGTTTGATCCGCCCTTCTGAATTGTTGGTTGAGCTTGAAAATCTTTGTTCTAAAACAAATCTATAGATAGAGCTGGCTGGAAGTAGTGCGTAACAGCTTTTGTAAACAATGACTTCTCTCTATGATTACTAAGGAAATTATGGCACGCCCACACAAACCAACATAACTATCATGTAAAGGAAGCCTTCTAGAAATATTAAAAAAAAAAGAGAAACTGCATTCATCTTTGCCTTGGGTATAGTCGTTTCGAGATGACGGACTACGATTTGGACAACCCTAGCATCCGGTGAACATAAACATCGACACGGCATCTATAGTTTGGTCTAGAGTCGGTATATAATGAGTCACGCCAAGAGTGAAGCCAAGTCTACCTATTGGACTGTCAAACTGGCTACCTATCGTGCAAAGTAAACAAACATTACGATGCTATGAAAGGTCCACGAAAGGTATCGCAATAAAATATAAAATATAATCGAAGAAATGATCATAAACACGCAGTGAGCATTAAATTGTCATGGGATACGTTTGGTAACGATCAGTAATGAGAATTTCTACTATTTTTTGTTAAGATGATTGGACAAAATCACTGATAGAATGATTTACAACAGCCGCTATTTTTTTTGCTAGCTAGAAGTCATTTGAAGTTGATGTAGCAGTCCTCTGTTGCCAAGTGAAAAGAAAGGAAATCTTTCGAAAACCATGATGCGAGTTCAATTGTTTTTCTCTTGGCGTGACTCATTATACACCGACTCTAGTTTGGTCATGTTTGGTCATCCATGTCGGTAGTCAATTAGGTTACCAACCCGAGGGGCACGCAATATAAATAACCGGTGCGTTGAAGTTAAAATGCAATCAAAAGCACTTAAAGTAATTAATGCGTTTTGAAGCAGTTCTGACGGTAATTAAAATTAACTATCCGTACTTAATGTAATTAAAAGTATTGAAAATGTAATTAATGTACTTTAATTACGAAATTTCGACTGTAATTGGGTTTCTAAATTTTTGAAAAATATATCGATTTTTAAATCAAGATTTAAAGCAAAATAATAACTTCACTGTTTGACACTAAACTGACAAACTGACAGCTCGCTCCCATATAAAGTGACACCGAGGAGCGCTAATAAGGTGATTTTTGCAAATGTAATGGTACATATTTAAAATAGTTCAAATGTACCAAAATTGATGAAATTTAGGGCTTGGGTTCCATTTTTAATGCAGATTACGAATATGCATTTACCTCAATACCCTTAAAGAACCCAATTGGGTTCTTTAATTTTGAAAATTGTATCGTTTTTTACACATTATCTGAAAGAGCTTCGTTTTCTGAGCACAGCGATATTTTTTTCGAACCCACACACTTTCATTTCGATTTTTAAATCAAGATTTAAAGCAAAATAACAACTTCACTGTTTGACACTAAACTAACAAACAGACGGCTCGCTCCCATACAAAGTGACACCGAGGGGCGCTAATAAGGTGATTTATACAAATGTAATCGTACTTATTTAAAATAGTTCCAGTGTGCCAAAATTGATGAAATTTAGGGTTTGGGTTTCATTTTTAATGCAGATTACGAATATGCATTTACCTCAATACCCTTAAAGAACCCAATTAATGGACTTATAAAGTAATTAATGTTCTACACTGAGTAATTAATGTGATTAAAGCAGTAGTTAATGGAATTAATTTAATTACAGTCGTTGCCTGCCAACCCTCCGTGCAGATATTTTCGTTGCTTCCAGAGTTGGAACTTGAAGCTTGAAGGGTTTGAAACAATCACAGGTGCTCAGGAAATGACAGTTCACACCAAGATACACACTAAAAATAATATCAGTATAATGCTCGATAATTCTAAGACTATCGACGAATAGTGGATGAAATCGGATAATATCGAAAGGCGCGCGTTAATTCATAACGAATCGAAATTATCCAAAACAAATTCGAGGAAAGAAATGTAGAACAGTCTTTATCTTTCGTCCCCCTAGTGAAATTTTGGATCTCGGTTCCATTTTCAATTCAGATTACGAATATGTATTTACCTCAATACCTCAAGCAACCCCTTAACAAGCCAATTCCAAAAGGTTTTCAAATGTTTCAAATAAATGTCATTTGTTTACGTTCATTACATTTATTGCGCAGTTCGAAGCGCGTATACTTACCCCTCGGCTTACCCTTCACGGTAACCAGCGTAAACACATAAATGAGTAAAAAATACACATTTTTTTATATTTCTAATACACATTTTAAGAATGTAGTACCAGTCAAAAAATGTGTATTTTTATACTCGTTAATGGGTAAAAAAAACTTCAAACTTTGCTGTCATTCCCACTAAAGAACTTATCAAAATCTCATACTCATAGTACTCATCCCATAGGTAAAAAAGTCAAGATCGCAGGTATAAAAATAAAACTACAATGTTTTGAATCGGAACCTACCTAACTAATAAAACCAAAGATTTAAGTAAACTGAAGGAGAAAAATCTATACAACTCGTTAATAAGGAAAATCCCAAAGGCTTGGTAGCCATCATAATGAAGTAATGAAATTGGGTTGTTAGCAGAATGCTTAAATAAAACAGCAAAAAAGGTTATCTTACATTTAATTCTACTTAATTAGTTTCATTTTTATACCTGCGATCTTGACTTTTTTACCTATGGGATGAGTACTTGTTAGATTTTGATAAGTTCTTTAGTGGGAATGACACTGATGAAGGCTGCACATTGTAGTCGAAATACGTTTCTGTCATGGATACCAAAATTAATTAAGTGGATTGCTGTTTTATTAAAACAAAGTTAAATTGTTGAGAAGTAAAAAAAATATCTCTAATTTTTTAATATTATTTATAAAAAATACGCCCTTTCAAATGCTGTTGATGGATATTTTTAAAAATGTCTCAACAATAAATATTTAAATGTTAAAAAGGCGTTTTATTGAATAAAACATTTCAATAACTAAAGAGAGAGAGAGAGAAGGATTAGTAATTTCCATTTCAATCCAATACCTTTTTTGCTTATCCAACTTCCATGGTGTAGATACGGTTCGTAAAATCGTAATGTCTTTCGTCGATAGTTGGTGGTCCTCTGTGAAGATGTGTTCTGCAACCTTTGAATTGAAATCATATGTTATGCCTTTTCCTCTTGTTATTTGGCCTTATTAACCTTCGCTAAATGTTCTTTAAATCTAGTTGCTAAAGTTCTCATGGTTTGTCATGCATATACTTTGTTACAATGATAACAACTTATTTTATTTACACCTGCTTTACCTAAAACATTAACTGGGTCTTTAGTGGACCCTAACAATGATTTTAACTGGATATGTCTACTAAATCTAATCCGAATGGTTTAAACTGCGGTATTAGCTTAAAGGTAATATCTCGATCAAATGGAACAGACACTCGTTTCAAGGGTTCAGGTGCTGCGGTGAGGGTTGTAAATAATTTGCTTTATAGAATTCTCGCTTTTTTATCGATGATTGCCTGGATTGTGGTCTCCTTGTATCCGTTGAGTGTCCCTGTTTCGAAGATGTACTGTAATTTCTTAACCTTTCCTATTTCGCTGAGTGGAGGAGCCTGCATACGATGCATCATGTGGTGGAAGGCGGCCATTTATGCTGTAACGAATGGTTGGAAGTATTGGGATGACTCTTTTGGGGCTTGAAGCGAAGAAGATGATGACGATAACCTGATGACAAGAAGATCGAGAAATACGAGTGTTTCGTCTTTTTCTACCTCGTGAGTAAATTTTATATCTTTTTGAATTCTGTTGATAGGGGAAATGGCTCTAATGTTGGCCTATGGATAGAAGATTGGGCCCATCGAAAAAAATCTGCTATTTATCAATTTTATCTAGACTAACGCGACATTGGGACGGTACTAATGGATATTCCATAATTGGTGCCATAAAAGCCTGCTAGAATTAAATATAAAAAATGTGACTCAATTGCCATTAGTTGAAAACGAATCCTACGCAATATAACAATCACCTTAGGAAACCAGAACGTAGAAAAGTGTGATAGAGTCAGGGATTTAGGTGTTATTTTGGACTCAAAACTTACTTTTACCGATCATTAAAACACAATTATTAACAGAGCTAACAACATGCTTGGTTTCATTTATCCAAATAATAAAAGAGCGTCGCGAATTTGCTATGATTTCATTCGTAAACGATATCGTATCACATTGCATTGATTCTATTGAACTATTGTCATCTTTAAATTTATATACACCATCTAGGCATTTACGAAATATAAATATATTTGCTACAAATCGTCATCGTACGAATTATGCCAAATTTGGACATTTGAACCAAATGATGGACACATATAACTTGCACTGCGATAACATTGACTTTACAATGACAAAAACCAAATTAAAGCAATATTTTAGTTCCTCGCATAACGTCAGCTAGAAGTATTTTTTTAACTTGTTCTCAATACATATTATAAAAAATATAAACAAAGACAAAATTGTAAAAATAGCACTTAAAACAATAATTGTAAAACGGTCTACACTGATTGAAGACAAATAAATAAATTAACTTAAAAGTTGACCAAATTCGTAGAACAATAACTTTTCGTAAAATGTTTGAACTTTTTTTTTCACGCAATATTTATGTGATTTGTACATAGGAAATGATTTTCTGGACTAAAAGATATGTTGTATAAATACAGAACAATAACTATTATTTGTGAAAAAAAATCAAAATTTGTAATAGTTGGTATTCTATGATTCTTTAACTAGGGGAAATGCCAAAATTAGAGCCATTTCTCCTATATGTTTTGTATTACTTCTACGTGAAGTCAACGATTTACATAGTTGAAGATGCTAATTTCAAATAACAGTGGTAATTTTTATACGATAGATCAGGAGATGAAAGTATAGAGTTGATAGTTCCGTTAAAATAGGGCAGTGTGAAAATTGTATATAGAGAGTAGAAAGCGAGTAAGGACAACTTTTTACTATTGTCTTCAGCATCTTCAACTATGTAAATCGTTGACTTCACGCAGAAGTAATACAAAACATAAAGTTAAAGTACATAGCTCTGGATGAAAGCTTACCATCAAATACTGTCATTGGTCGAAAGGTACAGTAGCAGTACCTACCCTACCCGTGTCCCTTCGAGATCGTCAAGTCGACGATTACAGGAGCACATACCGTGGTAGAAGTAACAATAAAGGGTGATACGGTCAAAATTTGGTCAAGGGAAAACGCGTGTAAATCGGTGAAATCGTTTATTTAAAAAATCAAATTAAATTTATTTTTCAAGTTCAATTAGTATAAAATTCAGGAAAAATATTCAGTTAGGCTTCCGCTTTTCCAAATCCGAATTGCCGGGCCTTACGCTTGACCCCTGCCATCAGATTTTGTACAGCCACCTTGTCCACCTTCTTCGCCGCAGAAAGCCAGTTTGCCTTGAACTGCTGCTCGCCCTTAGCAGTTTTTTTGGTCTTCTTTAGGTTCCGCTTGACAATAGCCCAGTATTTCTCAATTGGGCGGAGCTCTGGCGTGTTGGGAGGGTTCTTGTCCTTGGGAACCACCTGCACGTTGTTGGCGGCGTACCACTCCATGGCCTTTTTACCGTAATGGCAAGATGCCAAATCCGGCCAAAACAGTACGGAACAACCGTCTTTCTTCAGGAAAGGCAGCAGACGTTTATTCAAACACTCTTTCACGTAAATTTCTTGGTTGACAGTCCCGGAAGCTATGAAAATGCTGCTTTTCAAGCCACAGGTACAGATGGCTTGCCAAACCAGATATTTCTTTGCGAACTTTGACAGTTTCATGTGCTTGAAAACATATGCTACCTTTCCCCTTCCTTTTGCCGTTTAAAACTCCTGTCCCGGAAGCTGCTTGTAGTCGGCTTTGACGTAGGTTTCGTCGTCCATTACCACGCAGTCAAACTTCGTCAGCATCGTCGTGTACAGCCTCCGGGATCGCGCTTTGGCCGTCGTATTTTGTTTATCATCGCGATTTGGAGTCACTACCTTCTTGTAAGTCGATAGTCCGGCTCGTTTTTTGGCTCGATGCACGGTTGTAGACGATACACCCAGCTTATTTGCGGCATCTCGGAGAGAGGTTAGGGTTTCGCTTGAAACTACCGGCAACTCTCTTTGTCGTCTCAGCGGCTTCCGGTTTTCGATTTCCCCCCGATCCAGACTTCCTGGCTGTCGACAAACGTTCCCCAAACACTTTAATTACATTTGTAACGGTTGATTTGGCAACTTTTAGCGATTTTGCCAACTTTGCGTGCGAGATTTTTGCGATGCGCGAGCAAAATTTTGATACGCTGCTCTTCTTGCTTGGACGGCATTTTGACAACTGAAAAGTGAATTCCAAAATCAAAATAGGAGCAACATTCTACACACACACACCTTCAAAATGAGGGGTGTTCAGGTTTTTTAAATGCAAAATTGAAAGAAATACGTCAAGTTGATATTGACCAAATTTTGACCGTATAACCCTTTAGCTGCAATTTCCAAACATGCGACTGGATGCCTTCCTTCAGATAACAACTTGAGTGCGGTAAAATCGATAGAACTGTTTCAAACACATCGTCGGTAGATGAGCGAGTCGGCGATCATCTCTTTTTGCTAGTGGTGGCGGGGGGAATACTCCTCATCATCCCTCTTCGACGGGGGAGTTTGGTAAAGAGAGATTATCAAACCCATTTTGTACCTTCCTAAAAAGTTGTCCTTACTCGCTTTTTACTCTCTATATAAAATTTTCACACTGCCGTACTCTAACAGAACTATCAACTCTGTACTTTCATCTCCTCATCTATCGTATAAAAATTACCACTTTAGTTTGTTATTTGAAATTAAATTCTATTATTTTTTCCAGTTTCCTATTTTTAATTGAAACTAAGCGATCGGTTCAGCCTTTGATGGTGAATAGGAGAACGCCAAAAGAGTGCTGTGAGCTGAAATTTTTACCGTGAGACATAGGAAGCGGGTCACCTTTTCACTCGCTTTTTCACTTTTCCTGATAAATTGATTCATCTGAGATTACTGGTTATGACCTTCCGGATTTCTTGTGTATGAATAGTTTAGGCTCAAATCAGATCATATCTGTGTAAAATCGTTAAATAAGACAACTCAAAATCTGCTATTTATCAATTTAATCTAGATAAACACGTCATTGGGACGGTACTAACGGATATTTTTGGTTGCTATTGAAAATTTAGTCGACCGCTGAATTTATGCATGGGTTCATATTAGGGGCATTTAGGCCGACATTACATTCATTTCCTCTGAACAGAAAAAAAAAAATTTGGTGACCAGTTTGGTAAAAATAAATGCTACCTACACAATTTTTTTTTCTTTTTTAAAAAGTTTACATTTCGTAAAAATCTACATTTTTTGGTTTTGTGCATGTGAAATAAAATGCCGCAACTTTTTTAATAGCGACATCTTTTGCGAAAATCAAGCCGGCTGTTTATCTATTGGAATGAGAAACATTGTATTGCTTTATTTTGTGCATTTTGATGTTCGTCAACATATCATGCTGAAAATTGCATTAGGTCTTAGCTAACATTGATCGAATCTCTACGTCGACTTTCTTTTTCGTTAATAACTTGAGTATATAAACGTTTCTTGTTTTGTTTGTTGTATTAGATGCTAGATAAAAGCTTATTTTATAGATCAGTTTGCTGAAAATACGTGGGAATGTCTTTACATGCAGTTGGGGATACAAAGAGAAAGTCGAGGAAGAGAATCTGTCAATGCTACTTAGGACATAATGCAATGTTCAGCTTGGTATAGCAAGCATTTTATACCTTGTACAGACATACAAAGTACACTGTTGTACCATAGAGGTAACTCTAAGACCACTGGGTCCCGAAGAAAATCATTATTATTTTTGGCTCACTCAGTACCAGAACAACGGTCCCAAGCAGTCCCAAGCTATTTCACTCACCCCTGCATGTTCTGCATGAATCCACACACCCCTGATGTTATCTGTCAAACTTTCATAGCGAATCAAAACAAACATAGTGTAGTAATAGAATTTCTACTAGAATAGGGTACGTTAATCGTTTGCTTGGGACCAATAGGCTACTAAAGTGGTGAGCCAATTTAAAATCGTTAGTTTCGTATTGATTGTTGGTTGTACTACCGTTGTATTTCTTTAAGCTAGTACCTCAAATTGTACCTTTTGAGGTACTCGATTAAAGGAGTACAACGGTACTGCTTTGTATGTCTGTCAATGGTATTATACCATTGACAGACATACAAAGCAGTACCGTTGTACCATAGAGGTAACTCTAAGACCACTGGGTCCCGAAGAAAATCATTATTATTTTTGGCTCACTCAGTACCAGAACAACGGTCCCAAGCAGTCCCAAGCTATTGCACTCACCCCTGCATGTTGTGCATGAATCCACACACCCCTGATGTTATCTGTCAAACTTTCATAGCGAATCAAAACAAACATAGTGTAGTAATAGAATTTCAACTAGAATAGGGTACGTTAATCGTTTGCTTGGGACCAATAGGCTACTAAAGTGGTGAGCCAATTTTAAATCGTTAGTTTCGTATTGATTGTTGGTTGTACTCCTTTAATCGAGTACCTCAAAAGGTACAATTTGAGGTACAAGCTTATACCATTGACAGACATACAAAGCAGTACCGTTGTACCAGGGGGTGGAAACTAACGATTTTAAATTGATTCACTGCTTGAGTAGCCTATTGGTCCCAAGTACTTCTATGGCGTACCCCATTCTAGTTGAAATTCTATTACTACACTATGTTTGTTTTGATTCGCTATGAAAGTTTGACGGATAACATCAGGGGTGTGTGGATTCATGCACAACATGCAGGGGTGAGTGCAATAGCTTGGGACTGCTTGGGACCGTTGTTCTGGTACTGATTGAGCCAAAAATAATAATGATTTTCTTCGGGACCCAGTGGTCTTAGAGTTACCTCTATGGTTGTACTCCTTTAATCTAGTACCTCAAAAGGTACAATTTGAGGTACAAGCTTAAAGATATACAACGGTAGTACAACAGTGTACTTTGTATGTCTGTACAAGGTATTAGATGCAATTATTTTAGGTCCCATGTAATTTGTTATCCCTTCAGTACACCGAAAATAGTTTTCATGTAGCTTCCATTGGAAACGCAAATGATTTTCATCCATAAACAAAAATTTTTCACTTCAGTATCCAGTAGTTCTGGCAACCATGCCAAGTGAAAGTGGTTATAGTGCATTATATTTGTTAAAAATATGTACTCCCAAGCTTCTCCTAAATACAAACATTAGGGTTTACAAGCTCCTCCTAAATACAAACATTAGAATGGTCGCATCGCCTGCTTAGATAAGCGCGTTAAGGTTCTACAAAGGGTCATTATTTTGTTTACTTCTTCTTTTTGAAATATTCTTCGATCATCATTTTCTAAATGTATAGGTAAAATTCATTGGAAGTGCATGTCCCCACGCCAAAACTGCCCATTTTTTATAAATATCAACTGGTATGGTGAGGAAAACTTAACCATCTCTTTTCTTCCTTCATTTCAATACAACAGCAAATGTGATGTCACACTATCTAGTGGATAAGAATGTAGCAGACAAAACATAAGCACTGCCAGACTGCGCTATATGCAAGTTTGTTTACACCCCTGAGCGGGAAAGTGTATAACAGGCTACGTGCACTGCTGCCATCATTCCTGTTAGTGTTGAATTCAATCTTCTGTGACTTTTTTAATTAGACCGGTAAAATGTTTAAAATGGTCATTTATGTTTTATTTAATCAGTTTTTGATATTTATCCACCATTAAATACATCCACTCATCTATGTTAATAAGGCAGACTTCGCAATTAATTGTTTTAATAAACTTAAATTCATTGCTAGAGGCAATACATCTGGCACCGCTGTTTCAATGATACTTTCACGATTGCTAGCAAAGCAGTAAAGTAGCAATGGTTTTCTTTGTGATGAATTTTGTTCACCAAGAGTTTTGTGAAGCAGTTGTTTTGAGTTTCGTGTATTCGATTGCGTTTAATTGTGCTATACTTCGAAGAACACAAGTAAGTACATACAGTGAATGTGTTTTCCCCAGGAAATTTTCGTGTTTTACCCACGAAATACATGTTTTAAGTTTTCGTATGCATAATATATGAATGTATGTGTAAACTAATGATGATGATTTTATGATATTTAAAAAAGAAGAAGAACACACAATTACTTACCCTTTGTAGAACCTTAAACGCTGGCCAGACTGAGCAGTTATAACATGTTATAACGGCTGTCAAATAATTGCAACACAGAAACCATCATCAAGCTAGCGCTATAACATGTTATAACTCTGCAGTCTGAACGTACTATTAAAGTATATACATGACACTTCCAGTATGCAATCTACGAATTACTCCATTACAAACGCAACGCAATTTATTCGATGCTAACGCTAAAATTGTGGTCGCGCTATTTATCGCTGATGAAAAATAATTCAGAAACCATGCTACCTACCTACTTGCTTGGCAGGTGTTTTCACTACGCGTCTCTGTGTATCGTCTCTGGTTGAGAATGGGTGAGCTTCAGTACTCGCTTCACTATGTAGAACAGTGCAGAATTTATAAATCATTACCCCAAACATTTGATCACCAATATCAGTGCGAGAATCGCAAACCTATCGCTGCACGGACCCCGTTATCGTGAATGGACAATATGATAACATAAATTGCTGTCCAAATCGACAGCAAATTGTCACGTTTAATACTCGCGCCATTCACAATCGATTTAGTGCCTATCTGCTTATAAACTAACCAGTGGCGTTGGCGGAGGGGGGCGACGGCGTTCTGCTCCTGATTTCACCCTTAGAGGGATAGTTAAAATTTTCAATTTCTTATAAAATTAAACTGTTACCCCAAAAATAATGAAAATAGCGAAAATTTAAGGATTATGAGGTATATCAGAGATGTCCAAAAAAACATTTCTTCTGACATCTCGGATGTATCTCCTAATCCTTCAATTTTCGTGGAAGGTTTTTACATCTTCGACCGCAACATTCTTCTAACTTCTGCCGGGAAGTTTCTTGCAACCTGTTTTCGAAGTTTAAATAAACCTTTCCCGGAAGTTCTTAGTAAATCCTTATCATCAGAATGGATTAATTTAAAAAGCCACTCACTAGTCACATGCATATTTTTTTTCTCCAATGAACATCAAATCCATTCCTGAGATCCTCCGATCGGCCGATTTTCGAGAAACTGTCTGTCAAAATTGATTCCTTGTCTGTCAGAAATAATTCTGCTGGATAAATTTGTACCAACAGGTCTGTTCCTTTAAAATGGAGAGAATTCTGCTGGAATAGCAGTTTTATTAAAAAAAATGCATCTGTCAAATTTAAGATGGAATTAGTCTTCTATAAGGGTGTTGCTAAAAAGGTAATTTTTTTCTGTTTGATAAGGGGTTATTCGCGCATAACCCACCCGGTTATCAACAAATCACGCTACGCCACTGAAACTGAGTAGCAGCGAAATGTGGCACTATAGATCAAAAGCCCGAGATTTAAGGGAATCACAACAGTCAGCTGATAATTTACCTGCACCGATGTGAAACAAAAAAACTAGGAATACTCAGCCGCTGTTTTGTGACTATCATGCTGTATTTGACGTAGGTACATATGCATACATCTACAACCTATATGTGGACAACACCATACAGACGAATCCGGACAGTTTTTGCAGTGTGAGATTAGCAGATTCCACGAATCACTGGATGTCGCTGAGCACATACCTATAAGCGCATTATAAGCTTTGAATATAGAATTGCAGTGCTAGTGTGAAACTATACCGCTTTGGTTTTGATATGAACTCTGGGAGTCATCTATTATTGTTGCAGTGCTTTCCAAAACAGAAAAGGGGGCGGACATGTCCGAAGTTTTTCCAATCACCGTGAAATAGCAACCAAGTGAGCATCGAATTGCACTAATCATATTTTAATGGCATCGAGGGAGTGAACTTGCAGCGAATAAAGTGAAATTAATTAGCGTAAATTCTTCATTGTTCTTCCTTTTTAAAAAAATTAATTTAAATTTGAGTTTGTTGATTAATAATGAAAAATCTCGCAGTCGGTTCGGAAGATAGCGTCGCGATTAAAAGTAAACGAACCCTCTTTGAAACCGTGAAGCTCCTGTTGAACACTGTAAACCATGCATTTATTGGCTTTGTCTTCATCTATACCATGTGGATTTGCTCAAGAAATGGATTTCAGTTGATCTTTACATGGCACGTAATTTTATGCGTGTTTGGAGTACGTATATCGAACAAATGTGAAGATGATCAAATTAAATAACACTTGTTATTGATTCCCACAGTTTCATGTGATGATGGCGGAATCGATCATGGTGTTCTATTCGGGTACCTCGTGGGCACAAGCCCTGACACAACCGCAGCGACGAACGACCCACTGGGTCATGCAAGCCATCGGAAGCAGCTGCATCATTGTCGGCATAGGACTAGAGATCTATTGGCGCCAAATCAATAACAAGATCCACTTCCACGGGGCTCACTCGATCCTGGGCCTCGTGTCGTTGATCCTGCTGGTGCTGAGTATGGGCAACGGACTTGGTTCATTGTATGCAATGGAGTTGAGGAAAAGGATCAAACCGATCTACATGAAGCTGAGTCATCATTTCATCGGAATGGCGTGTTTCGTTCTTGGGATGGCAGCTATTGTGTTGGGCTACGACAAACGAATCTATAGAGCAAATTCAACTCCTGAGCTGCAGGTTACGTTGCAAGTGTTCACAGTTTTGGTGATATTCCTCAGTGTTCCGGGAGTGCTGCGAACGATGATCACACAGGCGAAGACTTTGCTGCGGTGATATGAACAAAATAAATATAAGCTTGATGAATAGTGCATGTATTTTGGGTTGATTTCATTCAATGCATGAAAGATTTTCCCAAGGCCGGTATTAATTTTTATTCCACCTTTTACGCTAAATATAGATTCAAACTATAAAAACTTGAACTGATACTCTAAGGAAGCCTTAGCGTGAAACTTTAAAGGCACAAATGTCAGCTACCACAAAACATACAAATTTGAAATTGCTACTCCTTGTTTGCTGTGCTATTACAAACAGAGAGTAATAATTTCAAATTTGTATGTTTTGTGGAAGCTGACATTTGTGCCTTTGAAGTTTCACGCTAAGGCTTCCTTAGAGTATCACCTTAACATTGGTCAGCACGTACGGCCCAATACCGAAATACACTTTCATCGTGGTGAATCGGTGATGTACTTTTGAAGGGATCGAATGAGTGTTACGGGTGCGGTTAAAAGTGTAGCGGGAAGTGCAAACCAAATTCCTAAATTTTTAATTTAATAGTTCATGTTCTCCAATTGATGCCAAAACCTGTAAATGCCTAAACACAATGACAGTGGAAACGAAATAACTCGATCCCTGATCTGAGCAAACCATCGAACTACTTGTCGGATGGAAGATACGATAAAATCAAAATTACTTTAATCAGACATGATGAAATTGGTCGCAAATGTCAAAACTTGTCCCTTGCGTCCACATAGCTTCTTCTTCTTATTCGCATTTCAAGCTTATTGCTTAGTGCATATTAGATTATTGCGTGCTCTCAACTTAGTGTTCTAAATGCACTTCCTCAGTTATTAATTGAGAGCTTTCGATGCCAATTTCCAATGCATGAATTTCTATATTGTGTGGCAAGCACAAGGATACTTTATACCCAGAGAAGTCGAAAAAATTTCCAAATCGAAAGATTCCCTCGACCGGACCGGGAATCGAACCACCACCTCCGGCTTGGTAAAACCGTGCCTTTACATACCGTTCGGGCTTTAATTTAATTAATGTTAAAACCGAAGCTTTTAGAACGAGAATGATTAACTGTTCTAATTCCGTGAAGAAGATGAACACTTCGAAACGTCGGAGGATAGACAAGTCTACCGTATGGGTGATAATATTCTTGTGCTCGTCGGCCACGTCTTTTACCGGAAGAGAACTAATATACCGGTCGGTTCTGGAATTTGATACGGGATCGACGGTAAACATGCTCTCGTCGGTGAACAGGATTACCGGATTTTTTCGCTTAAGGAAGTTCAAGATTTCCTTGCATCGTTCGACTCGTAGCTCCCGGATGCGGTTGGTTATCATGTGAGTTTTTTCCGTGCCCTCGACTTCGCCCCGCAATCTTTCTTTACGGTCTTCCGTGCCGTAAAGTCACTGATCCCGTGTTCCTTATTGAACGCACTAGATTCACCCGAATCTTCTTTTGATAGCAGCGATATCCTTCGGAACCCGAGCTGACCTCGGACGACTTGTGGCCACCTTCGCGGATAGTTGTCCTTTCTTTTCTCGGTCTAAAACCCTTTTGACGGTCCACCGGGACACTCCCACGGCGATTGAAATGTCTTTTTGCGACATTTGCGCGTGGGCCAAATCACGAATACGCTGCCACTTCGTCATGGTGAACTGTCAAACTAAGTAGGGTAAACGCTCCTATAGTTGCGGTACGTTAGAAGCGTTAGGTTCCTATAGTTGTGTATTGCGTCTCCATACACAACTATAGGAACCTAACGCTTCTAACGTACCGCAACTATAGGAGCGTTTCCCCTAAATCATTTTCTTTTATACACATCCTACTACGGTATGAGCTATAGGTTACGTGAATACACAGAAAAAAAGTTGTTGAATATTACATCCAAACAGCTGCACAGAGATCATTCCGACGGTTATGTAATATTACGTTGTACGATGTACATCGATTTTGCGAACAAAATTACATCCATTGATGTAATATTTTATCTATTACATCATTATTTCATACATTAGCTTGAATTACGTTGATCGATATTACATTTGTTTTTGCTGTGTAGGGTGGCCAGATTATTTTTTTCATTATCGGTAGCTTCTCAAAACTTCTATCGGTAGTTATCGGTAGGCTGTCTTAAGAAGGCTTTCCCGGTACTTGAAACCTTTGTGAGCGGGGGGTGTGTATTGCTCTGCTTCAGAACAATACACTGTATTTCAGTTCTTCTGCTTTAAACGTGTCGAAATCAATATTTCTAATGGATCAATGAAAAAGCTTAGGTTTTGACAGAACTATGCTGTGGCTACCACAGTATTTTACATTTGATCGTCCATATACAGTAGCGCCAAAAGCATGCTGTGGTGGGTTCAAAACTTGACTATCTAAAATGATCAATTCTGACTACACAGAAAACAAAACATACACCCATAGAGGTAACTCTAAGACCACTGGGTCCCGAAGAAAATCATTATTATTTTTGGCTCACTCAGTACCAGAACAACGGTCCCAAGCAGTCCCAAGCTATTTCACTCACCCCTGCATGTTCTGCATGAATCCACACACCCCTGATGTTATCTGTCAAACTTTCATAGCGAATCAAAACAAACATAGTGTAGTAATAGAATTTCAACTAGAATAGGGTACGTTAATCGTTTGCTTGGGACCAATAGGCTACTAAAGTGGTGAGCCAATTTAAAATCGTTAGTTTCGTATTGATTGTTGATACACCTGTGTTCAATATAATAGCAGCGCATGCCGATTTCCATACAAAATGTTCAACTTTGACAAGTTGTAACTTTGTTTTACGATCAATTGAGCTGAAAAGTTCGCCACAGAACTACAAATATGTTCAATTTACGATTACCAAATATCAAATTTTTGGAAGCACCTGCCGGAAAGTGAGACACGAGGTAAAATTGTTAAAAATAATAGCAGTACTAATAATTTGCATTTCAGCTCAATTTTGAGATTTTAAATTTTACACTACTCAAAATTCTAACAATCCCCACCAATCAGCTCAATTGATCACTGCTGCTGCTGCTGCAACCTCGAACTTTGCGCGTCGACAAATCTCGATTACTTTTCGGAAGGACATATCAGCATCTAATACGACAAACACAACAAGAAACGATCCTGTGCTCAAGCTATTGGCGTTGACGAGAGCTCTGTAACTCTTTACTCCTATGGAGAAATCTCATATGTAATCAGTCTATGTGTGAAACATGGCGGACTTTTTCTTATTCTCTCACTCCAACGCAAAATTTTTCAAATAAACTTGCTATTCCAGCAGACTTATTTCTGACAGACAAGGAATCAATTTGACAGACGCTTTCTCGAAAATCGGCCGATCTACAACAGAGGGGTTTTCGAACATCTTAATTTATTTTCGAAGTATCAAATCTAAGTGAAAATTTTCCAAATGGAACACAGCCTTCGTATTTTTTTTCTATTTGTTCAATCGGTAGATAAAAGATGTACCGAGAACTTATTGGAGGGTTCATGGCTAATTGATATCATCTCGATCAACTATGAAATGTTGCATAACATTGATGCAAAATTTAGCACTCCGTTTTTGTGTGTGCATTTATTTTTAGCGTTTTGAAGTTGAATCGCTGAGGATCAATCTCATTACCATAGAAAAATTTCAAGAGTACAGATATCAGCTCTCACAAAACTTATAACAAAGAAACTGGAACTTCACGTTTGTTGCAGTCCAGTACACAAGGAGTTTCAATTTCATGAATGATGTCACAACCGTCCAAGATTCATGTCCTAGAAATCTTGAAGTGATAGGGAATATCAGCCATCATGACGGTCATTGTTGGACGCTTCAATGAATCACCTGAAGAAAGCCTTACTCATATCTGATTGTAATTTAGGAACCAAATGAAATAGAATATGTATTCGCATTTGCTAAGTAGCAAATACAAAATATGTACATAGGACCAAAATCATAGGTTACTTCTACTGTATTTTAAATCAATATCTAGAAAAAATGCACGAGAATTTCACTACACAGCTTAAAGTAGTCTACGTCAACCCTGCGGTCGTGTCTTGCACTGAAAAAAGTTTTCACTTAGTTGCTATTTGGAACGCACATAGTATTTTTCCAAAAACAAAACCAATGATTTTTACCTGAATATCACATAACATTAGAAATTATATATGAGAAATCATATAGATTTCATTGGACACATAACGTTCATGTGATTTAGTGGTGCAATTTTCAATTATGGGATCACATGAAAGTTATGTGAAATTCACATGGATATTTTCCACTGGTTATGTGATTTATTTTATGAGTGTGTACACAACCCCACCAATTTTTCCATTAACAAAACCAATGATATCTATCTAAATTTCACATAACATTCATGTGATCGCATGAGTTCTATATAATAAATCACTTAAATTTCATTTGATTTTGTGGTGTTATTCCCAATTACGATATCACATGAAAGTTATGTGAAATTCTAATGAACATTTTCCAGTGCACTGAAACAAATCGACATGTACCGTTTATTGGATCCATCTTTTAACATAGCACTGTCAGCAGATTTATTCATTCTATGTGATGATTGATAGATTCCATCGGATTATCACTTAAAAACTATGACTGCGATATGGAATGATTTCTATCGTAATTTCATATACTAAGTACTTGATAAAACTTTGCTTCGAACGTGGTTAGCGATAGGTAAGATGTATATGAATATTGTCTGATATATTTCATGGTGAAAAACTGGTGATATGTAATAAGTGTGAACAGACATCTAGAAACTAATGGAAAATCATATGAGTTTGCACTATGAGAAAATTCAGTAAAATATTCCTGTTTTCATGATGAATATTGCTCACTAAAAGATATATCTTATAAGATAATCATGTATATTTTATTGGAGTTGCTTTTAACGATTTTTGACGTTTGTTGATATGTCGCATGTAAACGGACGTGTAGAAACTATTGAACTGTCATTTAACTTTGCAGTATAGGAAAACATGTATATTTCATATCTCATTGGAATAGCTTCCTTTGATTTTTGAGGTTTAAAGATTGTAAACAGATCTATCCCAATCATTATATAGTCATATAGATTTGCCTTTTAAGAAATCCAACAGCAAACATTTGTTTTGACATGGTTATTCGCCCCCAATAAAAAACATCTTCCATGATTGTTCTTTATAAATTATTGCAACGATGTTATCGTACACTCATTAAAATGATTAGTCGAACTAAATATTGCTAACAACAATTATACTGTATTGAATAATCTTTGTTTGTTATTGTTCAATAAGACAAGGGGTTCCGAAAAAGAATGTATTGAGATTTAAAAAAAAATGATTCTACTGCAATATTTCTTTTGCTAAGATTCTAATTGTAAGCCTTCTACACGGCTTATTCAGTTTCCAGCACTAGTACTCGAATTTCATGAACCAGTTCCATCAACTCATATAATCTAGTCGTTGTTTTATTGCACTCAGGAGCATTAAGAAAGATTTGAATACACGACACCACCGAAACGGAGCATAAATTTGTCAGTGCTATTTTTCTTCACTCTAACAAAACGAGCATAACGTTGCACTACATTCCATGTCGGGAGAGCTGTTCTTACTTCATGCTAATTGAACGAGCTCAATCTTGAAGTCAGCCGTGGCAGCAGTGGAATCGAGCGCAGACACCGAAAGCATCACACCTCAACAGTTCTTGATCGATTCCTAAATCAGCTACAATAAAAAAAAGACACAACTGTGAAAGCTCCCACTGCCTGATGTTTATTTTTCGATTTATTTTTAGAAATCGATTAAATATATGTGTCAAAAGAAGAAGTAAATTTCATGTGATTTTCACATAAACTTTACTTCGATTGATTTATGACACATATATTATATTGTGGTGAAAAGTAAAGCTTATGCTTATGGGTTTCAAATCCATTTCAGTTAATTATTATTATTTGACCGATTTTCATTTATCATATGACGATCATATAAAAGTTACCAATTTATTAGCATTGTAAATGTATCAGATATTCATATAGAATTTACCTGACACATTTTCAATCATATCATTTTCAATGGATTATCTTATAGCGCAAATTTATTAGACAGGAATAACAGGAATATGTCATATTGGTTCAGTGTGGATATGTGATTTATTCTTTGCGTGTAGGCCAATCACTTATAGTCACCAGTCACCAGAATGTCCTCAACTGCAATGTAAAAACATCATCATCATGGTTCATCCATAGAGGTAACTCTAATGGCGGTAAGCTCCAACTCGGATTAACTTTTAATACCGTCCCTGTTTGGATGATCTGTTAAGTGTTTGCATAGCATCGTGTTGAATAATGCTGATGTCGACATCAAAGCAGCCGGATATTTTTGATCGGGATTTAATCCGAGGATAATACCGATAGGAGCTTACCGCCATAAGACTAGTAGGTCCCGAAGAACCGTGCTCAACTTTTTGGCTCAGCTCTGGTACTATCTTCGGTCCCAAGCTAATCGATTCACCCCTCGAAACATAGGAAAATCCAATAACCCCTCATTTTATCTGTCAAACTTTCATAGCGAATCAAAACGAACATTGTGTAGTAGTAGAATTTTGACTAGAATGGGGTACGTTAATCGATTTGCTTGGGACCAATAGGCTAGTCAAGTAGTGAGTCAATTTAAAATTGTTAGTTTCGTATTGATTGTTGGTTCATCTCCTTCATCTCCCAGTTTGCCGCCTTTATCTGCGTCCGCGTTCTCTGTTATGATGAACAATATGACGTACGTATACAAATAAACGTTTTTATGAGCCAAATAAACCGTTGCTTTGTTTTTAGAATCAAATCTAAAGAAAACACGCACAAAAACAATAAATTTTAACAAAATGGTCGGTAAAAAGTTTACAGAACGCTATTAGGTTTTGCACCGTCGGGGTTAACCCATAGAGGTAACTCTAAGACAAGAAGGTCCCGAAGAAACGTGCTCAACTTTTTGGCTCAGCTCTGGTACCAAAGATGAATACTAAGATGAAACTGTCGGAAGAAAAACTTTTAATTTCAGTGTCCTCTTTCACGGTCCCTTTCATCCAATGAATACCCCCAGTATGCAAGGTAATTTTGTGGTTTTGCTGCCCCCTCCGTACAGATGAAATTTTGCGCGCTTTTTAAAACGATCGGTGATGATCCTCTGCAGAAGTTAATGCTTATACCGGCATCGATTACAAATATTTTACTGTTTGGTTCGTTAATCGATTAATCGATTATTCGAATGAAAATCGGTCATCACTAGATGAAAGTGAAACGTCATTTCAAATATAAGGACCGTACATAAATAATGATACAATTTGAAAGGGACCGGGGCTAACCACAAATTACGTCCGCACGGTAACTGAAATAAACACGAGTGTTCACCGGTTGCTGGTACTCGCTTCGGTCCCAAGCTAATTGATTCACGCCTCGAAACATAGGAAAATCCACTAACCCCTCATTTTATTTGTCAAACTTTCATCTATAGTGAATCAAAAAAAAAACATTGTGTAGAATTTAGAATTTCGACTAGAATGGGATACGTTAATCGTTTGCTTGGGACCAATATGCTATTCAAGTAGTGAGCCAATTTAAAATCGTTAGTTTCGTAATGATTGTTAGTTAACCACAATCTGTTGACAGTTCAGTGGTACTGTTTACGTGGACTTAGTCAATTTTTTCTTGGACAGATTTTCTCGATAATTTTTCAGGCTAAAGTGGTATGTAAACCCCTCTTCTGCAAAGTGTGGAAGAATGTTGCTCATGGACAGTGCAGAAGTGCGGTTTACATCTCACTGCAGTCTGAAAAATTATTGAGAAAGTCTTCCCAAGAAAAAATCGACTAAGTCCACGTAAACAGTAGCACTGAACTGTCATCAGATTGAGGTTAACCCCGACGGTGCAAAAACTTAATAGCGCACTAGTGCACACTTTACCAATAATTTAGCAAATTTATATTACAGTTCAGTAAATTTACTGAATGAACTGTAAAACAACAAGAAATTCCTGAACCGATTACCGAGTGTTCTGCTGTTCCATATTCGGAAAAAAAATACAGTATACAGTAAAAAAATCTTAGTGTGTAGTGATGTCCGATGTTTATTCGAATAATATACGAATATACGATTAACAAACCGAAAACTAACATCTTTGTAATCGGTTATGTCATGCCAAGTAAGCATTAACTTCTCCAGAAGATCATCATTCATCGTTTCAAACATATTCTGCACTCTCATTGAAAAAAAAAAATGACAACACAGCGAGCAAAAATAAATCAATTGGAGGTATTTACGTATTCTCGTCAATCTACACGGAGGAAAAATACTACCCAAAATTTGGTTTCTTTTTACTTCATTTTGAGTTGAGCCTCTCACGTGCACTAATTATTGTTGTCAAAAAAGGAACGAGCGATTCGACCCAACGATATAGTTCAGCCCAATAAGTTACTTTTGAGTAAATTGCATATTCTCTAATTTACGTGAATTAAACTTTATTTTGGGTAGAATATATTTAAGAGTAAGTATTTTTTTTTTGCTGGTGTTAAAATGGAAACTACTGTATGCGATCTACTCAAATTTAGGTAATTGGGCTGAACCCGGGAATTGATGGAAAGTACCTAATTTTGGGTAGTTTTTCATCTCCGTGTAAGCAGCCACGGCACTTCTGTTTGCAATTGTTCAGCGTCAGGCACGCATCTGACGCGTTTGTTTGTTTACATTTATCTACTGCTTGCCACTCTATCGATTCCAATCGACAGAATTGTCCAAAACAACGGTTTGAAAACATTTCATCAACGCTATGAACTTCTAAGGTGAGCGTGACTCTTGTCGGCAACCTATCCATTTGAAATGCATGTTAACCATGTTAATCAACCGGGGGATGTAAGATTTGCCTACAATTATATGGGATTCATCATCAGAGGATGTTAGTGGAGACCGCATGAACCGAGGATGCGATATACCTACCTAGCTGCAGTCTAATGCAAGAAAATTGGAGACCGAAAAATGTAGAGTGTATTAGTGAGGTAAATTAGTTATGTCGAAAAAATAGGAAACAGATTTCCAACTGGACACGAACCACGAACTTTGCGATTATCAAACTTGTGCTTTCTCCACTGCTCTCTCCATGCTTCTGAATATAGATAGCCTAAAAGCAAACATGAAGCGCTCATTTTCTCGCATACTCGACCTCGTATGCTTTTTTTCTGCTGGAGAGATTCGAGGCAAGTGTGTGCGTCGTTCTACAATGTTCTACAATGTGCGTCGTTCTACAAGCTTACTTGTATAGTCGAAAGCGTAGAGAGAACACGAATAAAAAAAGACAAAAAACAATTACATCGCCTGCATGGTCAATTTCTAACATTCGTTGCGATGTTCATGAACAGAGGATGATAGGAAACGGAACTAACATGCATTGTAATGGATTTTTGGTTTGTGTGTACAATTTGCGTGAAGCCGAAAACTTTGATTTTCTGGTTTGATTCCACTTCAACATTTGACTACTGCCACCTGTTGCTGTAGACATTACGTGACCAAGTTTCGTTCATGCGTGATTCGTAAAGTGTTTTTCTTTTATTGATTCTTGCTTGAAATGTTTGTGTTTCATGTGCTTTTGATAGCGGTATTTCCTACTGTTTAAAATGAAATGTGATGTCATTGGATATGAACACAGCATTTTATTGCACAGGTAGAGTCTCAAGTCATTCATTACTTCAAAAGAAAAGCCAAAGTGAAGTATACACATTAAGGTGTGTCAAGTATTGTTCCCCTCTCTAGATTTGTACAGAGTTTTTTTAAATCTTTTTAAGGAGATTTCTAGCCATGGACTAGATTTGTATAGAGTTCCCTTAACATCTGTGTCAAATTTGAACGAATTTGGATGCGATTTGGATTAGCTGGGGAATTTTAAACTTTGGATGAGAAAACGCATATAAATATTAATTTGCTTGCCAATCCTTCCCGCAATGCTGAATATTATCCATAGCTGACACTATGATTGGGCAAACTATTCAGAACAACTTTGTCTTAAACAAACATCGATTCGACTTCTGTGCTAAAAGTAATAAACCATTCTGTATTTAGCTTGCCATCACAAACGCAAGCTCGCTGATCTCATATACGCCTGTAGGTATGCACTGAGCCATTAGCCAAAAGTAAATGGTTAATAACCTTTTGCACAGTAGTCG
Source organism: Ochlerotatus camptorhynchus (assembly GCF_037179485.1). Classification (NCBI taxonomy): domain Eukaryota; kingdom Metazoa; phylum Arthropoda; class Insecta; order Diptera; family Culicidae; genus Ochlerotatus; species Ochlerotatus camptorhynchus. The sequence goes on from NW_027040948.1 coordinate 154,442, forward strand.
AATCGCTGATTGTGACTCTTTGAAAGCAAAATTGGCAGGTTTTATGTGTACAACACATTCCTTAAAACCTATTATTTACAAATACAAAACATCATTATAGCATCTTATGATTCCATCGTACCATAGCACATTTGTTTATGCACAATGAATGGAAGTGAGGGCCAACTTCTGAATCTTCCTGGATTTCAAGAATTTAAAACCTTAAAATCTACAATAATTTCTGAAACTCATCAGTGCAGGGATGGAGAGCTCTTTTGGGACTTTTTTTGTTACTTTTTAATATAGAATGCTTATTCCGATTGAATTTTCACGTAACCCATTTTTAAAATGTAATGAAAGTTTAGTGCTATTACTTTCTCAAAATTCAAAATTTCCGCACCGTAGAGGCACACTCTGTGTTTCCACTGAAGGTATCCTTGAGAGCGCTGTCGAGGGCACCATCAGTGAAAACACAGAATGTGGCTGTACGGTGCGGAAATTTTGAATTTTGATAGGGCAGTTTAATATCTTTTTTATGATGGGATAACTAAAAATTCAACTGGAGTTTACGTTAACATTCTAAAATAAAATGTAATTTGATTACGAAACGATATTAAGAGCAAGAACATGTTTTTCATGTGGTGAGATATGTTGAGCAAATGGTGAATAAAGTCCACTGTCTGCAGGTGGGAATCGAACCCACACCTCCCAGTACGCTAGACGGGCGCTCTACCGCCATGCTACCGTAGAAATGATGCTACTCTCATCAATCTTACGAAGCAGTGATATGATAGAGACGGTCCAACTACCCTAGTAAGCGGGATGTGATTCATCATTCTCGCAACACACTCAACCACCACATGTACTCTTGTGTGCCTACAAGTACATGTCCTCTACATGTTCTTACCATCTAGTATCGTTTCTCAACAAGTAAAAATAGTTTGACTCAACATTAGTCATTTACCCTTGCAATAAAAAGTAATGAAAAAGCTCCAAAAGAGTGATCCACCACTGCTTCAGAGTGTTTTAGAACTACTCTGATCTTTGGTCTTAAGGTGCAAATCAGATTGGATTTAGCCTTTGTATGTATAAGTATGCATAAATGATTTGAACGTATGTATTGGTTTTGGTGCAGGAGTACCAATACATACAGTAAATTAGTGTTTCTCTTTATAAAGGGGGGAAGTATTGTAGTTTTGCAGTTTTAAGTTTAACTATATTTTTTTCTAAAAACTTTAGGGCAAGTGTAAACTTCAGATTCAAATAAATTCATACGTGTAAGGGGTCATGTACTTATTACGTAAGGGTTTATTATTTATCGGGGGAATTGAGTTCAACATTTTCTTATTTTTCAAAATTGCATTATTTACTGACTTTTTTTCCTTTGATTTATTTTCCGTCGATCTTGTTTTCCGTACTGCTACCAATGGGGGGGGGGGGGTTTGTATGGAAATCTAACTCATGACCATCCACTTGAGAAGCAAACGTGTAGCCAACTACGCCACGGGACCCCCCTCTGTGTACTTATATCTCGGATTTGTTAGAGAAAAAAGGGTTGAAAAAAACTTAAAATAGAGTTGTTAATGGACGGGTCCTAACTAATAGGAATAAGTATTTAGTTTACATGAATGCTAGTATAGACACACCGAACACCATAGCACAAATTCAAGTTTTCGGTTATGGTCTAATCTATAATTTGTGGATCCGAAGTCCGAAAGAAGCAGCAATTTCAATAATGCTCCTTCGACGATATTGATATGTTTGATGAGAGAACAGATAATAATGGCATTTTTTGTGTAAACTACTTGACTAAAAACGGAACAATTACTTCTTTAGTAGAAAGTAATTTCCTGGGAATGTTTGAATTAGCTTCTAAAGAAGGGCGAAAAAACTTCCAGAGCGCGAATAAAGAAGTTCTTCTGAAGGAAGTTTAAAGAAAGTTGTAAACTAAGCCGCAAAAACAAATTTGCGGTGCTTCCAAGAAAAAATATTGGTTAACGTCTGGCGAAAATTTAAAGAAACTTTCAGGAAAAATCGGATAACACATCCAGTTGAGGGCAGAAAAGTTTCAGAAATCAGAAGCAAATTCCAGTAGTAGCCATTTCCATGGGAAGTCAGAAGAAGCTTGAAAAAATCTTCCCATAGAAGTCAAAAAAAAAAAAACCAACGAAGAATGGCTTATGGAGAAACTTCCAGGGGAAGACAAAAGAAACTTCTGGGAGAATTTGATAGACACATCTGGTAGAAGATTAATTGAATTTCCTGGAGAAAACGGAAGACGCTTCCTGAAGAAAACTGAAGAAACTTCCTGGAGACGCTGGAAGTAATTCGGAAGTCAGAGCGCTTATGAAACTGTCGACAGAAACTTCAAGGAGTAATTAAGGAAAAAATCCGGAGGAAAGAGATTTCTAGCACAATATTCCCTGAAGTTCCTTACATGCTCTAATGATCCATTTTTTTTATATTCATAAAACATCGCTGAAGACCCGCAATGTCCATGAAGTGTTTGGAACATTCCTGAAATATATCTTATAATTCCTCGGAACTCCTTAAAGGTTCTTGCAGTTTTCCAGAAGTTAAAGGATCTGTTTTGATGTTTTCTGATCATCCTCAAAGTACTCGGAACATCCCTGATTATAACGAACCGCAAATTCATATTTGAAGGTCTCTAGACTATCTTGAAGATTTTGAAACTTCTTGAGTGCTCTCACAATTTTCTTGAAATTAATAAATCATCAGCATTAAAGTACTTAGATATTTCAAATATCTATAAATTTTTGAATTTTTCGAAACTGCCTTAAGAAAGCACGGAACTTCCCTTAAAATGTTTTCACACGTCTTTCTGATATTCCTGTAACTTTCCTAACGTTCACAAAATTGCCAGGAACCTCTCGGAGCTTTTCGGAAATTCCCTGAGTTTCTCTGAACTCCTTTAAAGTTTCAGTAATTTCTTCGTTCTCAGAACATCTTAAAAGTTCTATAAATTCTCCTGATACAAATACAACTGTCCTGAAAAACAATAAAATTTCCCTGAAGTTTTTTGGACATTTGAACTTTTCGAAATATTTCTGTAGTTTCTGTTCACTTGAGTTCTCTGGACTTTCCTGAAATTCCTAGGTTCTCGAATTATAACAGAAGTTAATAAAATTGTCTTTTTTTTAACCCTTACAGATTTTTAAATTTACTCAAAAGTCTGAACGTTTCTGAAGTTTTAGAACTTCTTAAATGTTCCAACAGTTTTCTGGAAGCTAACTCTGAAAACAAAAAAGTAGAGACATTCTTTCAAAAAAACCGCGAAACTTTTTGCTAGGAGAAGGACACATTCATGTTTTTGTATGTTGTATGCTTTGCTGAGTGGAAATGAGCCATTTTACGATGGTATCCATTCCGTCTCGCACGCTGAGCCGGTCAAGTCGCATCGGTCTCGTTGTACGACACTAGTATTTGAGTTTTTGAGTTTTTCCCCACGCGAGGGTTTTTTCTCGCCAAAGTTAGTTGGCATAGTGTTAAGACAACTAGTGCGCGAGTGAGGAAGCCGTTAGTCATACGCCGAGCGCTTTGATTACGGTCCAGCTTTATCTCATCATCATCGCATCATCACATCATCCCATTGATAGCAACAACGAAAGCACGTTAAATTGCCTACCGAGGCGACCGAGGCATACCAGCTGCAAGGTTATCGACCCAACAGCCGTTGGGGCGAACAATAGCATCGCACCAGTCATCTGCCGCCTCAGTGCAATAGGTATAACGTGTCGCTTTGTTTTCACCAGTATCGCTTCTCCCCGCATGGTCCAATATTAGATTAGGTTGGGTCATAATTAGGGTGATCCAAAATTTTGTAAATAGTAAATATCTATAATTTTTTTTTTCTTGATTTTTTTTTCTCGTACTTTTTTTAAGTAGAGCATAGTTAGGGTGATCCAAATTTTTTTTTCAGTATATATATTTTTTTTTTCTATTTTTTTTCCTGGTTTTTTTTCTTTTTTTCGTTTTACTCCTTAGTAGAGTAAAACTATATCAATTTTTTTTTGTTTTTTTTTTAGCTTTTTTTTTCTATTGTTGATATTATTTGAAATTATTGTATATATTTGAAAAATATTTATCAAAAACACCATTGCGGCGATATTTCACCGCAATGGATGAAAATGATAAAGGCGGGGGATGGTCGCTTTCCATCTCAGACGACGAAACGCTTAATTCCACCTCACACGAAAGTCTCGAGGAAGTTGTGGAAATGGAAACCCTTGACGTCCCAGTTGACTCGCTCTCCAGCAAAAATACTGGAGCATATCCCAAGAAAAGGTATCGCCCACAACCCTCTCCCCCACCATCTCCTCCTCGTCCACCTGCACCCCCCACACCATTGCCCCCGAAAACCTCTGCGCTCCCCCGCCTAAAGGCTTACCCAGAAGCCTCGAAAGGCCCATGGGTTGTTTTTTTCCGGCCCAAACAAAAACCTTTGAACATTCCGAGGATCTCTAAGGATCTAACAACACATTTTTCGGCCGTTACCGATATTTTCAAGGTAACACCAATAAAACTGCGCGTTACCGTTGATGACCGGAAGCAGGCTAACCAAATTGTTGCGTGCGAGCTTTTTTCATTGGAATACCGAGTCTACATACCCACTAGTGAGGTAGAAATTGAAGGAGTGGTCACCGAAGCGAGTTTGACTAGTGACGATTTCATGGGTTCCGATTCCTTCGGAATCTTTAAAAACCGTGCTTTGCCGAAGGTGAAGATATTGGACTGCCTTCAAATGCAGTCAGTATCCATCGTAGGCTCAAAAAAATCGTATTCCTTGTCGAACTCGTTTCGTGTGACATTTTCGGGTTCAGCATTACCTCACTACGTCGCTATAGGCAAGGTTCGACTGCCTGTACGTCTGTTTGTACCTCGGGTAATGAACTGCTCTAAATGTAAACAACTTGGTCACACATCGGACTACTGCTCGAACAAACCACGCTGCGATCAGTGTGGCGAGCAACATCAAGAGGGCTCTTGCGGTGCTCCTCCAAAATGCGTGTACTGCAAGGAGAGCCTGCATACCCTGACTGACTGCCCGAGGTATAAACAGCAGGGAGACAAAATTAAGCGGTCTCTGCAAGCTCGCTCCAAGAGAACAATAGCAGAACTCTTGAAGAATACCGCTTCATCTTCTCAGACCACACCAAAAAACAGTAACACGTTCTCCATTTTGCCAATTGATGATCTAGACTCTGACTCAGAGGGCGGTGAGGGTAGTCCGTTTGTCTTTAAAGGCAATACGAGAAAACGAGCAAAACAACATACCACCGAAAAGCCTCGTAAGGCCACTCGTACGGACCACCCTTCCACCTTGGAAAAATCAAGAGGTAACGGAAATGCACCGAAACCCATTCCACCGGGTTTTAAACCTTGTAATTATGACAAGAACTTTCCGTCACTTCCAGGATCATCTAAAACCCCAGATGTTCCAGTTTTTAGGCCAGAAAATCAGCTGAATAATCAGCAAGAACATGCTCCCATGTTCACGTTTTCTGGTATTGTGGATAGCTTCTTCAGTATATTCAATGTCTCTGACTCAACGAGGAGCATTATTAATTTAGTGCTGCCAATGGTGAAAACTCTTTTGAAGCAACTAGCTTCTAGGTGGTCCTTCCTTGCATCGATCATATCCTTCGATGGATAATTCTCCGAATGAGGTCGGGGATATGATCTCTGTTCTTCAGTGGAACTGTAGAAGTCTTATGCCAAAACTTGACACATTTAAATTTTTAGTTAACAACTCACTTTCTGATGCATTTGCCCTTTGTGAAACATGGCTCTCTTCAGACAACGATCTTGCTTTCCACGATTTCAACATTATTCGCCTTGACCGCGCAGATTCGTATGGAGGGGTGCTTCTGGGGATCAACAAGCTCCATTCTTTCTATCGAATCGATCTGCCTTCGGTGACAGGCATTGAAGTAGTTGCATGTCAGGTTAATATTCGAGGTAAATGCCTCAGTATTGCCTCAGTATATCTTCCACCGAAAACCGCGATCTCTCGTCAAAGTTTCGCGGATATCTGCACGGCTATGCCGGAGCCACGGTTGATCTTGGGAGATTTTAACTCTCACGGTACAGGCTGGGGGGAACTGTACGACGACAACCGCTCAACCTTGATATACGACATGTGCAACTTCTTCAAAATGACAATTCTGAACACCGGGGAAGCAACACGAGTAGCCAAACCTCCAGCAAAAATAAGCAGATTAGACCTCTCACTTTGTTCGAGTTCACTATCGTTGGATTGCTCGTGGAAAGTAATTCAAGATCCCTACGGTAGTGACCATTTGCCAATCAAAATTTCTATTACCAATGGTTCATCTTCTACTCGCTCGGTCGACATCGCGTACGATCTTACGAAAAACATTGACTGGCGAAAATTCGCGACCGCGGTTCTTGATGCCAGTCAATCGGTTGACGTACTTCCTCCGCTGGACGAGTACTCCTTTCTCGCGCGTGTCATCATCGATTGTGCGCTGCGAGCACAGACGAAACGTGTTCCGGGTGTTTCCGTCCGCAAGCGACCTCCCACCCCGTGGTGGGATAAGGATTGCACCGCCGCGAACAGCGAGAAGTCCGCCGCGTTTAAACGCTTCCGCAAACACGGTAAGGTCGGGGATTTCGAGCGGTACACCGACCTCGAAGAAACCTTTAAGGACTTAATTAAAGCAAAAAAACGCGGTTACTGGCGTCGGTTCGTCGATGGTTTGTCGCGAGAGACTTCCATGAGAACACTCTGGAATGTCGGCAGGAGAATGCGAAACGCGTCATCACCGATTAATGAAGACAAGGAGTACTCGGACAGATGGATTTTCAGCTTCGCGCGGAAAGTTTGCCCGGATTCGGTACCGGTCCAAACCAACGTTCGTGATCGTCTGTCGGGTAATAACGAAATAGATTCCCCGTTTTCGATGGTGGAATTCTCACTTGCTCTCCTTTCATGTAACAACTCAGCTCCAGGAATGGATAGAATCAAGTTCAACTTGCTCAAAAATCTCCCAGACGTCACGAAGAGACGCTTGTTGAACTTATTCAATCAATTTCTTGAGCACAACATTGTTCCGGATGACTGGAGGCAAGTAAGAGTTATCGCCATTCAAAAACCCGGTAAACCCGCGTCGGATTATAATTCGTACCGTCCCATCGCGATGCTGTCCTGTATACGGAAATTGTTGGAGAAAATGATTCTTTTTCGTCTAGACAAATGGGTCGAGTCGATTGGTTTACTTTCAGATACGCAATTTGGATTTCGGAGAGGCAAGGGAACGAGCGACTGTCTTGCGTTGCTTTCAACTGAAATTCAACTGGCCTATGCGCAAAAACAGCAAATGGGTTCAGTTTTCTTGGACATTAAGGGGGCTTTTGATTCTGTTTGTATCGATGTCCTTTCGGATAAACTCCACGATAGTGGGCTTTCACCAATTATGAACAACTATTTGAGCAACTTGTTGTCTGAGAAATATATGAGCTTCTCTCATGGAAACTCGACAACTTCACGAATTAGTTACATGGGTCTCCCCCAGGGCTCATGTTTAAGCCCCCTTCTTTATAATTTTTATGTAAAAGACATTGATGGTTGTCTTGATGAAAATTGCTCGCTAAGGCAGCTTGCAGATGACGGCGTTGTATCCGTTATAGGGCCAAGTGCACCGGACCTGCAAGGACCATTGCAAGATACCTTAGACAATTTTTCTACTTGGGCTATGAAGCTGGGTATCGAATTCTCTCCGGAGAAAACTGAGTTGGTTGTTTTTTCTAGGAAGCATCATCCTGCACAGTTACAGCTTCAACTAAAGGGTAGAACAATCACTCAAAGTATATCTTTCAAGTATTTAGGTGTCTGGTTCGATTCCAAAAGCACATGGGGAAAACATATTGCGTATGTGAAACAAAAATGCCAACAAAGAATCAATTTTCTTTGTACAATCACTGGAACTTGGTGGGGAGCACACCCGGAAGATCTGATCAGGTTGTACCGAACAACCATCTTGTCGGTTCTAGAGTACGGAAGCTTCTGCTTTCAATCCGCGGCGAAAACACATATCCTGAAGCTGCAACGGGTTCAATACCGTTGCCTCCGAATCGCGCTTGGCTGTATGCACTCGACGCATACGATGAGCCTCGAAGTACTCGCGGGTGTTCTCCCACTGACAGATCGTTTCGCGGAACTGTCCTTCCGGTTTCTTATCCGTTGTGAAGTAATGAACCGATTGGTAATAGAAAACTTTGAGAAGCTGCTCGACAGAAATCCTCAAACAAGATTCATGAGTCTCTATTACGATTACATGACGCTGGAGATTGGCTCTTCTTCATTCAATTCCTCTCGTGTTTGCCTCCAAGACTTTTATAGTTCCTCTGTAAATTTTGATCTGACCATGTTGCAAGAAATCCGTGGAATACCAGATCACCATCGGTCGATGGTTGTTCCCTTAATTTTTGCAAACAAGTACCACCATGTTAGTAACAATAAGAGTTTTTTCACAGATGGGTCAACTATAAACGCTTCCACTGGATTCGGAGTATTCAACGAATTTCATAGCGCCTCATATCAACTGCAAAAACCCTGTTCCGTATACGTTGCGGAACTAGCAGCCATATTTTACGCAGTAGAGCAAATTGCCTCACTACCATCTGATCACTATTTTATTTTTACTGATAGCCTTAGCTCGTTGGAGGCTATTCGATCAATGAGGCCGATGAAGCACTCCTCGTATTTCCTGACCGAAATCCGAGCTAAATTGAGTACTTTATCTAACTGCTCCTATACTATCACCTTAGTTTGGGTCCCATCTCATTGCTCAATTCCGGGCAATGAGAAAGCGGACTCGCTAGCTAAGGTGGGCGCTATGGAAGGCGATATTTTTGATCGACAAATCGCCTTTGCGGAATTTTTTTCAATTACCCGTCAGCACGTCCTCACCAACTGGCAACAAAAATGGAATGAGAGTGATCTGGGAAGATGGTTACATTCTATTCTCCCACAGGTGTCGAACAAGCCATGGTTCAAAGGATTGGACATGAGCCGTGACTTTATACGAGTCATGTCAAGGCTCATGTCTAATCACTACTCGTTAGACTCGCATTTCTTCCGAATCGGGCTCGCAGGCAGCAATTTGTGCGCTTGTGGTAGTGGTTATCACGATATCGACCACGTGCTTTGGTCACCCAAGTAACATTGCAGGTTTTATCGCGGTTTTGTAGCATTCTACAAGTCTAAATCATGGTCTACAGAACCCTCATAAAACCAGAATTGTTACTTGGGCATGCACCCTACATTGTGTTGCTAGATCCGAGTTATCCGCATCCCTCAGGGCCCGAGGAAAACAACCTATGCGGCCCGTTAGAGACATCTTGGCGAGCCGAGATCTCGAAAATTTTAATTTAATTTATGTGTTTTTAAAACGGATCGATCTGAGGATTTAGTAGTTAGTGTCATCTTGTGTTCTCTCAAGTTGCTAGGTCTCCATCGGTGTACCCCCATGTTTGTCTTTTTTTCCAGTATGTCGCTTAGTTCTAGATCAAGAGCACATTGCTCTAAAAAACCTTGTGTTCTCAATCCCTACCCTGCCACCCGTTTGTTACAATTTGTTACCCCTAACCTCGAGAAAGCCGCGAGTAATCGGCCCCCGCTTTACTAACGTTAGTTTTAAGTAATTTTGTACCCAAACGATGAATATCGGCTCCGCAAAGCTACGGCAAATGAGCCTGGAAAAATAAACGCATTTAAAAAAAAAAAAAAAAACGATGGTATCAGGCGTGAACAATGATGGTGAAAAAAAATTTCTTTCCGTAGTAAAAACAAAGTATACACAGGCTTGATTCAAGTGATTTATGTAAACGTTCTGATCAATCTAATTGCCTTAGCGATTTTATCCTCTTAAAACAACAGGTTCTCTCTTCTCTGAACAAACTACGTTTGATGTATCTCTTCACTAACAAACGACATTAGTACACACTCTTTGTGAGGAGGGGGGGGCGGGGGGGGTGGATACTCCATTAAATTTAGTTAGTTCCAATGTTCGATCTGTATGCTCCTCATCCCGTGGTGTGGAAGGGTTATGTTCCTCAACATCTACTATTAGTCTGCCTTGAAATTGTACAACGAGAGAATCGAATTTACTTCCCTTTTCTAGTAATCTTAAAATGGTACACATTGTAAAATGGCACTTACACTCTACGGTGAGATTTATGTTCGTTTTTTCAGCTTCCTCCATCCTCGGTCGGTCAATACATTACCCGCTAGGGTTCGAACATGGCAGAGATAATGACATCCTTGTGTGAACCGGCTGGGATTCTGCTCTTTTTCTTATAACATTTACAGTTTTGTGTCGTGGGAAGTTATGTGGGGGAGAAAACATGAAAAGATTGAATCTTCGATTTTATGTACTTTGATACTTTGAATTCACGTGAATTCAAAACGTGACATTTTTGCTTGAACTCTTCACAGTCATTTCGATTTCCTAAACTTAGTTTTGCCTAGCGTCTACATGTATAGATAAATATTCTCTCCAACGCAAACTAAATTAAATCTGCATATGCTCTGTTGTACAAAAAGTAGTTGAGAGTAGTTTTGATTATTGTACCAGATTCTGGAAGAAGTTTAAACGGAACGGTAATTGTGCGAACAATAAACGTTAAATAAGATACTTGTTCACAAAACAGGTGATTTCCTACCAGCTAAGAAAAATAACTTAAACTCAAACTAAACTCCTAAATTCACTAAGTATTCACTCTGCTTGGCTACCGGACTTGGTGCTAGAATCCAACTAATACAGCTCGTTTGATCGATTTCGGCACGTCTGGCAGCAAGCCTGGCTGTAGTACGCATAGCTGCACAGTTTCGCTTTGAGAACTATGCTACAGTTCGGGAAGTCGTCCCGACAAGTGCCGTCGTTCTGTATCATGTCAACTCGAGGTTCAACATAGGACTCCATAGAGGCCGCCATAGTTGTGCTGGAGGTCGTCGTCGAAGGGCAGGGCTCTTCGTTACAAACTCGGTATGCCATAGGACGGTCTGCATAGCGACAACTGGCTGACTCCTGCATGACCTTATCACGTAGGTTGAACTCGAGACACTTGACCACTCTGCGCTGATTTCCACTGTCGCATGTTTTGGTGCACTGTGAAGCAAAAGAAAACATGGTAAGCTCCAAATCACCGTTCTTCATTGTCAAATTGAATTTAAAAAGTTACCTCGCTCCACTCCGAGTAATGCCATCTTGGTTTGCAATCATCAATCGCTTCAGTGTCGCAGGTTTCCATCGACACGGGTCGCTCGTTATCGTTACATTCAGAATCGGTGGCAAAGTTGTCATTTCGGATGCACAGTACTGTTCTTGATCTGGTCAGGTTGAAACAGTCACCGGAACACTGTTGAAAATAAGCACAAATTAGCTATTCATTTTGAATCAACAATATCAAACGGAACTTACCAATCCCCAAGGTCCGGCGAACCATTCGCCGTATTCGCAAGCTCGATTACTGGTACACTCCCTGGTCGTATCAGGAGTGAACCGTAGATCACATCGTTCGGCATTCGTTGATGCACTTCGGTCGCAGAATATTGACCTGGTTTGCAGTCCTACTCCACAAGTTGCCGAGCAGCGTTCACTCCAATCGGCAGTTATCCAAACTCCCGTCTTCTTCGCTTCCACCTGTTGGTTGATTCTGCTAGCGTCCAAACTGGTACGTCCATATCCGTTAGTGATTTGCATATCATTTTGGGTATTGTGTCCGTTATGGTGATTATTATGGTGATGATGATGATGATTTACCACGGTAGGCTTTCGCTGATGAGCTTCCATTTGCGGTGGCTTCGAATGTTTCGTGCAGTCACATTTCTCGTTAGCTGGTGGTTGCTCTTCCATACAAGCTCCACTGTTGACCTGAATCACAATACCGGAAATCAGCTCCTGGACGCATTTGACTTCTCTGGTTTTGTAAGCCTCGTTGTCCGTGGTCATGTGCTCGCAATCACATTCACTCCATTCGGATAGTTTCCAGTACGCCGGACATGGTTGCGTATTGCACCGTAGTAGATGTTCGTTCAAAACCGGTTGGGCTAGATGAGCGCAACGCTTCGGTGAAAATACTCGAGTAGGTGCCTCACGGACGCACTTGATGATCGGTTGCTGAATCCCTCCTCCGCAGGACTTGCTACAAGCACTGAAACCAACCACCTTCCAAAGGAACTTCCGCTTGCGGAGCGGCTTCGATGTACTCGATGGCAGAGTATTATTCAAGATTGTTCGTTGCTTCGGTACACGGAAGCTGGCCTTTTCCGTTATGTCGTTGGATAAGGCTACTTTAGGGAGAAATTTTTAATCAGTCAAATGGATCGATTCGTGCAATCGTACAATTTACATACCATCAACTCGGTTGTCCTCGCTAGATTCCTGCTCCAAGTTCGGGTTTGTATTGATCGGCATGAGATATTCGTACTTGATACCGGGGTTCGGCTGCTGGGAGAGAACATACAGCTCGACGGCTTCGTTGGTCGGACCTGGAGCAGTAACCCACTCGGTGACACCTTCGATCTTGCGAAAACTGCTGACGGTGCCATTGTTGAGGCCATCCACCCGGCGGTACTCGAAGGTAGTTCCTGCACCCAGGTAGAAACCACTCAACGATATGGTGAAGTCACCGTTGATGATGAACCGCTGGTGGTCGGCAGTTTTGAGCACTGTAGGGAGATAATAGAGTAGGCTTATTGGTAATTTATAAATGGAATAATATAAGCACTGATTTTGACTCTCTGAAAGAGAAATTGATAGATTTTATGTGTCAAATACGGTATGTATTAGACACATAAAACCTGTCAACCTATATTTGTAACTTACATGTACAAAATATCATTATAACATTTATTGATTTCCGAAAAACATGTTTTATATTGTAGGGAGCCGAAGCAACCTTGGTTATCGTCGCCGTACCAATGGGCGGCGCCTGGCCTTAACCCTTTCGTAGCGGGATAAAAAGTACATTTTGAAACAAACATTATTTTGAATGTAAATTCAATTAACAACTATGACAGCAAGGGAATAGCTTCCATCCATCTACTTGTTTACCGTTTTAAATCGGAGGATTCAAACCACGTGAAATACGAAGAAGTTGTTTTGCAAACATCACTTAAACACTTGTGTGGGGTCGGCACGAAAGGGTTAAGATGTGTTCCCATTATTACCTATGGAATTCCCGTATGACCATTATGACTTTGGAACTCCAATAGCCATGACTGGTGTGTGTGTGTATTCCCTCTAACCCCCACTGGCCGGCAGTGTTATTATGGAAGAACTCTCTCTACAATGTCGCATTTATGGTCATTGTAGATAGCTTTAGTCCTGGAGTTAGAAGGTGATAGCTCTATTGCAGATCCAGTGACCCATTTCAGAATGTCTAGAGAGTCACGACCATTCCGAGGTTACTTTCACTCACAATAAGTCATGCATGTATGCATCACCGTTATCAAATGGATATTGGTTATACATACACACTTCCAGGTTCGAAAATATTCTTTTCAACTCTGGCATGTATTTAGTTTAATTTTGATATTTAATTTGTAAACAATAATTTGGACAGCTCTCACCATATTCTGCTCTTCTACCGTCGTTAATTGCTTCCTTTGGAATCCCTTGGACTTTTTCTCTAACGCTCCGTATTTCATTCCGTACTTCACAGGCAATTTCCTTCCGTAGATCGTCCTTGGTTGGTTCTAACATGATTCCGCCTTTTCAGGGTTTTTCTTGTTTTCCGACTGAGATAAATCCACATTAATTTCCGTTCCTGGATCGATGTTGACTCCTTCCTCGCTGGTTGGTGTAGTCGGTTTCATGTCCACCATCTGTCACTGAATTGCCATAATGATCTTGTACGAGGCTCACGTCCAAAGTCGCTGGTCCACCGAGCGCTCCGTGTGCGAAAAGAGAATGAAAGAAATACGAAAGTGATCAGTTTCAAGACGTCACAGTTGCATCAGATTCCCCAACTAACCATGCTCATGCTCAAGCAAAGTAAGACTATATAAGCTATATTGCGACTATATGGTTACTTGGGTATTCATATGGCCTTCAGAATGGTTCATCGGTGAAGTGAAGTATTTCTGAAAAAATGCGTTAAATTTCTCAATATTTTGATTTTATCCTAACGTTACCTCAATGTTATATCACAGACAAACAGATACCCTACCGTCATCTGTCGTATACACTGTGATGGGCAATACACTCAACAGATGGCTGTAGTGTGTAAACGTCAAACGCAAGGGAATTGATTGTGTGCGCTACAAGTGCCGGTACTACCAACTAAGAAACATTTAAATTGACCGTTAAAAACTATTTCGATGAACATTTTAAGAGTGTTATGTATGCTTGTATTTGATCATGCCTTCACTTTTGCAACTTCAGGTAATCCGCGAAAGTACTTGCATGTTTCTCATGCACTTTTGATCTAAATGCAATCACTCTCTCCGATAGCCATGACTGGCACATCTATACCAAATAGCAATATTTTCTAAAGAAAAACACATGCAACGCAATTTTCATAGTTTGTAATTCACGTTGACGAAGGAAAGGGGATATTTTAGGGATTAGGAACATGAACAAGTGATGCCAATTGTAATAAAATCAAAAACGTTCTTTTTAAGGGCGATCCCTAAACAATCTATTTTCAACTGTCACAGTTTCCATGTAAATTTTACGTACCTGTCATGTTCTAATTAGTTGTTTTTCTTGTTCAAATACACATTTTTGTACAGGACAATCATCCGATATTCTTTGTATCTTCGGAGATATTGTAAATTTTCATCCAAATTGGCATATTTTTATTTTTTTAAATAAATCATAGTCCGGTGGCAAATGGTGACTTCTGTTGGAAATTGCAACAAAAAGACTACAAAACACCGGCGGAGTTATCTACATCTGTCAATATCGTGAAAAGTTAGTTTTAAGGAGAGAACACAATCAAATTTATAAGAAATGAACTAGCCTACGGTTAAAAATCTCTATAATAAAGAATTTAAAAAAAAAAATCAAATTTCTTCTATCAGTCATTCGACTTGATACATGGGCGACATTTACACTACTTTTTTGTTTAATTATTATTGAAATTTTACATGCATGCATGCATTCATGTCATATTCATTTATTCATTGTGATAATTATTTTTCATTTCACTTATCTTGACATCCTATTGATAGGTCTTCTTCATCTCCCTATTTTGCTTAATCGGCTGCGTATTATCTTCATCTTCTTGTATCTTCTTCACTTTTTCTGCTATCTGATCTTTTGTTGCTTGTTGGTATTCTTCTACATTCACTCTTTAATCTATCTTCTTCTTTTTGCTCTACATACTTCTGTTTATTTTTCTGTATCACCTCATCATCTTCTTTCTTCATCCTTCCTTATTTCCATTGCCTTGTTTTCCTGTTCTACGTCTTCATGATTTATCCAATTTTCCTTCGGCGTCGTCTTCCTAATTTCGCTATTTCCCACTTTATCTATTTGATCATCTTCGTCTTCTTCCGCTTCGTTTTCCGTTCCACCTTTGGCTGATGCTTCGCTCAATCAAAATTATTCTCTTTATCTTCTTCTGCTTCTACTTCGGCAAAATTCACGTTGTTTCTCCTTATTCTACAGTCCACTATCCGCTTTGTCTTCTTCATTAGCTTCACCGTCTTAACATAACCGTATCAATTTTCTCCAGCTTAGTCCACTTTCTTTGATCTTCATCTGGTTTTTTTCCACCTGTTCACATTCTTCTTTCCTTTCTTACTCCGTTATCTGCTTCTCGTTGCTCCTTTTTTCTATGCATCCTTTAAATTTTTCGGTACAGTCCAGTTTGACGTAGAGAATTCAGCAAATTGGTGGTTTGCTCCCAAGGTTGCTTCCACTCACTTGCTATAAAAAATGTTTTTTGGAATTATGAAATCATTAGATATTATAATGATAATTAGTACTTGTAAGTTCCAAGAAAATGTTGTTAACTATGTGTTTGACACATAAAACCTGTCATTATTGCTTTCAGTGCGTCACAATCAGCGATTTTACGATTTATGAGCGCTCACTCTGAGTGAACGTTCACGAGTCATAAATTCGCTGATTGTGATGCACTGAAAGCGGAATTGACAGGTTTTATGTGTCAAATACATTCTTCTCAACCTCTTTTTGTATCTCACAAGGACAAAATATCATTATAGCATCCAATGATTCCATAATTCCGGAAAACTTTTTTTATAGCGAAGTGAGTGGAAGTAACCCAGTTTGCTCCTAAGATTTTCCTAGAGCATCTCGTAAGCTTGCTGTACAAATTTCGTTATCTTGTCGTTGACTCTCGTAGTTTTTGCACAGCAGAAACACGTGTCGCACATTAAAAAACCGATCCAAAACAACTGGGCGGGCTTCTTTCTTCTATAAGAACATATGGGTTAGCCGTTTTAGCACACACGGTCGAAAGTGCTTCCCCGTTCCATCCACTTGTGCGTGTCGTCTTTGACCTCTCTTGGAGTCTGTGGACGCGAACCATTGGTCGCTCCATCGTTGCCGTATTCTTTGCATCACCTTTCTCAACGCATGGGATTGGTACACCAATGGAAGGTTGTGTTCTCGCTATGTTTGCTAACCGATAAGCTTCGTTGTTTCCGTGGAAGTATCCAGCAGAAACGAACGGATTTGTTTGCTCCACTTCCTGAATCCACGGGTGCTTAGATGTTCCCGCTTCTATGGCTTGAAGATAGCTTGCAGAGACTGTAAGAATTACTAATTAGTTCGTTATGTTCGGGGTAGTAACAGCCATCTTCATGGCGTACACCGGTTGGATCCATCGGTGTAGACGACGGCTGATCGGTGGAAGCGGGTCGACAGTAGTTGTTCCACTACCGGGCGGACTTTCTATAGTGGATCGCCGGCTCGTATACATATTTTGACGTCCACATGATTGATGGTTTTCGTATGTGCTACGGACGATCGGTCTGCCGCACAAGTTGATCGACAGCGGGAGCGCTTAGTTTGTCAGCTCATTGAGGTGATCCTATCCCAAGTAACATTCCCAAAGCTAATTTGATTTATTCAGGTTTTATAGTTGATTTCGATAAGAATTGAAAATATAACATGCATTTAAGGCGGTTTTGATTGAGTAATATTGGTTTTATGTAAGTTGCGGTTTTATATCCTAGAGAATCCCTTGGAGAACACAACTAAAACATCGTTTTACTTGAGAATATTTATGCATATAACAACTCTTATGATGCACTTGAGGATGTTATCTGACGATATGATTTATAATGGCAATAAATCTACTTCATAAGTGCTGTATAAAACTCATTGAAGAATACATTGATTTACGCAAGTTATAAAAAAAGTATTGAACTCCTCCGGAAACAAAAACGGATGTGAGCATATACCCAACATTGCATCAGAAAGTTGCAGCCATCATAACGAGAATCCTAATGAAAGAATTCGTAGATCATCACCAGCACGGGAAGCTACAGAATCTTCAAGCTTACTCGATAATCATTCCGACGAGCGGCAAATGTTTGAGGATGAACCGCTGGAATCAGTGAAAGAGTTCCATGATGAACCGATGGAATCTGAAGAGGAGCTCGAGGACGAAGGCGATAAAAATGAAGTTTTTTCGACAGCGATTAAAAACTGGCCAATTCTTCATAACATCAAACAAAGTGCTCTAAAAGATTTGCTAAAAATCTTAAGCGGTCGTTTACCAAACACTTTGTTTTGTTTTGAAGTTTCTGTTCTACCTAGTGGAGATGGCCAATATTTGCATCATGGTATCAGAAAATGTCCCTCACAACTCTTTTCGGATATTGACAAATCATGTTCAATATCAATCAACATAAATTTGGATGGATTACCAGTGTATAAAAGCTCAAAAGACGAATTTTGGCCAATTATATTCAATGTCCTTGAAATGCCTTATGTGCAACCGTTGATTATTGGTATAGCGGAAAAAATAAACTAACAGATCTGAATGCTTTTTTGAATCCGTTTGTCGTTGAATTGAACGGTATTTTGAAGAATAAGTCGATTACTAAGGATACAAGATTTCGATAAAACCTCGAATAAAACCAATTATTTTTAAAGTTGGTTTAATGGAGAGTGAATAGTTTTGTATAGCGCAAAATAATTTTATTTGAGAATAATTGATCTTGTTTGATACTAAGTTCACTTGTTATTTTTTTTTCCTTTGGTTTGTTTTTTCCGTCGATCTTGTTTTCCGTGCTGAGCACCAATGGTACCGACGTGCCAGGAAGGCAGCTCCCACACCTGGACCCTACCTATCGACCCATCAACTCATGAACCGGGGACCAACGGCTTTACTTCCCATCCGAAGGAAGGCGTGATCAGAGATGTTATGCCTCAGAACATCCCGGCGGCGCCGACTGGGATTGAACCCAGGCCTACTGGGGTGAGAGATAATCACGCTTACCACTACACCACCGGCGCCGTTTGCTTGTTATTATTTTAACCAAGTCAATAAAAAATTAATGGTGATTTGGTGATGCTTTTGCATGCAAAAGATCGTCACCATACTTACACGATTGAATATCCAATGTAAATATTGTATCGATCAAAGCTTTGTTTTTTACACAGAATACTGCAAAATTAATGATTAGCTAGCTAACTGAAACTCTGTCGGTCATTTTGTATCAAAATAATTTATGTTTTTTATTATTTAATCATATCTAAATCTTTCTATTTCGCACCGTTGAATAAAACCTACCAGTATTAATAGAAGTCTTGACAACATCTTGTAGGGTGGGCAAAATTGAATTTGTAAGTGTTGTAAGAAGGTTTTATTACGGTTTATGAGATAGTTTAGCTTTAAATCTGGTTATAATAGTTTGAATCATAAGCTTTCTTCAAGAAGATAGTAAATTCAATATTTTTATTTGGGTATGCTCATAGAATAAGAGGGAGGTTGTTGTTGTTACGATCCTTCGCTAGTATACGAATAGCAATCCGCGCTATGGTTTGTGCTGCTAGCAGTTTGAACGGTAAGGCTCCCGCTTCAGCCGTGATCGATTCTATTGGGCTATTGACGATGGCTCCGGAAGCGAAACCATTTTATTGTAGGCTGGGGCGAGGTTCTGCAGGGTTACTGGTCCTCCTCGAGTATCTGCTCCAATTCTGTACGCGGTCACTAGGGCTGATCCCACCTGCAGTAGCGATTTTCGATCGTCACGCGGAAGTTTGGCATCGATCATCTGAAGGATTCGTAACCGAGGTTCGCACGCTTTATTCACCATGAGGTTTGAAGCTCGGAATTCGGTCGAGGGTTATACCCAGGATGAACGGTTTGTCTTCGGGATGGATACTCGGTCTATCACGATGTTACGTGCAGGATTTCGACGTGCATTCGACCTGCAATAAGATGTACGACTTTGTAGCTGTCACCATATCAGCTTTCCACTCCAGCTTTCCGTCCACTTGTCGACAGCTTTGACGGCGGCCTGCAGTTCACGATGTAGGCCTTCATTTTTTGCTTCTCGTACCACGAGAAGGATGTCGTCCGCGTACAAGAGAATGTCGACTCCTCCCGGTATTACCCGGAAGATAGGCTGCATCGCGACGAGAAATAGCGTCACTGATAGGACAGAACCCTGTGGTACTCCATTTTACAGCTGGTTTTTGCGGTGCACAGTGGTGCCAAGGGTATCAAAACACGCGCGTTTTTATTTACGCTGAAATGGTTAATTAAAGGTACTAGGTGTCTTCTGAGAAGTTTCTCGGGTTACAACACTCCTTCTTATGGTAAAAGAAAATTAAAGATTAATCCACCTAAAAGCGAGATGCAAAATTTTTTTTTAACATAATAAGATACAAAATAATTGTGCTGGGCAAAGCTGTAGGGAACATTATTGTGAACAACTTTGATGAAGACTATAACTTTCTAGCTCTTATAACTTCTGATATATAAAGGTTTTTTTTTGTGGAGACATCGTTAAAATCAGTTTTGTATCTGTAACTTTTTCTACAATATTTCTACATGTCTGGCATGCTGTATAAAGATGTTAGAAATATTAAATTACATATCTTTTCAGAAGACTGAAAATTGCTACCATCAATACTTGAAAAGTTATTTAAATTTTTTGGTTGAAAATTACCCAACTTCCAATAATAATAGCGTTTTGATTAACCCATTTTGAAATAACCCAGGTTGCTTGGTTATCCATTTGTATGTCTCTTTTCACACCTACTCGATAGCAGTCCCGTGGTTTCACAAAATCGTCATTTCAAATTCTGAAAAGTGACAAGTTTGAATGCAAGTATTTTGGTTAAGGGTCAAGTGGGGGCGGTCTGGTTTCTTCACCATTTTATTGCATTTTCTTGTACTTCCAATTGCTTAATGAATGGCTTGCTCGTTTTTGCCCGTTTAGAAGCTATTGTTATTGGAAGTTGGGTAATTTTCAACCGAAAAATGTAAATAACTTTTCAAATATTAATGGTAGCAATTTGCAGTCTTCTGAAAAGATATGTAATTTAATAATTTTAACATCTTTGTACAACATGCCAGACATGTAGAAATACCGTAGAAAAAGTTACAGATACAAAACTGATTTTAACGATGTCTCCACAAAAAAACCTTTATATCTCAGCAGTCATAAGAGCTAGAAAGTTATAGTCTTCAGCAAAGTTGTTCACAATAATGTTTCCTACAGCTTTGCCGAACACAATTATTTTGTATCTTATTATATTGAAAAAATAAATTTTGCATCTTACTTTTAGGTGGATTAATCTTTAATTTTCTGTTACCATAAGAAGGAATGTTGTAACCCGAGAAACTTCTCAGAAGACACCTAGTACCTTTAATGAACCATTTCAGCGTAAATAAAAAAGTGCGTGTTTTGATACCCTTGGAACCCCTGCACAGTGGTCCAGAATGCAGATTTAGGTGGAATGATATGTTTTGAGCCTGAAATTGAAACTTTAGTCTAAAAGTCTCTCCTACATAGTTGTTCCTTATAGTTAGGCCCTCATTTTTATGACAATGAATTCTAGGGTGGCTCCTATTATCATTAAAATCAAAACTCTAACTTTTTTATCTCTTAAATTGGCCTATTTAGAGCTATTTTCTTGAATTGAGTTAGGGTGGCTCTTAAAAAAACAGTTTTTTTGCTCTAGTTTTCTTATTTCGAATTTCTCAGCCAAGATGTCTTCAGATAACTTTTAGATCTTAAGAAGGCGCAAATTTTTGCTCCACAAAGCTTGTCAATATCTTTCTCGGATCAAGAGTTATTGATGTTTTTATACTAAAAATATGCACTTTTCAAATGTTAATATCTCTGGTTGGAACAAACAAAAAAAAAAAGAAGTTTTTTACCGCATTTAAAAGGGCGTATGTTATTCTCAATAATATGAAAAAATGGAGGTATATTATTTATTAAACTCGTATAAAATCAATTTGAATTTATTCATATTTTTTACTATATTTGGGTATATCTTTTTTATTAGAAGAGATACAGGCAACAAATTCAGCTATCAAACATTTGCCTTAAAGAGTTTTAAAATTCTCTAGAAGATAACTGTCATGAGAAATTTCAAATAAAAAAGTTATTGACAAAAGATGGATTTTATAGGACCACTCTAATGACAAATTTATATAAAATGAGCTAGTACATGTGTTTAGATATTTGGACATTTAAAGTCTTGGAAGAAGTTTTTGTTCTTAAAAATTCCCTTCTTTTGGTGTTTGCAAACATCAGGGTGGTTCTCAAATTAGGGAATTTGCGCCTTCTTAAGATCTAAAAGTTATCTGAAGACACCTTTGCTAGAGAAAAAAAAAACTGTTTTTTTAAGAGCCACCCTAACTCAATTCAAGAAAATAGCTCTAAATCGGCCAATTTAAGAGATACAAAAAAGTTATTCTAAACAAAGTTGCTTGAAATTAGCTCAGCTATAACTTTGCCGAAGAATGTATACCTTAATTTATTCAAACAAAAAAGTTAGATTTTTGATTTTAATGATAATAGAAACCACCCTAGAATTCATTGTCATAAAAATGAGGGCGTAACTATAAGGAACAACTTTGTAGAAGAGACTTTTAGTCTAAAGTTTCAATTTCAGGCTCAAAACATATCATTCCACCTAAATCTGCATTCTGGACCACTGTGCACTGTGCGGTGGTGCTCCTATGCTCCTATGGAAATTTTGCAGCATGTTCAACATCCGTCCACGTAATCGTCATGGTTTTAGTGTCCGCAGAACTCCGTTTCGCGTGTCACGTGGTATCGTATGCCTTCGTCAGGTCCAAGGTGGCTATCAGGCAGTGTTCATCTTGAGTTGGCAGCGATCTTTCCAACTCGGCAAAATATTTATCAGTGCCACGGCTGACGTTTGTCAAGCCGTCCACTCGTCTCTAGTTCGGTGGTCAATCGACGATTGAGAATCCGCTCGCACAGCTTCGCCATGGAACTGGTGAGCGAGACTGGACGGTAGGCATCATGTCGTGGCAGTACGGTTTTGGGATGGGGACGACGACAGCATTCCACCAGCTAACGGGAAACACATCCTCGTCTCAGATTCTGTTAAGAAGCTCAACAAGCGTCATTTTTGCGGACAGTGGCAGACTTTGAACGGATACCCAATTCAGTCGGGACCTGTCGAGGCACCTCGCCCTTTGCCGAGGGCCTACAGGAGTTCGTTAAGGGTGATATCGATGTGGTAGACATCGTCGGTGTTTGATGAGAGATCTATGGATTCTCGTTTGGCTGCTGTCTGAAAAGATGGAGAGTAGCTAGAGGTTGCTGATCTTCTACTATAGCATTTCGCTAATTCCTCCACTACTTCTTCGGGCTTGTCCGTGAATCCATCTGCTCGCTTGAGCACTACGGTGCGTTATTGTCGACTGCCTCGCAGAGCATTAACCTTTCTCGACAAATTGGTGGTGGTGTTATTCGGCGAGATTTTCGCTACGAAGTTTTCCCACGATTGATTTTTCGCTTGGTTAATAGCCTGTGCAAATGCTTCGTGTTGGTCTGGGTCGAAAAGTCGTAGACGTCGCAGGGATTTTAAAAAATTTCTTCGTCGTCGAATTACCGCCTTTACATCGGGGCACCACCGTGGTACGCTTTTGGTCCTACACGACTTCTGGTCCGTGGTATGGATTTAGTCGCTGCGTCGATGATCATCTCGGTGAAACTGTTGACGTCCCACTCGACATCTGATCGAATACTTTCGGCTGTGATGCTTTCATATAACGACCAGTCGGCTTGTTCGTAGAGGCATTTTTGTCGCGTCGTTCGCGAAGACGACCACCCAATGGACACCGTTATCGGAAAGTGGTCGCTGTTGAATGTGTTCGAATGGGTTCGCCAACTGAACATATGTACCAGATACTTGAAGCAGAACTTCAGGGCGATTGCTTAAGTGTTACATGTAGCCAGGTCGATGCGAGTAAGGGAGCCATTGTTAAGAATCACTATTGTTAGTCCAGAGTTTTTTCAGCAATGAATCTGCCGAGAGCGGTCGATGGATGTGATCCCCAAGCGAGATGGTGCGCGTTGAAGTCGCCCAGAAAAATAACCGAACAACTCATTCAGTGCGGCCTGACTACCCTGGACTGCACTCGATGGTATGTAGATGGATACTGCTGTTATCTGAATCGCATCAACGCATCTACGTGCAGCTACGAGTTGTAAAGTGGTATCGATTTGCACGCACTCGAAAGGTATACCTTCCCGGATAGCAAGGTATATCCCGTGTTGCCAGTGGTGTCGCTGTTCGATTCCATGAGGGTCGTGTAGTTCCTTCCGACGAAGTCTAGTTGTAACACAAGCGCTACAATAGAGGGCTCATGGTCGGCGATGAGGAGTTTTAGCTCGTTAATGTTGGCCCGTAGTCCGAATAGGTTCCATTGCAGGGCGAAGCAACCGCCCGAATTTTCATTACAGTTTCTATGGAATAATGTTGGCTTTGTGGTCAGCCGTATTGTGAGTGTCACGAAGTGAGGTTTCGATTCCCGCTCCAGCCGGTGGAACTTTTCGCAACCCGAAGATTTCCCTACTGGTCTACTGGGTGTTGTATCTTGTCCGTCTAGTGTTGAAGACGGTGTTAAATGTCTTTTAAATGATCTCCAAAATTTACTTTCAATTCTGCTTAGGGTTCCTCTGAAATTCTACTCGGAATTTTCGATTGAGTTCTCCTGGTTACAATCTCTGTGGAATTCTCCTCAGAATTGTCATATAATTCTAGTCATAGGGTAAATGACGGCTTCGGTAACATCTTAATCTAATGTCGTCAGGCGGTTAATTATGTCCAAGAGTGTTAATGTTTTGCCAAACGATGCTCTAAAGCATGATGTATCAAGCACTCAACAATTTAATTTACCCCCTGATGATAGTAGTTAAACATATTGCCGAAGCCGTCATTTACTCTAATTCCATTGGAATTTTCTCCTCGCATTGCTTTCATAATAAGCTTGGAGTTCTGCACGAAAATACTTAAGAATTATTTCTACAGCTTCCTAGGAGTTCTCTACAGTATGCTTTTGGAATTATCATAATTCTCATCAAAATTCCCTGAAAATGTCTTCCTGTAAGATCCATCCAAGAGCCATGAACATTTTTCCAGTGCCCTTGATTTATTTTTCAAATACGAAATCTATGATCATTTATGGGATTTATTTTCAAAATGAATGTTTGTTATTTTCGGCATTCAGTGTCAAATAAATTACATTGACTACAATTCGAACATCGCCGAGCCTTCGGATAGACAATTTGGAAGGTGATTTCTTGGCTTTATTTCAAAGCTGAGATGATCTTCTTCCATATTTTTTCCCCTGAAGAAAATCCCAACATTTTGTTTGGTAGTTATCTACTCATATTTTTGTTTTTCTAAATTCTGAAAAATGATTTTGTTAGTAGATTAGATGGGGCATTTGCCTTGCCCCTCTGTTCTCTCTGGCTACTACCATCAATTAAATTTTGCCAGTGGTGGCGGGGGGGGGGACCCCCCTCACCATCCCTCTCCAAAGGGGGAGTTTGGTAAAGAGAGATGAAAAAACCGATTTGTACTTTCCTTAAAAGTTGTTCTAGCTCGCTATTCTAATATCTATATGCAATCTTCACACTGCCGTACTCTAACGGAACTATCAACTCTATGCTTTCATCTACTCCATCTATCGTATAAAAATTACCACTACAGTCTGTTATTTGAAATTAGCATCTTCAACTATCAATTAAATGTAAATGAAATGCCCCTTGGCAGGATTTCAGGGTTTTTAGACGCATATAACACACCATGAACCTACAAAAAAAATGCACTGTAGAGTTGGTTTTAAATCTCTATTAAATAGTCTTTAGGCCTCAATGTGCTACTCCTATAAAAATGACGTGTCTACAATACATTTCCAAATTTATTTTTCTGTACAGAAGATAGACAATTTCTGTATATACTACATTTTTCTTTAATTGTTTTTCGTTATTTTTTATACTAGTTGCATCAAACTTGGTTTTATTTGAACATCAGAAAAAAAGAAAATAAGACCGCGGGTTGGGTGTATAATAAATTTAAAATAATACGGTTGGTAATCGGTGAATTATACTCAGATATCAACTCCATGATTATATCGAATCAGGCATCGATAATTTGCTATATTGGGATGTCCGATATCTGAAAAGGACTTTTTATAATGGTGAAACTCCATTGCCAATAGCCAGTAAATTTGACAACAGAATGAAGTACCCAGCAAAATAAAAAAAAAGTCCCTTTCAATCACGTTGAACATACACGGGAAAACTACTACAATGCACAGGTTATTTACATTTTCCCGTGGTGCGGAAATTGCGATGGTTTTGCATACCGCGCATATGGTATCGATCACATCGATTGACTCTGCAGCCAGCGACCTCTTTGAACAACAATCAGTGCCATGAATTCTAGCCAGCTGGTGGGAGGTGGAAAAATCAATTCTGGTCCGCTTCCGGTTATGGTCACAATTTAATAACACTGCCAGCGGCGGTCAACACTACAAACCCGCCAGGAGATCCCGTAAAGAACAACAATAAGCACCCGGGTCGTAATAATCATTGTTTATAACGATAAATTCGCACTTGGTACTGATTCCGGACCCGATTCGGTGCATTCGCTCTCTTTTTATGCGAAATAATAATAGCGTGCGGAATTAATGCAATCGTTGGAACAATGGTGCTGAAATTTATGGCATTCGTCGAAGGGATTGAAACAGAAAAAGGAGCAAATTGCTGCGGTAATTACGGGTTTTTCTGTGGAACAGATGGGCGATGTTTATGGTTATTGGACTTGGGAGAAGGGTTGATGGTGCTGGGTGAATCGCTTGGTATGGAAGTCAGCCGATGTTTGGAGACATATTTGCAAGACTTAACTCGTCAGCTCGTCAAAAACATCAGCGATAACCTTGGAACCCACGGCTAGAACTTGTCTCTATTAGTTCGTCAATTCTCGATCGAACACGCCTCACGCATGGAGGTCCATCTGGAAGATTTATGTTTACAAGATATTTCCACGCGGCTTAGAACAAGGCCGTCATCGTTCCACTTCGTTCTCTCACTCAGGAGCAAGGTAATAAAGCAGCGTGTATTTTTAGTTTATTACACCTTTTACCGAGCAGGGGAGCACGCAAAAGAATAATGGCATTCTTGTGAGAACACTCCTAATGGGACTCGGGATACTTAAGTGGGTTCGCACTAGCAGGGAGTCGCCTCACACCTTGAACTGGCCCCATTAATGTCGGTATGGTTTCTTAGTCAAGTCACCGCGTCCGTCGGTGCCTAGTTCATCATTCGAAAGTGTCGCTCGGCATTTTAGCGCCACCGCTGCTGGCCACCTTGTGGAAGGCAATCAACCAGTTTACAGATGTGTTTGCTCTCACAACTCGTATAGAGCATGTCACAGTAGTCGAACTAATTTATTGGCCTATCTTGAGCGGTTTTACTACCAGTAGTGTCACACAGGTGTAGTCATCAGTACTGACGGGCTCACGATTGACGAGGGGTGGCACGATGAGAATGTGAAGGTTTAAAATGGTTTCTGTAGTTGAAGTCTTGCGTTTGTGCGTTTTAGGCGTTTGGTGTCTGTCAAAACCGGTGTAAAGGGTGTCCCATATCAAATTGCATCACGGAAAAAACCCTGTAGAAAATTACCTACACGGATAGAAATCTCCTTACACCTTTTGGCAAATTTCTATTGCTGATTATTCATAAAATGTATAAGTCAACTAATAAGCAGACGCCTTGCAAAAAGTTAATGAAGCTCATGTGTCAAGTGAAATGTATAAGCGGTCACACATACCTTTTATGCATTCTTATAGGACCTATGTGGTTTGTCTTATGGTATGTATAAGACTGATGTTTTGGCAAAAATGTATAAGTGAAACACATAAATAAGATAATTGATTTTCGTTTCTTGTAGTTGACAGATCCTTTTCAAACTTTCAGATAATAAAATATAACCCATTAGTAAGCTTTTGGCATATTTATTTCATTCAACTTCAATATCATAACCATACGCTCGCACCTTACGCTTAACTCCACTCATTAGGTTTTGTACAACAACTGGCTGCAGCTTCTTCGGTACGGAAACCCTCTTTTTCTTCATGTCTTCCTCCGATTTGACCTCCTTGGGAAGCTTCCGTAGTACCTGCTTCACAATAGCCCAGTATTTTTCGTTGGGCCTAAGTTCCGGTGCGGTGGGGGGGTTCATGTCCTTGGTTACTAAAGTGACCTCGTTGGCTTCGTGCAATCCAGGACAACATTTGAATAGTGGCACGAAGCTAGATCGGGCCAGAAGATCGTAGAGCCCTCGTGTTGCTCCGCTTCTGAAGACACTCCTTGAGGTAGATCTCCCCGTTTACAGTCCCAGTAGTCACAAACGGCGCACTCCATGTGCCACATTAGCAGATCGCTTGCCAAATCATGTATTTCTTGGCCAACTTTGAAAGTTTCTGCTTCCTTACTTCCTCCGAAAAATCAAACTAGTACTCGGCGGTGAAGAGGTAGGTCTCATCATCCATGATGAGACAATGAGGCTTTGTCAGCATCTGGGTATACAGTTTCCGGGCCCGTGTCTTACACACCGCATTCTGTCGTTCGTCACGATTTGGAGCCTTCTGTACTTTGTAGGTATGAAGTCCCACCCGGTCCTTGGCTCTCTGAACGAAAGACTTGGACAGATTCAACTTTTTGGCCACATCCCTAACCGAAGTATTGGGATTCCGCTTAAACGCTTTCACGACACACTTGTGATCCTGATCACTAATAGAACATCCATTCTGACCGCATTCCTCCTTCCGTTCGATGCTCAGAGTTTCGTAGTAACGTTTAATCACACGACATACCGTTGACTGCACGATTCCGAGTTGTTTTCCGATGTCCCGATGAGAGAGTTGAGGATTTTCCAGGTGCTGCGCAAAATCAATTCTTCTTCTTCTTCTTTCCTTTATTTAACGTCGGTCTCTGTTCCGCAAACTAGTGCCAATCACCGACGGACATCGATTGCCATTCATTGACGACAATCGAATGTGCAGGAAGGCAGCTTCCACACCTGCGTAGGATATCACACCCATTCACAACACACATGGGCCGGGACCAACGGCTTTACTTCCCTTCCGAAGGATGACGTGACCAGAGATTTTTATGCCTCAGAAAAATCCCACCGACCTCGGCTGGGATTGAACCCAGACCCATTGGGGTGGTAGAAAGCAGTCACGCTTACCACTACACCACCGGCGCCGGCCAAAATCAATTCGCGACGTTGCTTTTCGGGTGACGCCATTTTTCCAACTTTCGAAAAACTGACATCGATAAAAATAAAGTGTAAACAATACACTCTTAACTACTTCTACCCATATTTTCAAGAGAAATTACCCAATAAGTAATTTTCTACAGCGTTGATGCAATTTGTTGTGGGACACCCTTTATTTATATTTAATTGCGTTTTTTTTCAAAATACAAAACCTTTGACAATTTGAACTTAACTCTGAAGATACTATGGAATACTTCCTAGGAAATTGTTAAAAAAATATATTGTAAATATCGCATGTTACACATTTTATGAGCAGGCATAACAAAATAATTGAAATTCTCAGCTGCAAAAATTTACCTGTGGTTGAATTTTCAACGACATTTCATTAATTTTTTTATTCAAACTCCTTCAGATATACAGTTAACGAGTAAATATGAACAGTTCCACGCCAAATGACGAATCGATTGGATGCGTCCTTCCCCGATTTGCATGAAACTTTGCATAATTGTTTTTGTTTCGGCCAGACGACCTTATTCGTACAATCTATTCAGTAGTTGAAGGAAACGAAGAGCCACCCCCGTCAACTGAAGCTTGAACCGGGTACCTGTAAAATCCAACATACCCACTGCAACAACTAGCAAACGATGCCATGTCGTATTAAGTCTTCAAGTTGTTATGTAATGGTATATTAAAGCTTATAAAATGGATAGAACGATTTGTTCCAACAGCAATATTATAAAATGCCCAACAAGTTAAATCCAAAATCCTTTTATATAAATCGGAAAAGTTACTCAACTTATCATCTTATTTTTCGACACTGAACCACATCACTCAATGTAATTCACGGTTTTTCACGCACTCTAGAGGTATCCATTTTTCAAGCGAATCGGTTCCGGAGTATTTCCTTCGAGAAATAACGCCTTCTCCTCAATAAACACAACAGGGTACTTAAAAACTTATTTTTTTTTAATTGGTTCCCCTTGACTAGGACACATGGTTGAAGCTTTTTGCCTGAATCTCGAACACTAAAAACACGTTTGAAATCTTACTTTTTACTTAATTGAAACATCAAACGCGTTTGAATAGTTCATAAAATGAAAAAAAAAATTAACTCGAAAAAAACACAGCTGCAAAAGCTAAACACGTCAATTTTGCAGCGTGGCCTACTACGATCGCCCGGAGAAGTTCGATTGCGATTTTGTTGGCTCACAAAAATAAAAGTTCTAATTCTAGGTGAGAAAACCATTATCTGAAAGTTTTCGCTCATTTATTTCTAAGATGAGCTGACGCTTTTAGTTTGAATTTTGTATGGGGAATTTGGATCAAATACATGAAAAAATGACACTCCTACACTCGATCGATCTTAAAAAAGTTTCCTTATTCTCGCTTTGATTCAGATTTTCAAAAATTGTAGTTCAGTTCATGAGTAATAACTTTGCTGTAGATTACATCATGAATCCAGTTAGTTTTATTGAGCTATTCGCTTTTGAATGTATATGATCATTTTGTATATGAAAATTTCTACTATATGAACATTAAACCAAAAGCGCCAGCACGTGTAACGTCAAAAAAGCTGAAATATTCAACGAGCGGTTATCGCATCGACACGAACCTGGATCTTGGCCTGTGGAAAATATGGATTATTATTTTTAGTTGTAATTTAGTTGATACGTTGCATAAATGCCTGTATTTTATTGCAATATACCACCAGAATGCACATACTTAATTAAAACCTCCATAATACCACCTTGAATCATGAGGATGTCTTCAGCAAAGTTTTCCTTTATAGTTTAAAACGTGTGCTGAAATTCTGTGATTCATCTAGTTTGTGAAGGAATATTATTTCTCCATACATTTCTACCATGCTTGGCATATGCACAGTTGTACACACCAACTTCTCATTTGTTAATAACTTTTCACTCAGTTGTTGAAATTTGTTTTTCTTTAATGTATTTGATAGAATCAACACCAATGAATGTTTACACTTAAAGTCCAAGATGTGCAGCGAGCCTTTCTCACTTATGTTTTACAACGCAAAAACAAATACAATTTATTACTAGAATTAAACTCAACTTTTCTTTACGTATCTATAACAAGCTGAAGCTCTATTCTATCTACAGCGTCAAAAATAGCTAAGTCTCGTCAACTGTGTACAAAGTTATTAGCAAATGAGCAGTTCGTGACCAAAAGTGTATATGCCAAGCATGATTTCAACCAATATCCCCATATAAATTTTAATTCAAAAGCGCCAGCTTTACAGAAATCTATGAAATATTCTTATTGTGTAGTCTATGAAAAAGTTTGAAGTAGATAAAATTGGAAAATACTTTTGAAAAGTATGAACGGCAATCATAAACCCATGATCGTAATGATGAGCAGGGATTCTTTAGGAAAACGTAAAAAAATCTCTCATATTATTTAAAATCCGTTTGTTAATCATAAAATATGGTTTAGTAATTTAAATACCAATCAAAAATTATACAGATTACGAGCAAGCGATCAAAGGTGTTATTGAAATTTTTAAAAGAGCATGGAATTTCCTCCACAAACACAAACTACGAAGATTTTATTTTCTTTACCCCCACTCCCCATCTTATGATTTTCAGGAGGACCCCCACCGAGAAGTGACAATAGTTAATAAATATAATATGTTAAAAAAAAATGATATGTTGGTTTATTAACCCAACGATGCACCCCCGATTCGCCAGGGTTGCGTGCGCTTTATTTTATCGCCATGAATTAGCCGGAGCTGTCAACGAGGTACGCGGCTAATGCGTCTCCCTCATCCTATATGTTGATACTACTCTAGTCCCACGCGGCTTATTGTAAATAGGTCCTATACTTTGTTATGACACTTTCGGTAGCTCCCACTTGGTGTGGGCAGGGGGGAAATTGTATTCAGTAGATGCGCTGGTAAGCTATTCAGTAGCATAAGGATGATGCTCAGTTTGACGTGTGAAATACTCAACAACGTACGTCTATCGACCATATGATGGGACTGGAAACATTGACAACGGATAGCGCCGGTATCTATCAAATCATGCAGTCACGTTTGGTAAAGCGAGCGCCGCCAAAATATGCGCTTCCCGCATGATGGATATGGTTGGGTAAATATTTATTCCATCACGTGGAAGCTCCCCTGACTGACGTTGCATCCGAAATTCTGTTGTTGTTATTAACAGAATGCCGAACATTTTCCGAGAGGAGAGAAGCGATTTGAAATTTGAATTCCCCGGCTAGGATGATGGTAAGCCTGTCGAGGACGGACGTGAACCGAAAACACCCGTGTATCCGTGGTCAAGGTTTATTTATGAGATTTCACTTTTCGTTGGAGCGTCAACAGCTGTTGTTTATGTTGGATCGCACTGTGGTATGCGCTTTTGAATGTTCGCATAGTTGATCGTTTTTTTATTTTGAGTTTTTTGAGGATTTCATATTCCCACCGTAAAAGTGACATTCCTAGAGAAAGTATTTTACCCATCCTCCCTCCCAACCACTGGGTATGACGGTTATTAGAAAATATATTTTCAAACATATTGTATCAGTATGAGACAGTAGTATGGAAAAAAACGTTTTTGTATGTTTTTGTACCTTTTCCCTTCAGGTTAGTTATCGCAATAAAATAGAGTATTTTTCATTATTTTGATATCAATGGGCGCATATTTTTGTGGTATTTATGGATTATTTCTGTTAATGTAAATACGACTAATTTCCTTATTTTGTATATGACGTGTCAATAAACCATTTAGTCAAGGTTTTTTTTCCACACAGATGGCGCTGTTCCGTTGGTAGGAAGTACACTGAAGTCTTTTTTTACACGGTTTTTTACGCGGTTTTTCGCGATTTACACGATACGTTTTTAACGATTTCTCGACAACGATACAACATATCGACTTGATTCCAATCACATTATCCGTTTCAAGCTATAGGTAATCGAATGGCATACTTAGAAAAAAAAATCACAATTTTTGGTGTAAATACAGAAATTTTTAAAATCCGGAGAACTTTGAGATTTGGGCGTAACTGCTTTTGTAAACAAACATGTCAATCGCTGATTTCTCGTGAATAAAAGACAAATCTCGTGAACAAACTATACCAAATGATAAAGGACCAATTCATCTATCTGTTTGTGTTGTTAGTTTTTGAGATTGAGCTTCAATTCGCAAGAAATCGTCAAATGAAGTGTTTGTTTACAAAAGCAATTACACCCTAATCTCGATGTTCTCCGGAAATATGTCTATATGGACCATAGCATGCTATAATTGAGCGGTTCCATATCATTAAAGCAACGAGTAATTTTCATCTTTTTTGATTTGCATGAAACCTTGCATACAAGTTTTTGGGGAAGAAAAACGCCGTTTTGCATACTTGGTTCGCCATTTTGAATCTAGCCTTACTTATGAGAAGGGCCTATGAAAAATGCACATGATATCTTCAAAAAATTGTATCTCAGAAACGGTTTGTCCGATTGTTTTGGTGTCTTGGGCGAAGTTTTAGACAATTGTTGGTGTTATATGGAGAAAATATGCACGGTAAAAAAAAAGTTTGGTATTTGTGTTTTGAACTAAAATATAAATTTTCCCTTTAAAGTGACATGTCAATATTTTTTTTATTATCCTTATGTTATAGCTGACTGAAAATGCTATCTAGTGCACAGTAGGTTGTTCTGGAGAAAAATAGGTTACAATGAAAAAAATTGTTTTTTAAAAAAATACAATTTTCAAAAAAGCTATTAAGAAAAGTCAAAAAAGTTTGTCACCCTAATTTTATGAAAGTACATCAAATTTGCAAACAAAAAGTACTTCGGTAACATTTTTCTAAGATGCACCGTTTAGAAGATATTACTGATTTAATATTGTTTTTTTTGATAACTTAATAAGTTTTGGCCCTTTTCGGATGTACTCCGTGTTTTTTCAGTTTCAAAAGTATTTTTTTCGGAAAGATTGGAAAATTTTGAGTTAAAATGACACTGACAGCTTAAAGATTCGAGTGAAATTCTCTGCCTTAAAAGTATTTTGAAAAACAAGTTACAAAATCCCACTATCAGGAACAATGATTTCTTCAAGTGATTTTTGGTGCGTTGTGCTGAAAATGTGCATTCAACTCTTGCATATCGCCTAACAGTTTAATCCATTTAAACTGGATGTGTTTATACTGTGCATATTTTCTCTCTATTGCCGAACATCGCCACAGACATCAAACCGATGAGACAACTCGATTTCGAGATACACCTTTTTGAGAACTGCAAATGTAAGCTCCTCAATTAGCAAGATTCAAAAGAGCGAATTAAGCTTATTTTTCAGGGATGGTGATTGTGCGCAATAAAAAATAACATTATATGTTGGATATCATCAGTTTATTTTTATTCCTGTATTTTTATAAAATTATTGTTTACACAACTTTCTTAACAATATTGAATATTTTGGCATCATTGTCAGGACAGTTTGAATAAAGCTTTGCCTTTATTGTATTTTCTGATAGAGGGAGAAATGAGTGGAATTTTAGAGTTCCTTGAATTGTTTTTGCATTATTATATTGATTATTTAGCTGCAAAGACATATTTTCGTATTCTTCTGTAGTAGAATAACAAAATGACAACTTTGTAAGTTCTTCTTCTTTTCGTTTGTTTGCCCAATTAAACAACTCTCTTGCAGTCTTTATCGGGTGTTCGCGTTCTTTGGCTAAACTTGCTCTGGTAGCCATGCGTTTTATCGTACCTCCAATAGCATCGCATGGACCTTTTCCGTGCGATGTTGCGAAGAAATGCCATTCAGCGTCAATACCATACTTTGACTTAAATTTACAAAGGCTAGAAAAGTTTTTTCGGTTTTTATACTGTGAAGCAGCACCATCTGACATAAAATAATTTTTTTTTTATGTTTTTATTTTGATCAATTTGTAAAAAGTTTATCATTTTATCAATAAACAAATTGACAGCGACTGAATCATGTCTTAGTTCTTCAGAAATTATAATGAAGCTAAAATGTTTAATTTGCATATTTTCAGTATAATATATTACGAAAGGATGGATTGTGGCCTGTTGCACGTTCCAATGGTGTGATTGAACTTCATCCTGCAAAACGAAGCTGTTATTTTCAGAAAAGTCACAAATAGCTAAAAATTCACCATCTTGCAAGTTTTGTTTTGTAGTTTTCAAAAAATTGGATTGTTCGGTTTTTACAAAATCAAGCGGAATCAAACTTTCTAATTTTGAGCTGAAAAATGAAACAAACTCATCGGTTTGCTTTACAATAGTTTCTAAATCACATCTGTCAGTGGTAACCCATTGTTCGAATGAAAGCTTTTCAACAAAGTTTTCTTCCAGTTGTTTCAATAAACTGTCTTCTAAAACTGAGGTATCTGGGCAGTTTTTACATCTTCGTAGATGGCAATAAGTTGTCTTATTTTCGCAAAGTAATCTATTCGTTAATGTTTTTAGATCATTCAAGACATTGTATTTTTTAAGCTATGTAGAATTAAATTGACATTTTCATGCGTAGTGCAAACGCAAACATTATGTGTTCCTGTGATAGTCAATAGTTTACATTGCCTTGGCCGGAGGCTTGCAAATGATGAAAACCCTATTTTTACATTGACGTACATTTCATTAAAGCGATTAAAAGCTTCTTTCAATGTCATCATTAACAATCTTTTCTGAACAGCTAATCTCTTATTTCCTGTCTTTACGCTAACAAAATCTCTTTGGCCTGGCATTGCACGGCTTATATCATCGTCCTCAAAAAAAATTCAAAACCAGTTCTTTTGTTTCATTACTCAAAGCTTTTCCAGAGCTTGAACCTTGAGATGAATCAAATACATTATCTCTTTCCTTTCTTGCATCTGATGCCATATTTCTACTGGTTTTAAATTCGTCTACAATTTTTTGTACTGACCATGATTTTGGCAACAATGATAAAATTGATAGTTTTTCTTGCCTTGTGGCTGAATTTAAAAATTTAATTTTCATATTTTCTATGACTTCATCAAACTCGTTTGCTTTTTCTGTTTTAGCGTCTAATTTAAAAAGATTTCTTCGTACACCTTCGACGATTTCAGCGCACTTTTTTTTCAGGATAGTGAACATTTTTAACCTTACCTAAATCTACAGGTCTTCATTTGATTTAATTGTGCTTAGCGTTGACTCTGATGGTATCGTGACCAAACTTTCATAGCTTTGCGAATCAGGTACATCAGGTATGGTCTGAACAGTTGGCATCCTTGAGCCGCCGGCTACGCTTTGTTCCTCGTTTTGGGTGAGGTGAGCTCTTGAATCAATATGTAGACGGCAAGACGAACAGACACGAAAATCCTTGGTGTTCAGTGTGGATACCTTGGAAAATCTAATTGATTTTAGTTTTTGGATGATACCATCCGTGAGATATCGCAGCTCTTTCGAACACTGAATGTCTTTGAATGGGCGAATACATCTTATTTTACTCATTTTGTAATCTGTAACATAAAAAATATTTTCCAATTGTTAGTTTTGTACGAAAATATCACAAAACATATAATTAAAATGTGTATTTAAAACTTACCTTTGCACCAAAACATGTTACACTTTCCTTTACAATTATTATGTTATCAAACAACACTGGATCTCGTTCAAAAACACAGGATTATGAGCTGAAATTACTATAATCACTATGCTACTAGCAACCTTTCAGCATTTACTGTTGATCAACTGTAAACTGTTGTTGGTTTTCCCTAGTAGATACTGGATGAATTCAGAACCGAGTCAGACATTATTATACAGCTCACGGGTAGAAATCATAGAATGCTGGGTAAAGACTGTTGGGAGATAGGTAGAGTTGAACGCTCAGGTATCGTCGAACCTTCAGGTACGAGTTTGGAGAGTTGGAGCGAGGTAGATTTGCTGGCGTAGGTATATTGTTATTGAAGAAGATTGTAAATTGTATATACCTGGAATGAATAAAGAGTGCGGCGGTTGTTGATTGAGGTATCAGTCGGCAGCCCTCTAGTTTGATGGAAGGTGACTACTGCGTTCTTTTTATTTATTATTAAGGAACGGTCAACGACGGAGCTAGCCTCGTTATGGCCAGCGTGGCCATGGTGGACTAGTTCCAACAAAGACCATGTTTACAATCACCAACTGTACGTAGTACAGCTAACTGGTATCTGATTACCTGTATCTAATACTTGTTAGCACGTTTTCAGCACAATGCACCAAAAATCATTTGAAGAAATCATTGTTCCTGATAGTGGGATTTTGTAACTTGTTTTTCAAAATTCTTTTAAGGCAGAGAATTTCACTCGAATCTTTAAGCTGTCAGTGTCATTTTAACTCAAAATTTTCCAATCTTTCCGAAAAAATACTTTTGAAACTGGAAAAACACGGAGTACATCCGAAAAGGGCCAAAACTTATTAAGTTATCAAAAAAAAACATTATTAAATCAGTAATATCTTCTAAACGGTGCATCTTAGAAAAATGTTACCGAAGTACTTTTTGTTTGCAAATTTGATGTACTTTCATAAAATTAGGGTGACAAACTTTTTTGACTTTTCTTAATAGCTTTTTTGAAAATTGTATTTTTTTTAAAAAACAATTTTTTTCATTGTAACCTATTTTTCTCCAGAACAACCTACTGTGCACTAGATAGCATTTTCAGTCAGCTATAACATAAGGATAATAAAAAAATTATTGACATGTCACTTTAAAGGGAAAATTTATATTTTAGTTCAAAACACAAATACCAAACTTTTTTTTTTTACCGTGCATATTTTCTCCATATAACACCAACAATTGTCTAAAACTTCGCCCAAGACACCAAACCAATCGGACAAACCGTTTCCGAGATACAATTTTTTGAAGATATCATGTGCATTTTTCATAGGCCCTTCTCATAAGTAAGGCTAGATTCAAAATGGCGAACCAAGTATGCAAAACGGCGTTTTTCTTCCCCAAAAACTTGTATGCAAGGTTTCATGCAAATCAAAAAATACAAAAAATAAAAACTGGAAAAATTTCCCACTTGTTCGTGGAACCGCTCAATTATAAATGGCATCAAAATCTGATTTTTTAAAAACAGTAAAAAAAAACCTAAGAGATTTTAATTTTTTACATGCTCACATCTCGTAGGTTTTTTTTACAGGGTTTTTTTTTACACGATACGTATCCCCCGTGTAAAAAAAATACCTGAGTGTAATAACATTATCCATACATGCCTATTCAAATAAAAAAAAGTAAATGAGAACCTAAAGAAATCATTCATGGCCTTTATCGTTCAGTTTTTTCTCGGAAATTATTGTTAACCTACAATAAAAAAAATGTTTATTCCCGTA
Organism: Ochlerotatus camptorhynchus; assembly: GCF_037179485.1. Lineage (NCBI taxonomy): Eukaryota > Metazoa > Arthropoda > Insecta > Diptera > Culicidae > Ochlerotatus > Ochlerotatus camptorhynchus. The sequence continues at coordinate 192,482 of NW_027040948.1, forward strand.
CATTTCAGCTCACTTTCCTGCCACTCCCCAGAGAGTCAAACAATTCAAATATGAGAAAAAAAAAGTATCTCTCACGACCCAAATAACCATAAGCATTAATAATTAACTTCATATCAACTTCAATCAAGTATTCATTATACCCGGAAACCATAAAGGGTGTCCACGATGAAATTGCCACACACAAAATTGATTCGCAAAATTCGAGTTTTCATCCGATTGCCATCAAATTTTCAGGGATTGAGAAATAACTATTAAACTTCGTTTTACCATTTTACTCGTATTTTATTTACAGTCCATACGCAAATGCCCGCACCTTGGCCGTAACCCCGGCCATAAGATTCTGCACAACCTGTGAATCAACCGTTTTTTGCATGTAAACCCATACTTTCTTCAGTTCCTCGACTGTCTTCACTACCTTAGGTCGTTTAAGAAGGTGCTGCTTCATAATCGCCCAGTACTTCTCGATCAGCAATTATCTGATTTACAAGCAATTTCACAGCATGACAAATGCCACCAAGCATTATGTTAATCAAGTGCCGTCAAGCAGTTTTTCTGGGCCTATAATCACATATAATGCAAGTACTTGAGGCTTAGAAGTCAGAGCTTTTATTGCTTGAAAGCTTTCTGTAATGCCGAGTTGATGCTGTGATTTGTCATTTCATTCAATCAAACACAACTGCAGAATATCTTCACCGCCAACAGGAGGAGAAGACCAGGAACAGATCATCACTACTTCTACTACTTCGCTGTAGGAGTTTTGTGGTTTGCCGGTAGAAAAATTTAACACCATCGGGTGGGATCGCCGTGTTCGATGTTATCCTTCTTTATTTTGTTTAGCGTAATTCCATGTTTGCAAGCCGCCTCAATTTAACCTGATATATGTCTTCCCCAATCTCAAACAGCCTTCATCGCATCTTCACCCATTTCAAGTATCTGAATGTCAAAGAGTAAACAAAATATCAATCTTTAATATCATTTAGTTCGATCATAGACAGCGGTCTCATTTAGGTCATACAGCTAAGGTGCGCAAACATAATCACTAAACTTTGGTCCTCTGTTTGAATCTTAAAACCAATACAATAAAAAAATCTATATAAACCAAACAGAAAGTGTATGAAAGAATGAGATGGAGGGGAAAGCCACCAATATTTTTGTTTTTAATTTGCTGCTTTTTATGTCGGTAAAACAGAGCATGCGTTCACTTCTTCTTGGTTTGACATTTTTCTCCTGGCGTAATATCAGCATTCTCTAAAGCTATGTCATGTCTTACCTCAAGCTTTTTAATAACCAATTATTTCGCCTTTTTCGGACTTCAACCGGCATTTGAGAATTTTATAAATTTGGACGGCTGTAAATGAACGAAATTATATGCGCCTCTGAAAATGTGCAGCCTATAAGTGCTTGATGGTTACATGGGGAGCTCAATCTCTCGATATGCCATGTATTTTGATGTCACACGATTTGTGAATTTTCTCTCACAGACTTCGGACTAGAGCCTCCTACCTTTTTGACATACTCAGCACAAAAATACTTTCTTAGCCCAGCCCCATTAATAAAAACGACAGAAAATCCTGTTAGGAGCGGGGCTTAGAAAGTAATGTTTGAGCCGAGTATGTAAAAAAACGGACTTCGGATGTGAATCTTACGAGGTACCAGACATGTTTTGTAGTGTCAGGATAGATAACATGTAAATGTCTGTGAAAGGGATTTCAAGATGTTGCAACTGCATTGTCCTCTGTGAACAACTTAAGGAAAATAAATTATGCGTAATTTTCGATAGATGTCACCTCACACAACAGCAGTGACATCTGATGGAAAATGGATGCAGAAGCATGACGCAATTAATTTTTGAATAGGCCCTATGTAGGGATGACATTAGTCCGGGGGAGGATATCAGGACATTTTTAGGAAAACCCTTTTTTTGAAGGAACGCACAGTGGGGAAAAATTGACCCAAAATCCCACTTAATTAGACGGCACACGTTAGGAGTCCTGCAAAATAACCTATCTTATATGAAACAAATTAATCATTTTGTCAAGCTTCTGCATTCATGTGCCATCAGATGTCACTGCTGTTGTTTGCGGTGAAATCTATCGGAAACTACACACAATCTGTTTTCCTATAATTGTTCACAGAGGACACTGCAGTGCAAAACATGTCTGGTACCTCTGTATATGCATTTAGATTATTATTCGAAGTCCCTCTTTTTTTATACATTCTACACACAAAATAGCTCACCCCTCACAGAATTTCCCGCCGATTTTTATGTATGGAGCGGGGCATAAATTATCTTTTGCGCAGAATTTGTAAAAAAGGAGGGATTTCCAATGTTAAAGTAAATGCATAAAGGGTGATACGGTCAAAATTTGGTCAATATCAACTTGACGTATTTCTTTCAATTTTGCATTTAAAAAACCTGAACACCCCTCATTTTGAAGGTGTGTGTGTGTAGAATGTTGCTCCTATTTTGATTTTGGAATTCACTCTTCAGTTGTCAAAATGCCGTCCAAGCAAGAAGAGCAGCGTATCAAAATTTTGCTCGCGCATCGCGAAAATCCGAGCTACTCGCACGCAAAGTTGGCAAAATCGCTAAAAGTTGCCAAATCAACCGTTACAAATGTAATTAAAGTGTTTGGGGAACGTTTGTCGACAGCCAGGAAGTCTGGATCGGGGGGAAATCGAAAACCGGAAGCCGCTGAGACGACAAAGAGAGTTGCCGGTAGTTTCAAGCGAAACCCTAACCTCTCTCTCCGAGATGCCGCAAATAAGCTGGGTGTATCGTCTACAACCGTGCATCGAGCCAAAAAACGAGCCGGACTATCGACTTACAAGAAGGTAGTGACTCCAAATCGCGATGATAAACAAAATACGACGGCCAAAGTGCGATCCCGGAGGCTGTACACGACGATGCTGACGAAGTTTGACTGCGTGGTAATGGACGACGAAACCTACGTCAAAGCCGACTACAAGCAGCTTCCGGGACATGAGTTTTATACGGCAAAAGGAAGGGGAAAGGTAGCAGATGTTTTCAAGCACATGAAACTGTCAAAGTTCGCAAAGAAATATCTGGTTTGGCAAGCCATCTGTACCTGTGGCTTGAAAAGCAGCATTTTCATAGCTTCCGGGACTGTCAACCAAGAAATTTACGTGAAAGAGTGTTTGAATAAACGTCTGCTGCCTTTCCTGAAGAAACACGGTTGTTCCGTACTGTTTTGGCCGGATTTGGCATCTTGCCATTACGGTAAAAAGGCCATGGAGTGGTACTCCGCCAACAACGTGCAGGTGGTTCCCAAGGACAAGAACCCTCCCAACACGCCAGAGCTCCGCCCAATTGAGAAATACTGGGCTATTGTCAAGCGGAACCTAAAGAAGACCAAAAAAACTGCTAAGGGCGAGCAGCAGTTCAAGGCAAACTGGCTTTCTACGGCGAAGAAGGTGGACAAGGTGGCTGTACAAAATCTGATGGCAGGGGTCAAGCTTAAGGCCGGGCAATTCGGATTTGGAAAAGCGGAAGCCTAATTGAATATTTTTCCTGAATTTTATACTAATTGAACTTGAAAAAGAAATTTAATTTGATTTTTTAAATAAACGATTTCACCGATTTACACGCGTTTTCCCTTGACCAAATTTTGACTGTATCACCCTTTATATAGAGGTACCAGACATGTTTTGTAGTGTCAGATACCCTATTTTATAATCTGTGAAAGGGAAATCACAAATCGAGTGTCAACAAAATACATGGCATGTTGAGTGATTGAGGTCGTGAGAGCAAATTTTCTCTCTCAAATTTAATTTTTTTTGGCTCTTTGGGAACTGGTAGTAAACAGGTAAAACTGTATAATTTCCGAAAAAAAAACTGAACGACAAAATCCCTGATTAATTTCTTTAGGTTGTCGTTCACTTTTTCTCACCTGAATATGCACCGAAAGCGAATTATTCCCACTTCTCTCAATTTCTATATGGGGATTTTTATCACTTCCTACCAGCGGAACAGCGCCATCTCTGTGGAAAATGGTCGAACAAAATGATTAATTGGAGAACCGATTGGTGATGGCCCGATTAGGCTTGACTTCGAGAAGTGATCACTTTTGCCCAATTTACTCCTAATTTTGGAAGAAAAATATAATTATCATCCAGAAACTGAACTTGGTGCGCTTAGATTGAGCAAACGTGAACTTTATCCTTTTAAAAAGAGCTGGGGGTTAAATAGAGCTAGTTTTACTTTGGTCAGACGTCAATAAGTGGTAAATTTTACCCGATTTCCCCTTGGCTTATAAAAACAAGATGAATCACTCGGAAAGCAGAATTTGACGGACAAAATATTAAACTTTATGTACTTAACTATTGTACAATTAACTAATGAATCAGTTGCTGCGAAGTTTACCATGTGGCGACCACTGCAAAACTCAATTTTACCCTATATTGCGTGTAATATTAATGACGCCAATCTATAAACTACCATAAGACGGGGCTCACACCGTTTGATTTCCTGAATAATTGTACGATAATTTAGTGCTTGTAGGCTTAAAAGTTGTAGTTTCAATTCAATTTTACACTTGATTTTTTGGTTAGTTACTTTATTTGTACAGGCTCAATCGTATAAACTTTACAGTTATCATTTTCGTTATACATTATTAATATCTTAAATCTAAAATTAAAGGATTTGAATCGATTACTCGCGGTCTTCTCTAGGTTAGTGGATGAAAATTGTATGGATCAGGAGAGGGAGAAAGAGATTTGGAATATGATTTATGATTCAAAAATTTCACTATTTCTAAAACATGTACTTAATCCTATCAACGTTATATAAACTCTGTAGTTATACAATTATTACAGTAACAAATATACAAAAAAAAATACATACACACACACAAAATACAAACTAAACACAAGTTTAATCACACATACCATCTAAGGTTAATATTCTTAATGAAAACATGTATCAGTTGCATAAGGCCAGGTCGCGTCTAGCCAAAATATCCCAACTGGAACACATGACCAAATAATGTGATCTGCATCCTGGTAACCTTGTCCACATTCACAAAGATTGCTGTCTCTAAGCCCAACACGGAACAAGTGAGCGCTTAGCGAATAGTGATTACACATGAGGCGAGACATCACACGAATGAAGTATCGACCCACCTCCAACCCTTTGAACCAAGGATACTTCGACACCTTAGGGATGACCGAATAAAGTCATCGTCCCAAACTCCCTTTACTCTATTTATTTTGCCAGCTGGCGAGTGACTGCTGACGATAAATGAAGAAAAATTCGTTGTAGGCGATTTGTCGATCGTAAATATCGCCTTCCATAGTGCCCACTTTAGCATGTCACAGACAAAAAGGAGCCAGTTGTCTCCTCTTCCTTTTAGGTCATGTGGAGTTAGTAGTCTCTCAAAAAAAAAATAATCTTTTGTGATATTAAACAAATTTATTCTCTTTGTCATTCCATCTTTGTTTAGTGTTCACTAGGCTGTCGACAGAAGCAAGCCACTCTCAATGTGTGTTTCGCGATCGTCTGTTTACTCGGCAGCAACCATTGTGTGGTCCTCCTCATTGTTCTTCATCAGCAGTTCTTTCGGTCGATGCATCGTCGACTTTGGAAAGCAACCGTTTCGTGATGAAAGTGTGAGTACTGACCACGTTTTGCGTCCATTGCTGCAATGGAAGCGCTCTGACCCCCTTTGGTGAAGCGGCCATACAATGAAATCACTGGAAGCAGCTCCCGTTCTGATGGAAGAGGCTTTTTGGATAGCGGAAGATAAAGTGTTTATTGTGTTGTACCTTTTGACTATAGCTTTAAGATGTTTTGTATAGTGAACAAGAATCCTCGGCTCTGTAAAGATAATTCGGTTGAGCCTCATCAAATACATTAATGATGAAAAACAATTCCCTGCGTGTTGATTGTTTTTCAACCCATCTTCAAAATATTTGAAACGACACCGATGTCACATGCTTGTCGATTTCGTAATCTTACTTCAAATCGTGTCTAACAATCTTTTTGGCTGTTCAAGAGAGAAGGATTAGCAATTTCCATTTAATTCCATTACCTTTTTTGCTTATCTTTGACAGATATGCATATTTCGTCTACACGGCCGATCTGTATAACAACAAATCTTAAGAAGTCGGGTTTATATTACTCTTTTTAGCTAAGTTTCTCTAATTTCCTCCATTTTCAGTAAACGTGACTTTTGCTTCATAATTAGTAACATAAATCCCACTTTTTACGATTCTGACTTAGTCACATCGGCCGTGTACAATGTACAGAATGCTTCAATGTCTTGTACTAATACCAACAATCAATACGAAACTAACGATTTAAAATTGGCTCACTACTTGACTAGCCTATTGGTCCCAAGCAAACGATTAACGTACCCCATTCTAGTCGAAATTCTAGTACTACGCAATGTTTGTTTTGATTCGCTATGAAAGTTTGACAGGTAAAATGAGGGTTTATTGGTTTTTCCTATGTTTCGTAGGATGAATCGATAAGCTTTGGACCGTTGAAAAAGTTGAGCATGTTATTTCGGGACCTTCTAGTCTTAGAGTTACCTCTATGTTTAATACTTCGGTTGCTGGTACGAGACAAGTATTATACAAAACACTGAAGAAGTCTGTACATTGTACATATCCGTCAAGGGTAAACAATTAAGGTACACGCAAAAAATCATTACAACCTAGACTGCCAGCAAATATATCATATTAACAATATGATCCATTCATGCCTTTTCCAAATATTGCAATGGCAACCCGCAAAATATTGCTTTACGCACCATCTAGCGTTGAAAAAGGTCAGCAACAATCATTCAATTACAATAGAAAGGTGCGAATATAGCACTTATTACAAAAGTTAGAGTCACATTATTTTCATTAATTAAATTGTGTATATTACTTTAAAATTTGTCTGACACGTCACTGTTGTCATCAAATAAAATAATATGCTAAAATACATTCATTTGAAATATTAAAATAAATTTTCATTTGGTTTACCCCTCGTGACGATTAACAAATACATTGGTAGCCTTTTTGGCCACAGAGGTGTTTTCATCGCTAAAAAGTTGGTTCGCCAGCTAAGCGAAAGAGTGGATCATATTGTTAATATAATATATTTGCTGCTAGTTCATATGAATTACTGACTTAGTTCCCGTAAACGTGATCACGCATAGTGGTGGCCTTTAAATTTGGGATTAAGTTTTTGAAAATACGATCTACAGTGGTGGCCAGTCCCGGAAGCTATGAAAATGCTGCTTTTCAAGCCACAGGTACAGATGGCTTGCCAAACCAGATATTTCTTTGCGAACTTTGACAGTTTCATGTGCTTGAAAACATCTGCTACCTTTCCCCTGCCTTTTGCCGTATAAAACTCCTGTCCCGGAAGCTGCTTGTAGTCGGCTTTGACGTAGGTTTCGTCGTCCATTACCACGCAGTCAAACTTCGTCAGCATCGTCGTGTACAGCCTCCGGGATCGCGCTTTGGCCGTCGTATTTTGTTTATCATCGCGATTTGGAGTCACTACCTTCTTGTAAGTCGATAGTCCGGCTCGTTTTTTGGCTCGATGCACGGTTGTAGACGTTACACCCAGCTTATTTGCGGCATCTCGGAGAGAGAGGTTAGGGTTTCGCTTGAAACTACCGGCAACTCTCTTTGTCGTCTCAGCGGCTTCCGGTTTTCGATTTCCCCCCGATCCAGACTTCCTGGCTGTCGACAAACGTTCCCCAAACACTTTAATTACATTTGTAACGGTTGATTTGGCAACTTTTAGCGATTTTGCCAACTTTGCGTGCGAGTAGCTCGGATTTTCGCGATGCGCGAGCAAAATGTTGATGCGCTGCTCTTCTTGCTTGGACGGCATTTTGACAACTGAAGACTGAATTCCAAAATCAAAATAGGAGCAACATTCTACACACACACACCTTCAAAATGAGGGGTGTTCAGGTTTTTTAAATGCAAAATTGAAAGAAATACGTCAAGTTGATATTGACCAAATTTTGACCGTATCACCCTTTATACACCAGCATTAATCAGGATTGTTTTAAAGTGGCATAATCCCAATAGCTACTTAGCTCACTAGGGTTGCACATTTATTCGACCTCCCTGGGTATACATACGATGTACGAAACCAAAAAAAGCGAAGGCTTAGAAAGCTCACAATTAACAACTTTGGTAGCGCTCAAAGAATTCAGGCTTTAAAAATCAGTTGGGACGTAGCTTTAAACTAGAAAATTTATCTTTGTCATACATGTAGCCCACATCATACTTATGTGAGCCACTAATATTCCCTTACACGATTTGTTAGCCGCTGTAGGTACGGGAACAAAGCAAAAGCTTACCTTTTGATCCATCATTATATTGAAAAGCCGATTTTGCAAATATCCGTACGAGTCCCAGTTGTTTCCTAATTAGAGTTCACTTAAAATAGCTGAAACAAGATAAACGCTCTTCCAAAATATTGAAAATACAACCGCTAATGAAAATTTAGTCTCAGTTGAGAAAATCTGATAGTTCAACCAAATCATCTAACTTCCTTTTACCAGAGCGGCACCTGTTGTCAACGCAGTCATGACTACGATAATTTCATCCCTCCTTCGAATGGACATTAGCTTGCAGCAAACAAACTCCTGCTTTTTAATTAACTGCCCTCTCTTCCACTTACCGAGATAGTTCTGGCTGTTCTGCAGCTCGGTCACGGTGATGTTGTACACTCCCGCCGGGATGGTGGCCACATGGACGTAGCCGCTCGTCTGCTGGCTCTTGGTGTAGATGGCGGAAACGGGCCGGCAGACGGAAGTGCCACAGCGCACGGCGCCATTATTCATAAACGTTCCGGATATCACGCCACTGTTGTGAACAGCCTGGAATAAATTTTGAAAGAGAGAAGAAAACATAAGTGATAACAGAAAAAAAAAACAGCAGCATTTACTTGAACGTGTGGACCATTTTCCGCCTGAGATTGGTCGACGTGCCGAGGGGTGGTTGGAGAAAAAGTGGGAGTCACAGGGATGATAATTTCCTCACCCACAGTGTTATCTGCTGAGTCCATATTTACAAACTTTCCTTCGTTTCGGGTATTTTTTGTTGCCTGCCGTTTTACCGTAGAATCGTTGCGAAAAACGAAAAAGGACCTGAACCCGGCCCATAATCACCGTACTGTCACTTGTCCAAGAATTTTTCAGTGGTTTCGGTGGTTCCCAATCAAGAATGAGGCAAAGTAGAAGCAGAAAAGCCCGGTAAGCGATTTGCGGAAGATGAGGCTTAAAAGTTTTCATCCTCGGTCAACTTTGCTAAACCGCACGTAAAGAAGGGGAAAAGGATTTGATTCCGGATGGGGAAGGTGTCTTCGTCGGAAGCCCAAAGGCGGTTTGGGTTATTTGGGGCATTTTTTTTGGTGATGGTTGCGCTTTTTGAAATCTGCTGCCAAAACGTACCGTCATGTCTTTGCAGATGTGTTGTGGCGTGTGGAAAACCTTTTTGCCTTTTCGGCGTGGGGCCAATTTGAGGAGTGAAATTGAAAGGACGGAGAAGAAATTTGAGACTTTCCGTAAATTGAAATTGTCTAATTATTTTGATTATTTTGTATATGCATTGACCTAGGGAGCTCCGTTATAATGGTTGGTTGGTTATGGTTCATATGGATGAATGAGTATGATTGATATTTCAATTTCATATAGCTGTTTAATTTCCGATATCTATAATCAAAGATCATGAGATCAAGTGCAATGAAATAGAGTCGTCATGTGTCAACATAAATCGGAAGAAGCTCCAAGTACATACTGCAGGTTTTTGAGCATGACCTTCCGCAATACAATATCTGAAAAAGTGGAAGCTCATTGGTTCCAGAACAGCGACAAACATGAAACTAAAATGGATAGATTCCGACAATGATTTCCAGTAACCGATTCAAGCTGCAATTGATTATGAAATATAGGACTTAACGTCCAAAAAGTACACCGTCATCCCCAGTGTGGAAAAATACAATGACAACCTACTTTCTACGCGATGGCGCTCACTGCTCACTGCTGAGAATCACCAAATTGTGTGCCACCAGCTAACAGGCAAAAAAGTGCCACTTTGCACCCACACTGGACAGGTTGAAAAGCGCGACAGGCGGAAGAAAAAGTTTGTTCATCGCCGTCATCCGTCGTCGCGTCGCGTCCCGTCGTCGATCTCGAATATCGGTGTTGAAGCGGAAGCACTGCAGAAGACAGTTTGCAGTGCTGAAAAGGGATTCCCTGGGGAGAACGAGCTCAAAAGCGACGCAGCAGGTGGGACGGGACGCGTTTTCTTGCGACAGTGAGAATTTAAAATATGCTTTCATCCTTTTCAGTCTTTTGAAAAATGTGTGTTTGCTTTTAATTTCTTGGCTTTTCTATGCGGGCTATGTCTGCTTTGGGTGAATGGGCGTTACTGGGTAGCTCATCCCTATATAAGGTTATCGGGTGAAACGTGATGCTTAGGGATTTAAGAAAGGGAGTTGTCTTGAGTTTCTTAGCATACGAAGAGAACAATGCGGTAAGCTCAAAGAATGTACACATCAAAAATTGGCATGTATCTATAAAGTAACTTTTTGTTTCTTTGATTAGCAGTATGGTCCACTCTTTTTTAATCCCCACGATTTTTCCCGACACTAGAGCCACTAGTGACACGAAAGGTGACTTGTACAATGTAAATTGAGCGTTTGGCAGTTGACATCTCAATATCAACAAAATAGTTTTGATATCACATCAAAGTGGATGTACTTCAATCGTGTCAAAAATATGGTCAATAGGAGAAATGGCTCTAATGTTGGCCTATGGATCTAAGATTGGGGCCATCGCTAAAAATCTGCTATTTATCAATTTTATCTAGATGAACGCGTCATTGGGACGGTACTAATTGATATTTTTGGTCGCTATTGAAAATTTACTAGATTGCTGAATTTATGTATGGGCCCAAATTAGGGGCATTTAGGCTGACATTACATCCATTTCACCTTTTACTTGCCAAAAAGGACAACATTATCATTAATACAGTGCATGAACTGACATTACGCTGCTTTTACTGCATTTGTTTATTTTTGTGGACCTCTTGGATGTAATATTATTTGTACTCAACTTTATCGTTTTTTTTTTTATTTTGAGTAAGGTCCTGCAAAGATAGATTTTTTTGCCGAAATTGGCACCACCGAGCAGCTTGGCAATTATTTTTACTGAGATCAGATCTCAACAAAATTTATGTTTCTTAGCTGAGATCGCGTCAAAATTCCAATTTTTAAGCTGAATCTCGGCAAGTTGTTAACTGAGATCCAGCAAAATAAAATGCCGAGCTAGTCGTCGGTGCCAATATCGGCAAAAAGAACTAAGTGTGTGTTCCAAATGTAAGCAATGATTTTAAACGTCGATTTCTCATTTTGATTTTCATTTTCATTTTGCAGCGTTTGGTGGGGCAATGGGAGCGCAAGTCAATCCAAAGCCGAGGATAAAGGAAGAGTAATGGCTGAATAGTCTATGCGGACCACTTGAACGCCATGGGAAGGGATTGGAGAGGTCGGTTATTGGGGGGTTTTGAGGAAATGACAAATAGTACTGCAAAATGTAAAGAAACCGAAAATCCATCTCCCAATGAATCATCCTTTCACATATATACCAAATTGACATTTTAAAGCAACGCTCAATATAAACAGACAATATATGAATAGGCTAGTTGCCAGTTGCTTTAAAGGCTATTTGCCTCCCTAAGCGGACCCCCGCATCCTAACTCTTTTGTTAATCTACTTAATGTTATTAGGCTGTCTAAATTTTCTTATTAAAGTTCGTTTGATGATTATGATATCTCATTAATAAATAATTGAAATCTCTAATCTACCTTATCAACTATAACCCATGCTTTATTAAGTACCTGCACTTGTGTATGTAATCTAAAATTTAACGTGTATCAAGTTGCTTTTGATTTTGACCTATATTTATTATATATTAGTTCGTCCCAGGTGACACCTTCAAGTGACTAAATTGCTTCACTTTAAAGTTAGTTTTCTAGCTGATTTTTAAATTATATAGATTATATGCTCCAACTACACTCACACGTTTCCACTATGTCGTCCCACAATGTATGGGTATGTCACAATAGAAGCACGCCACAGTGGAAATCCCGAGCCATAGTTCAAACACTTATCCCAAATCAAAATGAAGCACATATAAGATTAGTTACAATACCATGTACAAAAATAGTGTTTAACATTGTTCCCTGAGTAATACTTCAATGAAAACAACAATGAAAGCTTGTCACGCAAATAGAAGGAGCACTGTTTGGCGCTTTCTGAAATATTTCAATAGTATAATTCCCGTGCAAACTCTAATAAAGATAACCATAAAAGAGAGCTTAACGACGTATTCGGGGTATCATCCAAACCATTTGTGGGATAGTTTACTCATTCGGGATACAGTTCATTTATGATATTTGTTTATTAGGGAACCCATCTGTGTAAAAATAAATAAAATAAGAGTGATTTACGGAAAACCCGCCAGTATCGCACCCAACGTTAGTGCCTATACGTAAGCGTACTACGACGTGGCTCTCAAACAAAGGAGTAACAAGTGTGATGCTATCATTGCTAGACTAGATCTTTGGTTTTCTCATGCAGTGGTACATCACAGAGCGGAAGCTCAGTAATCCTCATCGCATGCTCATGACGCTATTCTGCCACGGCATGAGCCAACGATGCCGAACCTAAGCCAACCGTCTCCAACGCTCCACTATGAAGCATAAGATTAGACCCACCCACCAACGTCCAGGTTAAAAACTAGCCAAGGAGAGGGATTTTAAACGTCGATTTCTCGTGAATATAAACTCATTCCGGCAAACTTACACCAGTATGTGAGAGAAAGTTTGCAGTATCAGATGATATAGTTAGTTTGTGTAGGCGTGTTGTAATACGTGAACAATCGACGTCTAAACGCATTGTTTATGTTTGGCTTGTTTGTCTTTTTTACATGTTGCTCGGAGAACGTTCTGATAAACTAAAATCTTTGTAAATCGATTTTCCAAATTTGTGTTAACGTTTCTTAGCGTGTTGACAGTTTGCTTCCTGTCAGTTGTCAATCTGGTATGTAAAGAGGGGTGGCAGATATAATCTGCCTTTTCCTTTATCTGTTTGATTCGCCTTTAAATAGTACGTTCAGACCAGAGACGCGCGGAGAGAATAAAAGTAAATCTGGTTGCATGGCCAACTAATTTATTTTTCTGCAAGATTTGGCAACCCGCAGTTTTGTGTTTACTTCAAATGACTTTTAATTTGAGCGACTGTCGTCTGCTTCAGCATTACGGTAAAATGAATACGTCTTAAGCCGTATCGGTATCGCTATTCAATGGAAGTATTTGAAGACTCAATTTTTTACAACTCTGAGTGAAACCAAATATACCACATTGGAGGGTATATTCTACAGAGCGCCCGCATAAACAATAACCATAAGAAGCGCCTAACCACCAATTCAGGATATTATCCCAACTAAATGCAGTGTGGTCGCACCATCTATGATATCCTTTGTGTATGGTACCCGTTTATTATGGCGTTGCACAAAATTGTTCAATCTGCAATGGATCATTTTAGATAGCTGAGTTTTGAACCCACCACAGCTTTCATTTGGCGCTACTGTATACGGACGAACCAATGTAAAATACTGTGGTAGCCACAGTACGGTGCTGTCAAAACCTCAGCATCTTCAATGATCCATTGTTGCTTCCTATCATGTATAAGTGAAATCTCTTTTTAAGACTTTCACAGATTTTACTATCTTAAAAAATTACACCGGAAACGCCTTGATCTGTGTTACAGAGCCTGTGTAGATGTACATATTTCGTTGTGCTGAAAAAAAAATATTTCGTGAGAACATAACGAGAATACAACTGTTGAATAACAACAATATTCCCTGTCCAATTTCACTTGTCATACGCAAACTTAATTATAATTATTTAATTCTCAGCAGTTAACCAGTGTCTGGCTGAAAATCTCCTTAATTAAAACAACCATCCTCAACAATTAAATTCAACCCCAATCTCAATACTTCTCACGCTTTTCTTTGTGAAGCGCTCGTGTTTATTTACATTGCTCGATTGGAACCGTGTTTGACGGTTCGATTGGAACTTTTGGCTTCAGTCTTCACGCGTCTCTTATTTAACATCGTCTCTGGTTCAGACTATACTGCCGCTCTTCGCATGTCGGTCCCATAGTCGTTTTTGTCAAAACTTAGTTTTTCAATGCAAATGGTAGCTAATTACCCATATTTTCATGATACTGGACTACTCATCAACTTTGTTCTGAAAAAATTGGAAAGACAATCACATTGGTTGTCCCATCACATAAGAAACAATGATACGAAGCAAACTTAAGACGCGATTTTCTCGGCTTGCCGATTTTTGCTATGGGACGGACATTCAAAGAGCGACTGTATAGCTGATATCACGTAATAAAGGCTTTCTTTATATCATATTATAAAAATCTGTATTTGTCAACAAGCCCGAAAATTTAGTGTAACCAAAATCAAACGGTTTTATTTTTAAATTTAAATTATGATTTCGATGATTATGAACCACCACCAACGTTTGTCATCTTTATTACATAGACGTTATTAATTAAAAAAAAATATATTAAAAATTGCAATCCCATTGAACAAAAGTACATTATTTTCCAAATCCGTTCGATTTTGGCATGGTGCAAAAATCGAACCCTGTCCAAAAACGAACGGGTACTGTAATTTATTTATTATTGTATCAGTGTGGATTTAGCTAAATCTTCATTGAGTTCATTCATAGTTCAGAAGAAGTTTGTTCAATGTTTAGAATCTTAAAAAATGACTTAAGTTTGCTTTCTTTTTTAAATCATGAAATCCTATAATTTTGATTTTTTAAGTAATTTGTATCTTTTCTACAATTCAGAAAATACAAAACATTAAGTTCCAGTATTAGTGAGAGACAAATCTGCTTTCAACGGAAAATTTCCTGCATTTACTAAGATGACTTTTTTTTACCGATTTGACATACAAATACAGTTAATTAAATATTGTATCTGTCACCATGTGACATGGTTAATTAAATAAAAGGAAAGTGAAACTAATATTCCTTCCAACCTTCCAACGAGAAATCAAAACATCTGAACATTAGAAACCCATTCAGAAGATTCCAAGCCGATTCGAAGATTATACAATCATATTCTATTTAGTGAAAAATACGTTTTGGGTTTGATGCTCACAGATTGAAATCAAGCTGCTCAAAAGTAGGAAACGATTATTTATCAGAATTAATAAATCTAAAAAATAATGTACAATATATTGTCCTTATTAAAAAAATCTGTATATTTTTCAAAAATCTGTAATCTGTATATACAGATATCAGTATCAAAATATTGAAAAAAAAAATCTGTATGGTTACAGATAAATCTGTATGTGTGGCATCATTGCACGCGACGACGAAACGATCTCCCGAACACTCAGCGTATTCTCGCTGCCTCTCTCAATTTTTCACCCAAATTCTCTCATATTTTCTCCCGAAGCTCAGAATCTTTGGAAAAAAGTTACCAAACTCTAGCCAGTGATGCCACATACAGATTTATCTGTAATCATACTTATTATTTTTTTTTCCAAAATTTCGGTATAGGTATCTGTATGTACAGATTACAGATGTTTAGAAAATATACAGATTTGACAGATTATATTTTATATTCTTTTTGTCTTTTTTGATCAGCTTAAAGAATGAAAGCAAACCAAAAACATATTTTCCAATAAATAAAATTAATAAATTAATAATTTTGAAAGGACTTTAGGTGTTGATTGTTGGTTTTTAAGTAACAATGTCACATGACACGTGGGTAATTCATTTTTTTGTCTAATCTTTAAACAAGCCTTTAGCAAACTTTCTCGAAGAGTGAACTGGATATTTTGGAATTTGAATAGCGTCATATTAGAAAGAATAATGTATGCTGATGATTGTGGGCGACTTAGTGGAATACCTGTATAATGAGAGTTTACCTAGTTTCTAAGTGAAAGTGTACCTGTGTTAATATATATTCGGTAAATGCGATGTTTTTCTTCAGTCGAGTATTAGTACAAGACACTGAAGAAGTCTGCACATTGTAGACGAAATACGCGTATCTGTCAAGCATAAGCAAATAAGCTAGTGCAATTAAATGGAAATTACTAATCCTTCTCTCTCTTATTATAATAATGTATGCGATTTGACTAAACTTCAAGTAAAATTTATGTCAATAATTACGGAGTTGAAAAAGCAAACCAAGACCACATAAAGATTACCGTAATCTCAGACAAAAAATAAAATTCTAGAGAAATGTGATTGTTACTTCATTAAGGAAATTTATAGCAGGAAGCAGATTTGTATCTTACTATTGGTTTTTTTTGTATTTTCAGATTTGTAGAAAATATACAAAACTCTTTAAAACATCCAGATTGTGAGATTTCGAGATATTTTAAATTGATTAATTCTTTAGAAAGCAAAATTTAGTCATTTTTCAAAATTCTAAACATTGAATTTCTTTAAAAATATGTTTACAGATTTTTATCAGCATCTATATAGATTGAACATATTTTTTTATGAAAATGCTGATGTTAACATGAAAAATGTGGCCCAGCTTGAGGATTATTTCCCTCTCGCTCTCGCTTTTTTTTAATACACTGAAAGATTTTTGTTTTCGTTTTACCTTTATCCACTACATAGAAATTTTCGGCAGTTCTAAGTCTGCACATTTAGAATTGATAAAACGACCATAAAATATTGAAAAAGTTTCTAGAAAAACATCCAAATGATCCATAAAACATCGGAGAAAATCCTTAAAAAAGTGTGGATGATCCAAAAAAATATCAATACTATCAATATTATATGCGAAATTTAGCAACACAATTTTAAAAATGTACCGCTAAATTTCTAAAGAATGAGCATTTAAATTGTACGAATTACCCATAAACATATTGCAATTGATCCATAAAACATTCAGTAATGGACCTTACACGAAAGAAAGTTATCCTTAAAAAATCAAGTTTGCACTCTTAAAAATATAAGCATGATCCATAAATTAGACGTATATTATTCATGTTTAGGACACTATTTTTTTAAATTTTGATCCATAAACCTAGATTAATTGCTCCACTGCATATCTACTAAGATTTACTGTCCTGCCGGTGTATTTTAGGTAGAGGTGCGAAGCGACGGGCAAGCGTCTAGAATTAGCTTCCAACAGAAGATACTATAATAATATTCTTAAGATGCTGCATTTAGAAACTTTTTTAAGAAGCTTATTCTAGACGCTCGCCCATCGTTCCACTCTTCTGACAACATAAAAACACGGGCAGAACAGTAATCCTGAGTAGCTACGCAGCAATGTTGCAATTTTCCAAGGTTTATTGATCAAATTAGAAAAGGGTCCAAAACATGAAAAACATATGTATTTCCCATGGACTATAATTGGAGCACAGCATAATAAGCACGTCTACCAATAACTGGAACACCTACGCTAGGCATGATCCATAAAATTAACATTTATTTTTCATATTTTTTCTTAAAAAGATTATTATAGAAGCTTCTTTTGGAAGCTAATTCTAGACGCTTGACCATCGCTCCGCACCTCTACCTAAAAAAACACTGCAGGACAGTAAATCTAAGTAGTTAGGCAGTAATGGAACAATTTTTCATTATTTATGGATCAAAATTAATAATGTAGTGTCCAGAACGTGAATAATGTACGTCTAATTTATGGATCATGGCTATTTGGAATATCGGGATAACCCTGTACCGCCAAGCCCAGCGACAACCTTGTGTAAGATTCGGAGAGCTACGGTAACGATCGCTGTCAGAAATGACAGACATCACGTTTGGTTCATTGGAACTGTGAGTTTAGATAGGTCGGAGTACGAACAAAAAAAAAGAGGTACAATTCCAAACCATCTAGAACACGTTTTACAGCTAAAGTAAGTTAATTGCCTAAATGTGTTACTATGCCTATCGTTTAATTAAATTGTAGTGATTTGTAGTGAACTAGCTACTGAAGTAGGTTAGTTGGAGGTGGAGTTCGTGAACATATTGAATTTAATAACCCTATACTTGCTTAACCTAGTCTAAAATCTAAAATCTGGTGACCTACTATTTGTTCCTAAACGCTATATAATTGATTTACCCTAAGTAGCTATCAAGTAGCTCATTCTACATCGTTTGCGTGCTTAACTAAAATAATAATTGAATCCCTAAATCCTAAATCTAGCCAAAGATAACTCTCGGTTTGAAAAATCTCCCGCTCAGCCTCTTATTGCTTTTCATGGAGAAATTTCTCTTCCGTCCAGGTCTAGAGATTCCTCCAGGCTGACCTCATTCCTTTTCCAGATTCGGATCCGGCATCACTTCTCGCACTATTCTTTCTGCTTGGTTGTTTTTTTTGGGACAGACTTCTTGTTTCCATTCGACACCTTCAGCACATTTGTGCACTTCGAGCACGTCTACGGAACCTCCTTTACAGCCAGGCTTGCTTCCACTCACTTGCTATAAAACAATGCTTTTCAGAATTTTGAATTCATTAAACGTTATAATGATATTTTGTACTTGTTAGATACAAGAAGAAGTTGAAAGACAAGTGTTTGACACATAAAACCTGTCAAATTCGCTTTGAGGTAGTCACAATCAGCGATTTTGCGACTCGCGAGCGCTCACTCTGAGTGAACGCTCACGAATCATAAAATCGCTGATTGTAACACTCTGGTAGCGAAATAGGCAATTTTTATGAGTCAGATACTTACCTTTCAACTTCTTCTTGTATCTAACAAGTACAAAATATCATTATAACGTCTAATGATGTCAAAATTCAGAAAATCATTATTTTATAGCAAGTGAGTGGAAGCAACCCTGTTTACAGCTATTGTCTTACCAGCACAACTATAATGAGTCCAGAAATCGCAGACATCTGTTCTGTTCTTCGTTCAACGGTGGTGTTGATCTCTCTGACATTTTAAGGTTATATCCGATGTTGTTCTTCAAGAATGTTCGGATTAATGAAAGCAACTTCCTCAAAGCAGTCTCGTTTTGGACAGCTTGAAGCTGAAATAGGTTTTATTATAAGCATTAAGATTGGTTTAGATGTTATATTAGTTTAATAAAACCTATTTCAGCTTCAAGTTGTCCAAAAAGAGACTGCTCTAAGGAAGTTGCTTTCATTAATCCGAACATAGCTATATTTTTAAGCGCGCAAACTTGATTTTCTATGGAACACTTTCTTTAGTTTAAGGTTCACTGCTGAATGTGTTATGGATCAATTGCAATATGTTTATGGGCAATTCTTACAATTTCAATGCTCATTCTTTAGAAATTTAGCGGTACATTTTTTTAATTGTTTTGCTAAATTTTAAATTTTACATAAAATATGGATCATATTGATATTTTTTAAGGATCATTCACACTTTTTTAAGGATTTTCTCCGATGTTTTATGAATTATTTGGATGTTTTTTTATGGAACGTTTTCCAATATTTTATGGATCATTTTTTGATTTTTATATTCAAAAGTATGTTTGCCGAGGTTTTTCAACAAATGGTAATGGCTTCAATGTTACCTAACATAACTGGAACTGGAATTAGAATTGCTGCTGGCCAAATAGTCTCGGGTAATGAAACCCAGTGAATGAGGAAACCTTGTTCCTGAAATCTGTTTTTAGCCAATTGGATACCGTGTACGTTAAGTTATAAACTCTTCAACAGTAACTTCCAGTTCGCGGTATGTTCTGAAGTAGATCCTTTAAATGAAACTTCAAATTAAATTCCGCTGTTTCACTAGCCAAACTGGTCCAGTTGTGTTCCAGTTTCAGTTATTTTAGGTACTATTGAGGCCATTAACACTTGTTAGGAAACCTCTAGAGCTACATTCCACAACCCATTGCTGGTCACATGTTGTTCAAAATTCAATGTTTACAATTACTGTACATGTAATAAGAATAATTACAGATTATCAGAAATAAACATTATTTAAAAACATGTTGCATAAAATTTATTTGGCACTTTCATAAAACGGCAGTCCCCGTTCTGATAATACCCATCCTGTAGGGTACTCCAAATTTCTTAACGAACCGGAAGTCACCATATTGTATTCCAAAAAGGCGTCATCCATTGATTTCCTGTCCCTACAAGTCGTTCCCGTTCAGAAAAAAACCAATATTGTATGCAATTGAATACTTTTTCACAAACCAAAAGTGACCATCTTGATTCCAAAATGGTGTCATAAATAGATTTCGGGTTTCTACACGTTATCCCCGTTTCGAAAATACCCATATTGTAGAATATTCAACAGCTTTTCACAACCCGGAAGTTGCCATCTTGGATTCTAAAATGGCATGAATCATCGATTTCCAGCCTCTACACGTCGTTCCCGTTCCGAAAATATGTATCCATATTGTCCGGTTAACCCACACGAAGTACATTTCCTAGTTTGTTAGACTTCATTCCTTACGACCAACTTATACCGTGTAAAATCTGTACCTGAAGGGGAATGGTGCCATTAGAATAACTTTCAAGGAGGTTACCTCCTTGAAGATTGTTTATTTTTAATGAATATCTGATAAGTCTCTCAGTGAGTGTTTTCAAAGCGTAAGAAGCATTTTCTTGGTGCTTTAACTTGAACGATGCACCTGACAATTGCTGCTAAAGGTTTTGATAGAAAGTATACACTGCCACTCATGGCAAGTAGGTCCCATAGCACAAATGAGCATGCCGAGAAAAACGAGTTTTAAGTATGCTTCGCACCATTGCATCTTATGAAATGGGACAACCCGTTTTATGTTTTTCCAAAGTTTTCCAGAACAAAGGTGTTGAGTTCATCCACGATTACGAAAATATAGGCGAATATCTACCATCTCAATTGAATAACAAAAAGTTTTGACAAAATCGCAAATGGGACCGACTTGCGATGAGCGGCAGTACAGGTGCTTATAGTATACTGAACAAATGTCTTCACTTTGTAATGCAGCATGACATTATAGTGTCTTTGTCTATTAGAAGTGATGTCAAGCTTTTGATAATGACATCGTTGACCCTGTCGTAAAAGTTTACATCTAACCTGTCGTTGGTAATCAGCTTATCGTAAGGCACACGGCTATCACGCTATTATCCTGATTATGCACAACATTCAGCGAGCCAGACAGGGTCTGGAATGGAGCAGCATTCATAAAGCCATTATCGCTCAATTATATTATTCAAATTACTCCTTCAACAACTTTGGAACCGCTCTGGAAACATTTTTTAACCACACAGCAGAGGGCGCAGGGTGGGGGTAGATACCTTTGCGGCTACCGGTCGTTGGTTGGTTGTTCAAAGTCCGAAATTGAAAGCAAAAAGGGATGATGGGTATACTCACCACAAGTAGTGTAGCTATGATCTGTAGCAATGAATTTTTAACAAACATTTAAAATTTTCCACTTTTCCTCCGGGGGACCAGCAAAGTGAGTAGATATGTGTGTGAGTGTTGAATTTTGCAACTGCCGGAGTTGGACCGTGGGATGGGCGATGAAATATTCACGAACTTTATGCCACTTTTGCCTGGTGCGCCTTACTGCAGCTTTTTCTTTCTGTCCTCCAGCAACTTTTGAAGCTCTTGCACTTGTGTTCACTGATTCACTTTTTGTTTCTCTGTTCTCCGCTTGTACTTGGTTCTTTGTTTGACACAATTAATACTATTTCAAGTTATAATTCAATTTCGCCAAGCACACGGAGCACATAACTTCGAGCAACTTTTTCTTTTTGCTTGGGTTTTGCGTTGCTTTCCTTACTCGTCACAGATTTAGCTCGCTAGGATGCACCGATTATGATATGTGAGTTGAGCGTATTCGCAACTCCTCTGTGTAGGATGGTGATGATGATGATATGTTTTTTTTTAGTCACTGGAAATAGTTTCGGTTTGATGAAGTCACGTTTTTTTGTGCAGTGATTATAGCGGGAGAGTGTCACATCGTAAACGGAAAAGGCTGGCTGGATAGAGAATGTAGACTAAACTCAATTTTAAATGCGTTTCAATTCACTATGTGAATTGAACATAGAATTTTGATGGTGATTAAGATATGTAACGAGTAAATAGTTCTCTATTGATTTAAAAATTATGGTATGATATTTGCTAAGCCCAAACACGACCGTCAAATCAATTATCCATACACTAATTCCTTTACGACTATGCTGGAACCGTTTTACAACAGCGTAAACACGTATGTGCCTATCGTGTGACATTAACAGATAATAACATCCCAGGTGATCAGTCTCTCGAGTCACTTTATATACACACATGTAACAGTAACCATTCGGATAGCCCAAGGGCAGTGAAACTGATTAAAACACAAGCGAGATAATACGAGAATCGATTGGACCAGTAATGAAATGCAATGTACGTGGACATCATAGGCCGGCTGGTTTGGTAAATATTCGATTTAACTTTAATTAATTATCCGCCACAACCGAGAGTTTCGATTCAGATTTCCATTTGCATGCTGTTGTTGTTCATTGGGAATTCCCTTCACGGATAACCTACGTGAGTTGTCAGTGGGGAAATGATTTCGCAAATTAAAATGCATGACACATATGAAAATCGTGTATTGGTCGAATTACCGGGAGAATTGTGAACTTTGAAGAAATTAATATAGATTTTGTGTAGCAGTTATGGCTATACGTTACTAATATGATGTGTTCCAATTATTTCCTATTGAATTCCCATAGGCCATAATTGGAACACATCATAATAGGAACGTATAGCCATAACTGGTACATCTAGACTTCAGCGCTTTCTGATTGTATTCTTCTTCATACCTGCCTCAGAAGAGAGTTGAATTCGACGAAATGTAGCCAAATGTGTATATGCTCAAAAGTGAGTTGAATTTTCCGAGATTTTCCAGGAAAAAGTTCTCGAATAAAGGGTGGCCACAGTTAAATTGCATCACTTTTAAAAGCTGTAACATTTTGCCCTTTGAGTTAATTTTAATGAAATTTTGGGTGAGATGGCCTCAGTGTGTATTGTTTACACTGCGTGAATTTCATTGTAAAACTTCCAGTAGTTTTGAAAATGGAGTCTTCCGGCGCCGGTGCTGTATTGGCAAGCGTGACTGCTTTCTCATCCCAATGGGTCTGGGTTCAGGTAGGTGGGATTTTTCTGAGGAATCTCTGGTCACGTCTTCTATCGGAAGGGAAGTATAACCGTTGGTCCCGCCCCATGAGTGTTGAATGGGTGCAAAATGCTGTGCAGGTGTGGAAGCTGCCTTCCGGTACATTCGATTGCCGTCAATGGATGTCCGTCGGTGATTGGCACTACACTCTTAGCTACGATTACCTAAAATTATCGGTAAAAAATTATCAGTATGTCTTACCGATAAAAATCGTTACTTTTTACTTTAAATTGGCTATTTTTTACTATAATTTAGGTAATTTTTAACGATAATTATTGGTAATCCATGATTACCGATAATTTAGGTATGTGCACTTTCTTCGATTATCAGTAATTTTTACCGATATCTAGGTAATATTTACCGACTTTAAGGTATATGCATCTTAGCGTGTAGATTGCGGAACAGAGACCGATGTAAGGAACAGCGCGTGCTCGAGAAAATTTCACCTCAACAACCCGATAAAACATCCCACCAATTTTTCCCTCAACTTCGTCGGGTTTCGTCGGCATGATCGACCGATTTTATTTCCAACGAATCGGTCGATTGTTGCACCGACGCTTATGGGAGCTTAACACAGGGGTTGACTGATTTTACAGTATACTAAATTGGCTCACCAAGTCGATAGATTGAAAGCGATTTGGTAGGGTGAATAATCGATGGATAAAATTTATGGTAAAAATCGACAAAAACCTATCAAATCGGATGATAAAGGACTACTAAATCGACTGAAACTGAAACAGACAACATCGGCTGATTTGTTGTTACTAAATAATCTGATTGGTAGACATAAAGAATCAGAGAATAAGTAAATCTCAAAGAAATCGTCCGACGCAGAGCTATTAAATAGCTTTATTAATCGACATACAAAAACGAACAACGAATGAAAGTCGACTAAATCGGTTGATTTTAAACCACTAAATCTATCGATTAATCAGTATAGAAAGAAATCAAAATACCTATGGAATCCAACGAAATCAGTTGATCAAGAGCTATTAAATAGGTTTGTTTGTATTTTCCTTACAGATAGTATAATCGCAGTTTATACTTACAGTATATTATTAATACCTTAATTCTTAATCTTAATTCTTGAAAATAATGTAAACACGGAATAAAGACGAAATCTCGGACGAAACATGCTCCTGCTGTTCCTTGCGGTAGTCGATAGCTACTGAGATCTGATCGGGGAAAACTCTGGCGACTCAATATCAGATTGAGAACAATCATCAGAACTCCTGCGACTACTGTTCTCAGGAGTCAATGATGTACGGGATTCAAAGGATGTTTCTTGCGGTTTGGATTTCTTCGGACTGCCTCCAGGCTGTTGATTGGGCTGATCAGATGTCATCACCGAGTTCTTCTTCGAACCCGCGAAGTGTGAAGCTTGCTTTTTTGCCTGTGACTGGCTGCATCCCGGTTGCTGGGATGACTTCATCTTGTTTTCTTCTGAGCCCTCGGAAAGAGGAGATCGCTTCTTAGTCTTCGTCTGACGACATCCCGGCTGCTGGTCGGATGGCTTCGTGTTTTCTTTCGAGCCCTCGGAATGAGGTCGCTTCTTAGCGTCCCTACGCTGTTTCGCATAAATCCTTCCTTTTGCAGCTGCCACCAATCCCGTGAAAACTTTCTCAGGTGTTAGGGTGATATTATCTAGAAAACAATATAATTTTTAGTGTAATGTTCGTTACCTTGGATATTTATACTTAATGATTATATGCCGAATAAAGTTCAGGTTCCTTATTTCGCCTTCTTCGTCTGAGGTGAAATGGTTTTCCAGGTGGACATCATCCGCGTCGTCTGCAGCATGATCAGCAGCTTCATTTGCATTTTCCCCTTCACTGTCCATCAAATGTCGTCGGTAAATTTCATCATATTCCTTATATTTTGCGGTTTTCCGCTTTGTTCTCCAAATACTCCATCTACTAGCCATCGTGAAATTACTACAGTTTCACTACTCACGGTAAAAATCAACACAAAAACACGTTCTTTTAGCGAGAAAACTCTAAACACTTTGTAAATAAACAAACTGACCGTGACTAGAGTCGGTGTATAATGAGTCACGCCAAGAGAAAAACAGTTGAACTCGCATCACGGTTTTCGAAAGATTCCCTTTCTTTTAACTTGGCAACAGAGGACTTCTGCATCAACTTCAAATGACTTCTAGCAAGGAAAAAAATAACAACTGTAGTATATCATTATATCAGTGATTTTGTGGAATTATCTTAAGGAAAAATAGTAGAAATTGTCATTACTGATCATTACAAAACGTATCGCATGACAAATGTAATGCTCACTGCGTGTATATGATCATTTCTTCGGTTATATTTAATATTTAATTGCAATACCTTTCGTGGACCTTTCACAGCATCGTAATGCTTGTTTACTTTGCACGATAGGTAGTCGGTTTGACAATTCAATACGTAGACTTGGCTTCACTCTTGGCGTGACTCATTATACACCGACTCTAACCGCGACTAGTAAACTTCCATTATCAACACAATGGTTCGAGCTGATTAAATATACCAATTTTAATCCGACATAATCGACTCCCGACGAAAACCGACTTAGCTGATAGACTGATGTACCGACAGAAATCATTGAAGAAATCATCGACTAATGACAGTCGATTAAATCAGACAACGTACGATTCAAACGGCACCCGATTTAGTTGGTACATTAATTGACTGTTTTCGTCTGCTCCCGATAAAGTCGGGTTTCGTCGGTATATTAATCGGTTGATTTTGTCGGCACCCGATTTCGTCGGTCTACCGTAAAATTTCCTAGCTGTCAAATGTTTTATGGGGAACCCACATCTTTTGCACCGAGCCATCGGAAAGATGTTGGTAATTCAACAATCTACTGTTTCTCGTATCATGAATCGTTTCGGAGAACGTTTAACTGTCAATCGAAAGCAAGTGAGTGCAAGAAAAGTGTTTCGTACTGCGTTGAAGATCACAAGCTAGTGATTGCTACCTTCAAAGGCAAACCCAACTATTCCGTTCGGGATGTCGCAAAAAGTTTCGTGCAGAAAGCCAAGAAACGACAGAACTTTCTTAGTTCAGAAAGCACCAAACCGCAATAAACGACATAATAGGACATCTAGAACGCGGGCACGTAAGCTGTACACACATGTTGACAAACCTACACACTATGATTATTTTACCGAAATCTGTGAAATTTTACCGAAATCTCAACAGCTGAACGTTCGGTAAACAGTTCGGTGATTTTTCACAGATTTTCTGTGATTTTTCACAGATGTTCGTTGAAAAATTACTGGAAATCTGTGAAAAATCCACAAATTTCGATAAAATAATCTTAGTGCGCACACTGCTGTATCGTGGACGATGAAACATATACGTAAAAGCGGACTTCAAATAAATTCCGGAAATGCGAAAAACAAGTTCGATGTTTCAGAGTTCCCTAGGAAACAGCAAGTGTCGAAGTTCCCCAAGAAATTCATGATTTGGCAGGGGATTTGTTCGTGTGGAAAACGGAGCAAGCCTTTCGTAACAACTACAACCAAGTCTACAACCTGAAAAACGGCTGCTTTCATTTCTCAAATCACACAACATTCCTATTTTTTTAAGGCTGGATCTAGACACATATCACGAATAAAAAAACGCTGTAGAAAGTTACCCATGTGGTATTTTCTCTTGAAAA
This sequence comes from Ochlerotatus camptorhynchus, assembly GCF_037179485.1. Lineage (NCBI taxonomy): Eukaryota > Metazoa > Arthropoda > Insecta > Diptera > Culicidae > Ochlerotatus > Ochlerotatus camptorhynchus. The sequence continues at coordinate 219,290 of NW_027040948.1, forward strand.
TTTTGGTAGAAGTATTTTAAAGTGTATTGTTTGTTTTTATCGCTGTCAATTTTTCGAAAGTTGGAAAAAATGGCGTCAGCCGAAAAGCAACGTCACGAATTGATTTTACGCAAGCACCTAGAAAATCCTCAACTCTCTCATCGGGACATCGGAAAACAACTCGGAATCGTGCAGTCAACGGTGAGTCGTGTGATTAAACGTTACTACAAAACTCTGAGCATCGAACGGAAGAAGAAATGCGGTCAGAATGGATGTGCTATTAGTGATCAGGATCACAAGCGTGTCGTGAAAGCGTCTAAGCGGAATCTCAATGCTTCGGTCAGGGATGTGGCCAAAAAGTTGAATCTGTCCAAGTCTTTCGCTTAGAGAGCCAAGGAGCGGGAGGGACTGCATACGTACAAAGTGCAGAAGGCTCCAAATCGTGAAGAACGGCAAAATACGGTGGGAAAGTCACGGCCGCGGAAACTGTACACCCAGATGCTGACGAAGCCTCATTGTCTCATCATGGATGATGAGACTTACGTCAAGGCGGACTTCTGGGGCTACTGCTCTTCACCGCCTAGCACAAGTTTGATGTTTCGGAGGAAGTAAGGAAGCAGACACTTTCAAAGTTTGCCAAGAAATACATGATTTGGTAAGCAATCTGCTCATGCGGCAAACGGAGTACGCCGTTCGTGACTACCAGGACTGAAAACGGGGAGATCTACCTCAAGGAGTGTCTTCAGAAGCGTCTGCTTCCTCTGTTGAAGCAACACGAGGGTCCTACGATCTTCTGGGCGGATCTAGCTTCGTGCCACTATGCAACTATAAATGTTGTCATGGAGAGGTACGAAGCCAACGGGGTCACTTTCGTACCCAAGGACATGAACCACCCCCCCTCTCACCACGCACCGGAACTAAGACCCATCGAAAATATTGGGCTATTATGAAGCAGGCACTACGGAAGCATCCCAAAGAGGTCAAATCTGAGGCAGACATGAAGAAAACTGGGTTTCCGTAAAGAAGAAGCTGCAGCCAGATGTTTTACAGAACCTAATGAGTGGAGTTAAGCGTAAGGTGCGAGCGTACCCGAAGGATTTCAATCCCCCAAACACACTGGAGTTGCAGCCGATTAAAAGATACTGGGGAACTCCGTAAACATCCTAAAGTTGTCACTACGGAGCAGGAAGTGTTGCAATTATGGTTAAAAGCAGAAAAAAAATGCCGAGTTAACTGTTGTACAGAACCTCCCAACTAACAATTTTCGCAATGTAAACGCTTTGCTCATTTCATTTATACAGCCTCAAGCTGTATTCAAATTTTATACAACCTCTTTACAAGCAAATCTGGCGAACTTAGTCAGCTACTTATGGCGTTGTGACGGTTGGGACAAGCTCTTATTGCATATCTATTTACGCTGTTTAGTTGTGTGTGAACTTGAAAGGCGCTTACTCAACCTTTATCCGATTATCCAATAATCACTACACAGTTTTCTCTTAACGCCAGGTTAAATATTGGAGGAATTTATCATGTTTATTTTACTGTGAATTAAATTAATCGAAATTATTTATAAGCACACCACCACCACCAATTATGTTCACTGTACTGGAACCTGGAATCGAACTCGAGACGACCGCATTGGCGAACCTTGATACTACCAACTTCGCTACGCCAACACCTTGAACTGACGTAAACAAATTCACATGCCTTTCTACAACAAGATTGCTAATAGTGCACATGAATCACTTTTCTCGGCTAGTCAATTCAGCTTTGTAAAGAAGCAGAGTAAAAGCTGTAAAACTGCACAAGTCTAAAAATAAACCTAGTTGACTGTAAAATAGCTTCCAAAGTAGCGCTAACACAGTGAATTAGTTGAGTACAGGTTGTTTAGCTGTTGAAAAAGCACTTTTGATGTTTATGTTATTCATTAAGAGTTGTTGGTTGTTATGAAGCCAAGTTATATATTCGCTTTATTAGCTTTGTTTTGAAGCTAAAAGTTAAAAGTTGATTAATATTTGCATAGAAGTTACATTAGCGTTTATTGGGTGATGTTATGCAGTGCGTCTGAAAAATTGAATAATAGTTGTGAAAAAGTTGAGTTAACGCTCTCCTAAACTATTTTGCAAGCTTCAGCTTGTAGCTGTATCTACAGCTATGTTTCAGCTACTTTACAGCACAACGCTGAAAAGGTTGGCTTATAATGCTGAAAATGTTAGTTGAGCTTATGGGTGGAATTAAGAAGAAAGTTCAGGCATTTGGATTCGGTGAAGAAATAGAGTTGAATAAAGATACATAAACCAAGCTTATATATATAGTATACATTCCCTGAAAATGTCATGACAATCGGTTGAGAGACTTATTTTTGGCGAGTACTTCTAAGTGATGCAATTTAACTGTGGACACCCTTTATGAGGAAGTTCGAGAGAGGTTTCACTCAGTCTATTAATACACTCCTGGACAGAGTAAAATGATCATCGATTTTATTCATATTCGAGAAGTATTTCCTGGAAAAGCTTGAAAAATTAAACTCATCTTTTGAGTCAGCATCATCGTACGAGTATGTGATTTGCACTACTTCTGGCAGCACTCATCGCAAGAGAGTCAGCCACCTTCGAATGTACGGCGAAATTCACTTGTAATTCGAGATATCGGCTAGGTTTAGCAACTCGTATTTTTATGGTTTCCGACAGCCGACGTATCAGCCACAGTTTGCCTTTTGTTGTTTAATTTTGGCGTGGCTACGATAAGCGTGTGTTTTTGAGCATCCTGTTCATTAATTTACAGAGCCTTTTATCCATCGAGCGTAAAAGGTTTTAATGACAACAAACCATTAAACAAGAAAGCAAACCACATCATTCGTCGCTCGTCGGCAATAATTGACATGATACGCTTCATGAAATCCGATGTAATTTGATCCAGAAATGTGCGGTATAATTTTCCTGAAACAGTGTTTCGAGGAAGTGAACTGGAAAATAATTCTCGGAATCATTAAAATTGTAAATAAATAGTGATTCATATTATCTTCTGTTGAAACGGTATCATCCAAAATTGCAACATTAATTTGGAAATCAGTCTACCAAGTTTATTTTTTAAAGTAAAGTAGTTATATATAACCATGAGCATGCAGTAGCCTCTTGAACAAACTCATTTTAATGCATATTTCCAAGCTGCAACGACAGCGAATTTTCAACTGTACCACCATAGCAGGTGGAAAATGTAAGTGGTGGAGTTCTGGCACGGGAATCATCAGAGTTTAATTTAATTCCTAGATAATCGAAACCCGTTTGGAGCAACTGTAGCTTGTTCCGGATGGAAAATATAAGGATGTGAGGATGTGAGGTTCTTGCTGCTTGGAAGAAGACTTGGCACCATAAATGAAAATTTGCATTCACACGATTTCTGTGAGGTCAGCAGTTTTTGTAGTGATAGAGTATTAATAGACATTGGCGTAGCAAGGATTGTGTTCGAGCTGAAGATAGAAGATGAGTTAATCATTCAAAGTTTAGCTCTAACAGGAGCTATTGTTTTGTAATAATGTTCGGAGAACAAGTTTTGTTAAATCTGGAGCCAATGGGAATAATCAATTTTCTCCCAAACTAGAAAACGAAATCCTAGCCATTTGATTATTTTATTTGGAACAAATACAGTAACACTTTTATAAAATCGTAGCACAAGAACTCTTGGTAAAATTTTTGAAATTTTTGCTAGAACGTTTTTTTGTGTAACTTCTTACAATGAAACAAGATTTGAAACTTTTTAAAATTACATAAAACTTGCTTGCTAATAAGAAGTTTAAAAATACGATCAAAAGTCGATGTTCAATGATTTTTGTAAATTTTCAAATGCCCATGGTTTTAAATACTCCAAACGTTTGAATTTTTCATGAGCTTTATTTAAAAATGTAAATAATGAAGATAAAATTTTACGATATTTAAGTTTTAAACACTTTTAAGATGAACTGAGTTGAACTAGCCAACGGCTAAACATCTATCTAATAAAAACAAAAAAAGAATTCAATAAAAAATAATTCAAAATTACAAAAAAAAAAAAAATTACCGTGTTTAATCTACCAAAACGACTTTACTTTCCTAGACAACTTTGACTCAGACGTCATTTCGATAAGAAGTGACGATTTTGTGATACAACTTATTAAAACATTTCAAAGACAACATTTTGAAAAAAAAATGGCAGAATTTTTGCAAAATTGGGAATGATTGCCCATAAAATACAAATATGTAAAGTTTCATGTGCACATTAGCTGAATATTCGAACAAAGTTTGTTTCTCCAAATGCAATGTGTGTGTGTGTGTGTATTTCCTCTAACCGTTACTGGTCAGCAGTGTTATTATGTAAGAACTGGGCCCGTAGCCAGAATTTGGTTTCGGGGAGGTAATTTTATGACATAAAACTCCAATTCTTTATAAAATGTGTACATAACGGAACATCGAATGATACAGAGTCACGATAAATATGTTAATTTATTGTTTTTTTTACCTTCACCAAAATCGTTCAAAATCATGTATCTTCTAGTTTTTTTTTGTTAATTCATTTTAATCTTTGATCGGCATTTTCAATGAACTATCAGAATGTAAAATAATAATTTTTCGAACCCTTTAATAAGCATTTATGAGAAAAGTTATACAAATGTATGAATTTTAAGAAAATATATATGTCATGAAATAGATGCGAAATTTGAAATGTCAGTAAAAATCCTGTTCGAGCAAAACAGACTTGCAATTAATAAAAAGATAAGTTACGATTACACGACAAATGAGGTCGACTCAAAGTTGAGATTAATTCACTCATATTCTTGAAAACGAAGTTAACTCGTAGACTGAGTCAAACTTTCCGAAATTTTACAGGAATTTGTTTTCTAATATAACCAACATATTGATGTACATCATATTCGAAAAGATTTATGAAACTCGGAAAGTAAACTACGTTTCTAGAGTTTGAGTAATGTAAATTGAAATTTGAGTCGATCTTATATGCCATGTAGTGTTGAAATCCGTTAATTACTTCGGCTGTGAAACAATTGCCGAGTTAAATTTAACTCGTGGTTAAAAGTGACATTTCGAAAGTTATTTTCTTTGTTCGAAAATACATGTGTTATCGATCGACCGATTTTCGAGTAAAACTCAGCCACGGTTGCCAAAATCTAACTTCTTGTCCGTCTGAAATAAGCATGCTCGGATAGCAGGGTTAAGCGATAACTTTCCATCTGTAAAATTTAAACCAAAAGTAAAAATAATCTGCCAAATGGTTCAGAACCTTAGAACTGGTCCTTTTGCACTAAAGGTTCCATCCCGGGATGTCCCGGGATGAAAATCCCGGGATTGTGACATTTTCCGGGATTACCGAATCCCGGGAAATAAATTTATAAATCCCGGGATTGCGTTAATCCCGGGATTTTTTTTTATCACTCTTTTACCCCATAAAATCTATCTTGGAATATCTGTAGCAGAATCCAGAACTTTCACATCTTATGAAATGTATCTCTTCCCTTCTTATGTCATTCATTCTGATTTATCGAAAGTATGGCACACAGACATCACTTTTTGTATATGATCGTTGTACAAGAAGCACTCGTGAAAAATACGTTCTAGCAGTGAAGCAAACCGTGAACATTTTTATTAAATTTTATAATCGTGTATATATATGGTACATAGACGAAAATTAGGTTGAGCGTTGAGAGATGTCAATCATTCATAGTTTATCGAAAAACCATTGAAATGCATTGTTAATATGGTTGGAAGTACGTAGTACTAGTCTCAACTGCTGAAAAACTTAGTATTTGCAGATTTTAGAGTCCTTCCTCAGATTAGCGAGCTGAATCTTGTAAAATGCTTACTCCTTCTGGAGGAACTTCTATAGGTTACCGTTTTCTATCCTGGCTATCGATGTCATTTGTTACGCAGAAAGGTATGCATTACCTTCACCCGTAAGTATGTAATCTGTGTAATCCTAAAGCACCATACTCCTCATGATCTGTACGCACTATTGTGAAATTTGGCTGATAAACAAAACATCATGTCACATTAGGGAACTTCGTAGATGTCAAGAGACATTCATTTGATTTCAGAGAACTTCATAGAAGTTCGTGGAACTTCAGGGACCATCATAGATCTTCAGGATACTTCGTAGAATGTTAAACAACTTCGTGGAGTATGATTACGGAACATCGCATGAATTATTTGAAAGTTCTGCAAGCTAAGCAGAAATTAAGTTATACCTATCAAAAAAATGAAAGATGTAAGCTATGGAAAAATCTTTGAAGTACTGGGAACTTCAAAGAAGTTGACGGAATATCCCAGGAATTCGTCGAATATTCTACATATTCAGAGAACTTTATATAGGCTTTGAGTTCATGGAACTGAGTTTAAGTTCAAGAAACTTCTTGAAAGTACAGGAATCTTCGTATAACTGATATTCACCGATTTGCGATGATATCTCTCGATACTATTCAAGACTTTACAACTTAATCAAGTAATGTTCTGAAGATCTGCAACTGTTCAAAAATTCAAACGACAATTTTTAGACATCCTTGCAAGATCGAAGTTTGATTAGAGAGTATTTAAGGGATATGCAGTTGGTCCGAGATTTAAAGACCTCTGGATATTTTTCAAGACTTCAGGTTGATTAATTATTATTCTTAAGATATTCAACTGTTCATAAAATTCAAATAACGTCTCTAGAAAGTCTCTCAAGATTGCTGGTTGGTCAGATATTAGTGAATTCAGGTTGATCAGGAAATCTGAAAATCTTAAACTAGTCAAACATTCAATTAGCTTTCTCAAGATAGCATATCGGTTTGAAAGTACTTAAAGATCTCCAGCTGATCTTAGATCACAATAAAGTCCTCTGGATATTTTACAAGGCTTCAGGTTGATCAAGTATTATTGTGAAGATATTCTCCCAAAACTTTATGTTGATCTGGAAGTATTCAAAAGATCTCCAGATAATCGAATATTTCAGTGAAGTGAATATTCAATTGGATCATGTTTTATTCTGAAATATTCGATTTTGGTTACATTATTCATATTCAACATATTCAGGAAGAAGCTTAAAATGTGAAGTCAAAAACTTCATTTATTTAACAAAAATCTCAATATGCCAGCTTAAAACTAAAAAAAAAAAAATCCATAGGAAGCCTGCTCCAGCTTCCGCATGTTTTGAAACAACTTCACAAATCATGAGATGTCTTCAAAATGGAGATGAAACGTACGAATATTAAAACAATTTACTATCTTTGTTCACTTCCCGGATCCCGGGATTTCCCGGGATGTCAAATAAATATTTCCCGAATCCCGGGATGGTGGAAACCACCGGGAAATGGAAGTTCTATTTTGCACGCCAGCAGCGGGGGAACGAGCACATATTAGCGAGAAATTTAACTTTCCACCACCTAAATATGGAGAAATCGACCATCAAAAGAGCAATTTATAAACTTATTAATACGATTCTATACACTTCGTGCTCAAAAAGTGTTGATGAATCAGGATGAGGGTTGCTGAAATGATTCATATAGGAAGGAATAACGAAATAATGATCATCGAGAAATGGAGAGTACTGTACAACGAAGCTAAGTACGATGAATTGGCTCTAAACACTAGCATTTATGTTCTTTTTTTTTGTAAATTTGTAAATTGTACAGGCTCAATTGAATAAACTTTACAGAGCCAAATTATCATTTGGGTTATACATTATTAATTGTAACGATTTTACAAATACAGTTTTAAATAAGATATATCAAGCAACATATTAATTACATTTTGCAAAATAATTACAAACATCGGGGAGAAAAACTTGACCAGATGTAACACAATAAGCTGAGACCAACCTTTTGCCTTTCTCGTACACCAAGGTATACCGAAAGGCTATGATATCACTTGAAACACACAATTTCGTTCCAAGACCCGGAGAGACGACTGGCATATACGAATAGACTCATGTCAACTGGAGCGGAAAATATTTCTATGTGTGTATATATGTATGTATATACACACATAGAAATTATTATTGACTTGTACACACTTAGAAATTACTATTTACTTCTTTTATATGGCTTTCTCAGTCTAGGGTAATCCAAACAGTTAGATTTGCATTTCCCAAAGTTTCGGCCATTTATTGTGGCCTTTTTCAAGGGTAAACTAAAAAAATAATACAATTCATAAAGACTGCTTCTAACATTAAACATTTATATAACATAAACATACAGAGTCTACCGATAATTTTTTAGCGAACTTTCAACAGCTGAAGCAAAACTTCGATCTTCATTTCAGAAGTCTTGCCTCACCGTAAGTTTTCCTTGTTTTGAAGCTTTAAAAGTAATGAATTAAAATGCATGATTTTTACTGAACAGTTCAGCTGTTGAAACTTAGGAAAAATTTATCGAAGTCGGTAATCATTTCTAAGTGTGTATGTATGTAAGTTCGTATGAGTGTAATTCACTCAACTTTCGCAGAGATGGCTGGACCAATTTGAGTGGAACAAGTTCCAGAAGATGTGTTTCAGATCCACATAGATAGTATTGATTTTTTTTCGATCGGAATTACGTTTCCGAAGATATGAACAAAAATTTGAATTCCAGATTCACCTGAGGAATTCGCAAAAGATTGATATATCAAAAACTCATCATGCGACACCTCAAATCACATTAGAATTTTACTTTAAGATCAATGGTGGACATATTAAGTCCCAGTGATCACAATGGCCTCTTTCAGATGTACCGGGTACCCCCGGGAAGGGGATAAATTCAGACATGCGCCGAAATGCATCGTGCGATACCTCAAATCACATGGAACTCACACATGATTTTCCTTAACTTATAGCTTAGCTGATGCTTTGAAAAAGTTCGTTATAGGGTTTCCTCTCTGGTTCCCTTTAATTTTTCTCGACTTTTCCACATTTTTACGACTTCTATTCAGGTACAAAACGGCGAAAATGGCCACTTCGTTCAGCACTTATACTGCATCCGGGGGTGGGTGTTCTCGAATAAAAAGATGGAATAGGATGTAAACACACTGTCCGTTTCGTTCACTTTTTCATTGACAGTGACTATAGACAGTCAAGTCATAGACCGGCCAACGTGGTGAGTTGACGTATCCAAATAAATCGTATGGAAAATGTTCGTTTTGGATACAACATGGCAGCACATTGACAGGTCTATAACTATGATCGTCTATAACAGTGACAGCTCGTTCGTGTGATGGATTTAAAAAGGCGCGAATTTCTTATGCGCGTTGCAAAATGCATCGCACGTGTAATTTGATCAAATATGTAAAACAGTGTAACCAAATAAATGTTAAAATTTTCCCTTGATTGCAAAAGTCTGTAACTATCTTTGAAAAAATTTAAAAGTCTGTAAATGTTTGTAACGAAATGTCTGTGAAAAAAATTAAAGTCTGTAAATTCACAGACATGTCTGTAAATCTGGCATCTCTGGGTGGAGAAAGATCTCTCCACACTGACTGTAGTAACCAAGAATGTCACCAAAATCGTTAACAAAAGATTGTTTAAAAATACGTCGAGTCACATTTATCAAGCTCCCCGAATGCCTCAAAATTCTTGTTAATATTTATGGATGTCCGGCACCAGAGCTCGTATTACCCCTTTACTGCAACCACGCTGATGAAATCACCAAAATAACAGTTAAGTTTGTCAACTTGGGATGACTCTCCAATATATGTAAAACCAGGCAACAATAATTGGAACACCGGAAGGATGTCACCATTTTGTGTCAAACGTTCCATCATTTTTTGGATCAATCCATCAAGACATGGAATGAAAACTGCTATTCGATAGTATTTCTCTGGTGTTTCTGCTGGTTGATTTGCGCGTATTTATAGCTTGGATACACGAGGAGTCGTAATTGCGCTATCGCAAACAGACATATGCAGATTTGAGGCTGCATTGAAAAATTCAGCAAATTTTGCTTCAGCGTTAGCTCGTCTCTCCTTGAAAAACCTGTACTATACTGCTCGTATGATTAAGAGCCGATATGAGGTCCACATATTTAGATTGTAATCCTATTGAAAGTGGTAGTGTTTAAAGATCACATTGAGGGCTTTCATGCCAAATGTAACAAATATGTAAAATGTTTGCATCGTCTTATAAACAGAAAATCCAATCTTTGTCTGAAGTAAATTTTTAGACCGGCCCTGCTTTATGCTGTGTCAATATGGTCTAGATCTTGCACTACCAAGAAAAAAGCACTTCAAAGGATTAAGAACAAAGTTCTGAAGATGATGTGCCATAGTACTACCGAAGTACATAGAATTTTGAATATTGAGACTTTAGAACAAAATGTCCAACAAATTAATTAATAATTTCAGTGAAAAATAGTTGCAATATTCCATTGCAACGATTAATTCCCTTTATTCTCAGATAAGATATAGTTCTAGTTTTGATGTCAATTGTTATACTGACATGCAGGTTTAGAAAACCTGTTTTAAATACTGAATTGCCTGAAGTGAAACGAGGCTGATCTTTCATAAAAACTCGATGGTCCCATGATTCCCAACAGAATTGCTGCAAACATAAATTGTTCATGCCAAAATGTAGGTACAGTCCAGGTCTCATAGCCAGCTGAAGCCTCGTCCATAAATTATATTAATATAATGTGAAAAAAAAAAATAAACCTTACGCAGTACAGTACAGGTAACAGATATCCATTATCTTGGGTCAGATTTTTTTCACATGATGATAATAATTTCGCGGGGGGCTTCAGCCCCATAGCCCCTCCATGGCTACGTGCCTGTAGAACTCTCTCTACAATGTCGCATTCATGGTATTTGTAGACAGCTTTAGTCCGGGAGTAAAAAGTATTATGGAGATTTATTTAAAGGAGTTTTCGCGAATATTTAGAATACTTAGATAATTGTAGTGTGAATTATAAGAGTTATTCAGGGAAATCCTGAAAGCAACTTTGGAGACATTTCTTGAGAAAATTCCATCTATATTCTATGAGAAGTAATCTTGTAGAAATCTAGAAATAATCTCATTGGTAATTCAAACATTGATAATTTGGGACAAAGAAATTCAAGATACAGGATTTGGTAGACAGCATTTAAAATTCTTAATCTTTGAACAGTTGCTAAGATTCCAAGCTTTCAAAATAACTATGATCTCGGTCTAAGAAAACTCTCCAAAAGAGAAAGTTTGACTGACATGGCACGAGTCGCACCCCATTAGAAGTATGATCGATAAAACCAACTCAGGACTTCAAATACATTATGAAACTTGAAACCCAATAAACCCAGGCCCACCGGGGTAAGAAACAGTCAGTACGACTCAACCATCGGTGCCATCCATCACATTCGTGGGGAGCATGCATAAATGACGTAGGGGGGTTTCAGAAGTTGCGACCTGTCAGGTGTCTGGTATAGCAATATACGCTACGATGGACGGGCGGGGGAGTTGGTGATTCCAAAATTAGTCAAACATATGCTACGTCATTTATGGATGGTTCCTTGTAAAGATCTACGCGACTCATAAGCAGAGCAACACCAACCGCTAGGGAGCTGTTTCATGCAAATCACACCCTCCGAACGCCGACGATGACACGGCACCGTACACATGTTTGTTATTGCTGTCGCCGTTGGAATGCGTGAACTGGCAATATGTAACTAGGTATATTGTAGCAGACTAAATGAGCCATTACCGTGAGGTGATAAATGTGCGATCAATATTTGTTCGACATCTTTTGGTCAGCCGACCAGAGCTAATTTAAATGTGGCTAGTGGACGCTTGGCCAGCGAAAATTATAACTCACTCATTGGGCAAGGAATTCTGCTTAGGATTTGTTGCCCAAAAAGTTTATTCTCATACACTGTTTGTCCGTTTATGCAAAAATTTCGAATTTGTTATTGTTATAAGGCGTGTCAAAATCAGAACCATCGGCACTTGGAGATTCAAATTTAGTTTTCATGTTCGATCAATGATTAATATGACATCATGTCGTTTGCATAAAATATGCGTGATAATGAGATGAGGTGCAAATTAAAATATTCATCGATGGGGTTGAAAGTGGTGCTGGATTTATTTAAAAAAAATACACTATGGCGCTCGCTGTGTGTTTCCATAGCTAGAGTGAATATTTTTTTTTTAATTATTAGAATTTTTAATTGAGTGTATTGAATTTAGCAAACAATTTAATTTGAAGCTAGACTGAATTGATCGATCTGATTGTATTCAAATATTAACAAGTTTAAGTGTTTTTGCCTTGGTTTTTTAGTGCTTTGTTCGATATATAAATCCACTGCGACCATTGGTTTGATCTATTGTGGTAGTTTGATGCATGTGGTATTACTCTATCATTATTGAGACATTGTGAAGTATAAGGTTTTTATACAGTTGACATAGTCATATCGCAAGGAACCAGTTCTAAATATTAGGTCCAACTGTTTTTACCATTCGGAAAGTGAAAGTACCCAAAGAAAGGCGATTTTTTGCCAAGCAAAATTTGAGTCCTCATGGTGGCAAAATCAAGTAATGGTAACGATATTGACCATTAGAATGACTAAACTTTACAATCCCCTGGTCAACACTGCTCTTTCGATATGGGGCAGCATTTCGAAAGTCGAAACGACAAACTTTTTCATGCAAGCGTTCATACAAAAAAAAAATGCTTCGTTTTGACTTGCCCAATAAGGCCCGTGTATTGAGGTCCAACAAATATGGTTAATATCTGGATTTGTGTGAGAATTTGAAATGTTGTATAGGAAAGCGTATGGGAAACGCAAACTATTCATTTGATTGTCAAAAATTCAACAATTGATAAACCTGAGACTTAGATTGGAAATACTATGCAGAACATCTTTGTCCAAATTAGCAAATCAATTCGACTTCTGTGCAAAAAGTTACTCATTAGGGTAGAGCGCTACTTCGTCGTAATCGCCCATTTCCGTTCTATCGATCAGAAAAGATCAATAATATCATTGATTTCACCGTGCACAAATCAATAATAGGTTTGTTCCGATGCGTTAGTTCATTAGCTACAACATAAATCCTGTTAGAGCGCATTGTATGAATATTTACGCTCATTGTTCTCAAAACAAAAGAAGCGCTCCTAGCGAATCCCCTTTTTCTACGTTTATCCGTAGGACGAAGAAAATCTAATGGCGTTTCAATGCGTTAGGACGGAATTGAAACTCGTAGAACGAATTTAGAATCAAGAAGCAGTGTTAGATTTTAGACAATATCTCATAAATTTGTGATTCTTTATCAAATCCAAGGGTACGTATGAAAAGATGAATAAATTTGCAATTCATCTTTGATAAAAATATTCCATTCTTTGTTTGAACTTGTTCAGAAAAGAGAGGTAAAGCGCGGGTTGTGCTTAGTACGACGGAAATTAGATCAAAAACCCTATATATGAGCATGTAGGTATGCGCGGAGCACTTGGTATAAAGTAAATAGGGTTTTTGATCTAATTTCCGTCGTACTAAGCACAACCCGCGCTTTACCTCTCTTTTCTGAACAAGTTCAAACAAAGAATGGAATATTTCTATCAAAGATGAATTGCAAATTTATTCATCTTTTCATACGTACCCTTGGATTTGATAAAGAATCACAAATTTATGAGATATTGTCTAAAATCTAACACTGCTTCTTGATTCTAAATTCGTTCTACGAGTTTCAATTCCGTCCTAACGCATTGAAACGCCATTAGATTTTCTTCGTCCTACGGATAAACGTAGAAAAAGGGGATTCGCTAGGAGCGCTTCTTTTGTTTTGAGAACAATGAGCGTAAATATTCATACAATGCGCTCTAACAGGATTTATGTTGTAGCTAATGAACTAACGCATCGGAACAAACCTATTATTGATTTGTGCACGGTGAAATCAATGATATTATTGATCTTTTCTGATCGATAGAACGGAAATGGGCGATTACGACGAAGTAGCGCTCTACCCTACGCCTTAAGGTATGCGCAAACACTAGGTCAAAAGTAATAAAATAATATTTTTTTGCATGGACATGGACAGATGCGGCCTTCATTCATTGTTGAGATCAATTCATTTTGTGCTACTCTCCATCATCGCAAGTTTTTTTGTCCGTCGGGTAGTAATGAAATAGATTCCCCGTTTTAGATGGTGCAATTCTCACTTGCTCTCCTCTCATGTAACAACTCAGCTCCAGGAATGAATAGAATCCAATTCAACTTGCTTAAGAATCTCGCAGACGTCACGAAGAGACGCTTGTTGAACTTATTCAATAATTTCTGGAGCAAAACATCGTTCCGGATGATTGGAGGCAAGTGAGGGTTATTGCCATTCGGAAACCTGGAAAGCTCGCGTCGGATTATAACTCGTACCGTCTTATCACGATGCTATCCTGCATACGGAAATTGTTGGAGAAAATGATTCTTTTTCGTCTGGACAAGTGGGTCGAGACGAATGGTTTACTTTCAGATACGCAATTTGGATTTCGGAGGGGCAAAGGAACGGAGGACTGCCTTGCGTTGCTTTCTACCGAAATTCAACTGGCCTATGATCGAAAACAGCAAATGGGTTCAGTTTTCTTGGACATTAAGGGGGCTTTAGATTCTGTTTGTATCGATGTCCTTTCGAATAAACTCCAGGATAGTGGGTTTTCACCAATTATGAACAACTATTTGAGCAACTTGTTGTATGAGAAATATATGACCTTTTCTCATGCAAACTCGACAACTTCACGAATTAGTTACATGGGTCTCCCCCAGGGCTCATGTTTAAGCCCCCTTCTTTATAATTTTTATGTAAAAGACATTGATGGTGGAACGGCGCCGGTGGTGCTGTGGTAAGCGTGATAACCTCTCACCCCAGCAGGCCTGGGTTCAATCCCAGTCGGCGCCGCCGGGATGTTCTGAGGCATAACATCTCTGATCACGCCTTCCTTCGGATGGGAAGTAAAGCCGTTGGTCCCCGGTTCATGAGTTTGATGGGTCGATAGGTGGTAGGGTCCAGGTGTGGGAGCTGCCTTCCTGGCACGTCAGTAGCATTGGTGCTCAGCACGGAAAACAAGATCGACGGAAAAAACAAACCAAGGAAAAAAAAAAGACATTGATGGTTGTCTTGATGAAAATTACTTGCAGATGATGGCGTTGTGTTCGTTATAGGGCCAAGTGCACCGGACCCGCAAGGACCATTGCAAGATACCTTGGACAATTTGTTTACTTGGACTATGAAGCTGGGTATCGAATTCTCTCCGGAGAAAACTGAACTGGTTGTTTTTTCTACGAAGCATCATCCTGCACAGTTACAGCTTCAACTATTGGGTAAAACAATCACTCAAAGTCAGGGTTTCTTCCACTCACTTGCTATAAAAAATTGTTTTTTTTTTTAAATTATGAAATCACTAGATGTTATAGTGATAATTAGTACTTGTAAAATACAAGAAGATGTTGTAAAGTATGTGTTTGACTTATAAAACCTGTCAATTTCGCTTTCAGAGCGTCACAACAAGCGATTTTTCGATTCGTGAGCGTTCACTCAGAGTGAGCGCTCACGAATCGTAAAATCGCTAATTGTGACGCTCTGAAAGCGAAATTGACAGGTTTTATAAGTCAAACACATACTTTACAACATCTTTTTGTAACTTGCTAATGATTTCAAAACTCGGAAAAACATTTTTATATAGCAAGTGAGTGGAAGCAACCCTGCTCAAACTATGTCTTAGTATTTAGGTTTCTGGTTCGATTCCAAATGCACATGGGGATAACAAATTGCGTATCTGAACCAAAAATGCCAGCAAAGGATTAATTTTCTTCGTACAATTACCGGAACTTGGCGGGGAGCCCACCCGGAAGATCTGATCAGGTTGTACCGAACAACCATTCTTCGGTTTTAGAGTACGACAGCTTTTGCTTCCAATCCGTAGCAAAAACACACATCCTTAAGCTGCAACGGATCCAATACCGTTGCCTTCGTATTACGCTAGGCTGTATACACTCGACTCATACGATGAGTCTTGAGGTACTCGCGGGTATCCTTCTCCTAACAGATTGTTTCGGAAAGACAGTCCGGTTTCTCATCCGTTGTGAAGTAATGAATCCATTGGTAATAGAAAACTTTGAGAAGCTGCTCGACCGAAATCCTCAAACAAGATTCATGAATTTGTGCTATGAGTACATGACGCTGGAGGTTGGTCCTTCTTCATTAATCTCCAATCGTGATGGCTTTCAAGCCTTATATAGTTCCTCTGTAAATTTTTATCGAACCATGATGCAAGAAATCCATGGAATAAGGACTGTTTATTAAAGAAAGTGGATATCCATAAATGAATGGTTTAGGGTCAAAACGCAACGAAAAATTGTGAGTTTTCGCTTAGTGTGTACGCGTATCTGTCAAAAGATAAGCAATTATAACGAAATTTAAAGGAAATAAACCAACACAATCAAAGCTCTTTATAAAGGGATTCCGTTAAGGGGTTCGTCAAATTTAAAGGTTTACAATCCTTTAAATTTGTCGAACCTCTTAACATTGTTTAATTTGGTGAGATATTTCGAACGATGGTTCGGATCAGCTTATCAATTCGCAGATTAATTCTGCACAAATTGTTTTCCGAAAAGTTGTCGTTTCGAGAATTGGCAAAAAACGTAAAGTGCAGTAAATCTATAGTATGCAAAATTGTTAAGAAGTTTGGAGATGCTCAAGAAGGAAAAAGTCGATTTTGTCGAAAATTTAAAAAATCCCCCAAACTGCCCTTAACTGCTGCGTCCTATCGAAAGATATCTACTGGATAATAATAAAACGGCATCTTAAGAAAGATGGAAGAGAAGCAAGCTCTGTTGACTGCTTCAAGAAAATTTGTTCTGCCGCACAACGAAAAGTTAAGAAGAAAGTTGTGCAGAATCTAATGGGAGGTATTAAGAAAAAAGTCCAGACGTTCTTCAGAAATGAAAAGTATACATTCAAACTCACGTGAAATCGGTCATATGTATGTATTTTCATTTATATAAAGTAAACTTATGAATTTGTTCGAAAATAAATATTTTCCTTTGAGAAACAGGTGTCTTCTTTCATTAATGAACAGTCCTTACCAGATCACCATCGGTCGATGGTTGTTTCCTCAATTTTTGCAATCAATTACCACCATGTAAGTAACGATAAAAGTTTTTTTCGCAGATGGGTCAACCATACATGCTTCCACTGGATTTGGTGTATTTAATCAATTCCCTAGCGCCTCCTATACACTGCAGAACAATGCTCCGTATACATTGTGGAACTCGCAGCTATATTTTACGCAGTAGAGCAAATTGCCTCACTACCTTCTGACCATTATTTTATTTTTACGGATAGTCTTAGCTCATTGGAGGCTATTCGTTCAATGAGACCGATAAAGCACTCCTCGTATTTCCTGCCTGAAATACGATCTAAACTGAGGGCTATATATAACTGCTCCTATACAATCACCTTAGCTTGGGCCCCATCTAATCAATTCCGCGTAATGATAAAGCGGACTCGTTGGCTAAGATGGGCGCTATGGAACGCGATATTTTTGAGCGACAAATCGCCTTCAACGAAATTTTCTCCATTGCTCGTCAGAAAGTCCTCATCAGTTGGCAAGAAAAATTGAATG
The DNA here is from genome assembly GCF_037179485.1 of Ochlerotatus camptorhynchus. NCBI lineage: Eukaryota > Metazoa > Arthropoda > Insecta > Diptera > Culicidae > Ochlerotatus > Ochlerotatus camptorhynchus. Next base: position 236,832 of record NW_027040948.1, read on the forward strand.
ATGGTGATTTAGGAAGATGGTTACATTCTATTCTCCCACAGGTGGTTCAAAGGGTTGGACATGAGCCGTGATTTTATACGCGTTATGTCAAGGCTCGTCATTGTTCGTTAGACTCGCACTTCTATCGAATTGGGTTCTCACGCAGAAATTAAGGGCGTGTGGCAGTTGTTATTACGATAACCTAAGAGAATAGGTGACAATACGGGGGCGAAAATGAACCACTTGTCTGTCAAACGTGAACCAGCTCCTGATTGGCCGATTTCATGTGCGTAAGATAGAGATAGAGATAGATAAAGATAGAGATAGAGATAGAAATAAATGAGGAAGAAGCCAATTGTCACCTCTTCCTCTTAGACGATATCGAGCATGTTGTTCGATCATGTACCGTACACCGTGTTGCCAAATCTGAGTTATCCACATCCCTCAGGGCCCGATGAAAACAACTCGTGATACCCGTTAGAGATGTATTGGCTAGCCGAGATTTCGACTATTTGAATTTAATTTATGTGTTTTTAAAACGGATAGATATGAGGATCTAGTAGTTAGTGTCATCTTATGTTCTCCCAAGTTATTAGCTCCCCATCGGTGTACCCCTATGTCTGTCTTTTTCATTAGTATGTCGCTTAGTTCGAGATCAAGAGCACATTGCTCTCCAAACCTTGTGTTCTCAATCCCTACCCTGCCATCCTTTTGTTAAAATTTGTTACCCCTAACCTCGAGATAGCCGCGAGTAATCGGTCCCCGCTTTACTAACGTTAGTTTTAAGTAATTTTGTGATCTAAACAATTAATATCGTCTCCACAAAGCTACGGAAAATGAGCCTGGAAAAATAATAGCATTATAAAAAAAATGCGGCCTTCGACAAAGTTGTTCTGCATAGATTTTTGAGTTTGATCAAAATTAAGCTATTTTTGAATTTTTGACAAAATGACAGCAAATTGAAATCAAGTTTTGATATCAACATCAAACTGAAATCATAAATTGATTTCAGTTTACGCAATTGACAAATTTGATACCAAATTTTGATTTCATTTGCCGTTCAAACATTTGTTGTTGCGGGTTTGTTTTCAATGCCTTAGCATAACATCAAATTGAATACTTGTTTTGCTATCAACAGGAAAAATTGATCTCAAATTGAGTTTTCAGTTTGCTCTCACTGATAGCAGAAATAGTTTTCAATGTGATGTCACAGGAAGATTTTTTGGCTCTCAATTTTGATATTTCAACTGTTAAAACGACCAAAACGACAGCAACCTGTGTAATCATTATCAGCGAAATCACAACATCCAATTTAGATTTCAATTTGATCTCAGTCTTTCCTAGGGATGCCATACAATGAAACCACAGAACAGTGAGCCAGGAATTGAATCTAGCAGGAAAAATAATAACACTCTGGTATTGCAACCAATTTAGTTGACGTCTTCAGTGAAGTTTCTAAAATTAATTAGAACTACAATTTGGTGGTTAAAAATAGTTCAAATTTTGGCCGCAAAGATGGCGCAGCGATACAAACTTTTTTATTCCTCAAGGTAACCGATCTGTCTGTCTTCGGCAAAGTTGTAAAAAGTACAATTTTATCAAAAGTTGCCCAAGATATAAAACAAACAACTGTGATATACGAAGTTTTATTAAATTTACCTTAAATTCACGTTTTTGTTATTATATTTTGAACAATCGTTCAATATAATACTTTTATAATTTTTCCTCGATCGGTACTGATCGATCCAATTTTTTTTCGAGATCAATTTTTCCAGATTATATGAACAGATATTAAAAATATATTGCACATAAAATGTGACAAAAATAGGGGAAATGACGGCTTCAGCATGCCAGACTATTTTCGGCAACCCAAATTGAAACACTATTTTCACTGGATTTTCTTACGAAAACACTTCGCTGAATGCATACAAACGATTCTTTATGCTTTCAGCTTCAATTTGACTATATTTTTACCACTGAGAAAAAGCAATCAAAACAGTTTTTGACAATTCTTTCGACTTAAATTGTTAGGGCAGCTGGCAGCAAAAGATTGTAAACAAACCAATACTGCATATGTGTGCGTTCCTTAGAGAAAAAGGCTATAGAAAGAAGGTCGCTGCTTAGGTTGCCGAGAATACGTAAATTCCCCTACATGATTTTCTGAACGGATTTTCAGAAAAAAAAAATGCGCAAATGAACGCAAAATGTCATCAATTATTCAAAATGTAAATCAAATAGACTTTAATTCTCAAAAATATCTCAGTGGTATATTGAGATATATTTGAGAAAGGGGTATGGCTCTAATGTTGACCTATGGATCTAAGATTGGGCCCATCGCTAAAAATCTGCTATTTATAAATTTTATCTAGAACAACGCGTCATTGAGACGGTACTAATGGATATTTTTGGTCGCTATTGAACATTTAGTCGATTGCTGAAATAATGTATGGGCCCAAATTAGGGGTATTTAGGCCGACATTACATCCATTTCCCCTAGTTGGATTTGAATCAAACAAGATATTTTATTTGAACAAGGCGGTTTTGACAGACGGTGGACGCAGCAGCAGGAAGACCGAGATCACGAGGCGATGGAAATTCTGTACCGCGTAAACGACACACGGAAGTTCTACGAGAAGCTAAATAGTTCGCACGAAGGCTACGTGCCGCAAGCCAATATGTTCAAGGACTTGGACGGTAGCCTTCTCACGACCGGGTGTGAGGTGATTGAGAGGTGGAAGCAGTACTATGACGAGCACCTGAACGGTGATGCAGCATAAAACGAAGGTGGCACTGCAACAGGCCTTGGAGCACACGCAGAAGACGACAGGCGACCGGCCCCTGATCTTCAAGAAGTTGAGGATGAGATCGGTCGTCTGAAGAACAACAAAGCAACTGGTGTAGATCAACTACCAAGTGAGCTATTAAAATACTGTTGTGAAGCACTGGCTAGAGCCCTGCACTTGGTAATTGCCAAGATTTGGAAGGAGGAGATATTACCGGAGGAGTGCATGGAAGGTGTCGTATGCCCCCTCCCCCTCCCAAAAGGACGACACGTTGGATTGTTACAACTTACGCGCGATCACACTGCTGAGTGCCACCTACAAGGTACTCTCCCAAATTCTATGCCGCCACCTGTCCCCATTTGCAATAGACCAAAATTTCGCGATTCGGCAAGTTCTGCAGAAATGCCGTGAATACAACGTGCCCACATCTAATTTGTTCATCGATATCAAATCCGCATACGACACAGTCGATCGAGATCAGCTATGGCAGATTATGCAAGAGTACGGATTTCCGGATATACTGACACGATTGGTCAAGGCGACGATGGATCGAGTGATGTGCGTTGTTCGAGTATCGGGGACACTCTCGAGTCCCTTTGAATCTCGAAGGGGGCTACGGCAAGGTGATGGACTTTCGTGTCTGGTATTCAACATCGTGTTAGAAGGTGGGATCAGCTATCAATTGGAGGTTGAGCCCCCAGATTTCCAGACATAGTGCAATTTTGGGACACCCTAATGTGCACTCACAATATCATAGCATGCTGCCTATCTTAACTGCAGGCAGAAGATGCCTTCTACCGCTAGGTGCGCTAGTGTTCGGAAATGAGTTCCACTTCTGTGATGGGATACTATACGAGCGTAGCAAGCGTGTTGTTTGCTCTCTTCAATGTTGCGTATCAAGTGACTATCATTGTAGTGCGTGTGTGTCAGTGTAGGTTGAAGGTATTGGCATTAAGATTTATAGCATAGCCAGCGTATGTCTGTGTATAAGATCGTGTCGGTGATATTGCTCAAGGCATTAGTAGGGGTGAGCTTCCATGGAAATTAGAAGAAGAAGAAGAAATTGAAGATCACCTAAATTTGCTCTGGTCAGTGACGGAAGTGGTTTGAGTTCGAGGTGATCAGTGTCAAGAAAAAAAAACGGCGGTGAAACGATTTTCCAAATTGATTTCCAAGCAGATCACTATGAGAATCCGAAGGATCGAAGAGGATTTTTCAAGTCTATGTCCAAGCAGGATTACCTCTGGTGGGGTCCAAACAACGATCGAAGAGGTATAAGAGTCGAACAAGGTAGAACATTTGCTGGTAATATTGAGCACTGAAAAGTGCTGTTTAAATTTGTTGCAGCTTTAGGTAGCAGTAACACTTCCATTTACCATGTGTATTTCTCCCTGCAACTTTGTCTTAGATATCATTTCGATTAGTAGCGACGATTTATTGAAAATTATTGAATACCCCATTTTTTTGATCAGTAATGTGAATAGTGGTTAACGATGTTAATGCCCGTTAACGTTTTCAATGTAAATGCCCATTGAAGACGTTAACGCTGACGTTAACGATTAACAACCCTGCTGATAAAATACAATTATGCAAAGTTTCATGAAAATCGGAGAACATCGAGTATTATTATTATTTTTTTGCATTTGCCCAGGAACTGCTCCATATACACGGGAAAAAATCCGATTTCATTTTCATGAATAAAAAATCATGAAATGAAAAAACTTGCCATCCCATGAAATCGTAACAATGATTCATGATTTCGTCATGGAAATTCATGATTTCATAATGCAGTGGAATCAAGACCGCTACAAGCGTTGCACGTACTTGGCAAACCGTCTTCATAAACCGCATTACATAGGTATCTGTTATACGCCTTTTGTCTTCCAACTTATACAAGTACTGATAGTCTAGTGGTGAAAGTATGGGTTTAGTGATCTCAAGGTTTTTGGTTCGAATCCAGTCTGATGCTTTATTTTATTCTTTTTGCATTTTTTGGTTAAAAGTTAAACCCATGAATTTAGCTCATGATTTCAACTCGGATGATTCATGATTTTGGGAATATTTGCTGCGTTACGCAAAAGTTGCTCATGATATCATGAATATTATTCATGGTGTATTTTCATAACATGAAAATACGCTGTGTTCATGAAATCATGAGTCATTTTTCTCATTTCGGAGATCGGATTTTTCCCGTGTAATAAAGGCCGCTAAGGGAGTCGAAAGTTAATTGGTAAGCGTGACTGCCTCTCACGCCCAGTGGATCTAGTTTCAATCCCAGTTGAGTTGTTGATATTTGATTCGAGGTAGGTTGTAGGATATGTAGGGTCCAGATGTGGAGGTGCACCGATCATTGGCACATAGTCCATCGGACAATTAAGCAGGAAAGCAAATCAGGACCGATTTTTCCAGCTAGTGAATGAATATGCATAAATTATGTACATACTCTCTTAGTATGTGTGCAGGCTTGCGACGCGGAATTAGATTGCAGTGGTTTGGTTAATATCAGCATCATTGAAATTGAAGGAAACCAACTGTAATGCTAAAACAAGCACGAGTACAAGTACGTTGCAGATATAAATGGAAAACAACTGGAGCCTAACTTTACTAGGTCTGGAGTGTGGGATGGTAGAATACCAGGTATAATTTCGCTCAAGCACCAACCAACTCGTGCTGTTATTTTTAGTATAGTAAAACAAATTGAATGAGGATTATATTTCCTGACTTCTGTGGATACATCCTAGGCTCACTTCTGTTAAATAGGATATAATAGGATAATGTATCGGAATGTACTTTATACCAGAAGTTATCTGTTTTATCATGACATCATGGTCGCAGTGAGTATGTCCCGAATAAATGAAGATGTTCGAGGGATGTAGACAGCCCCTTACATAAATCATCCTTTCAACTTGGTATAACAAACATGTAAAAATCTCAGCGGTGCCGGTGGTGTAGTGGTAAGCGTGATTACCTCTCACCCCAGCATGCCTGGGTTCAATCCCAGTCGGTGCCGCAAGGATGATCTGAGGCATAACTACACACTTAGAAATAATTACTTTTACATGAGACGTAATCCATATTGGACGTAAATCATGGAACGTAAACAAACTTTTATGTAAAATTAGATGTTCTTAAACCGAAACATAAGCAACTCGACGAAGAGAACGTTTTATTGAATTGATTTTCTCGTTTCTTTCAACTGATTCTTATGTCAAAAGGGCCGCTTACATGTGTCGGTCTCAGGGAACCGAAATTTACACGACTTTTTCGTAGTGTGCAAGGGAAGTAAAGCCGTTGGTCCCAGGCTCATGAGTTGATGGGTCGATAGGTAGGACCAAGGTGTGGGAGCTGCCTCCCTGGTTTCAGTAGCATTGGTTCTCAGCACAGAAAACAAGATCGACGGAAAACAAATCAAGGATGTAAAAATCTCAATGAGAGTTCCAGAACAATTTTATGCTTATGCTCTATTACGTATAAAGACAATGTTCTAGAAATCCCTCCACTTCACGTTTTCACTGCCACTAGCTTCACCATCCAGCAGTAATACAGATCTGAAAACTAAACGCGATGTTTGCTTCTCTTCTGCAAACATGTTGATTAAATTTGTACGTTGTACATTAACGAGATCGCCAGAGGTGGGCCCGAGAAAATGCAAATTGTATGAAAAAAAGGATTCCGTCAATCTTATCCCATGCTAAAACACCTTGAATGGCTTCTGAGTACAGAATGACACTACCCAACATTTCATTAGTTGGATCAGTTTTAATCCTTTAAGCTGTACAGGACTCTCGGGTTTGCGATTAATGCTCCATCCTGAGGCGAGATGTTGGTCGCATCTATATCGTCGTTATATACAATTCCTTCGGAGAAATTTTGACGAAGAGAATTCGATGGAACTACCGAACAAAATTGGTACAAACACCATTCGTGTACGAAACGCTGAAAGCGAATTCATGAGTACCATTTTCCTGTCGTTGTGGGCTCTTATGGATAGGAAATCGCTTCAGATTAGAGTTCTACGTGGAATTTACTCTTCTGTTAATTTGTGTAGTTCTAAGTAGCCGATCCGCTCCTGATGTTCAAGCGATATAGTTTACGGATGCTTAAAAAATCGGTGTAATGAACCTTTATAATCTTTTCATACAATTCTACCATACGGTTAAAAATAATAAAGTATGTTTTGGTAATCCTTTCTCCACATCTACTACTGCAATAGCCGTGAAGATTATTAACTCCTCTCTCCTCTAGGGAGGCACACATAAGTCCAATCTCTGAATGTACTGGAGGCCCTTATAGCTAGCAATTGCCCTTCATTCGTTCGTTGAAAGATCGAGCGGGAGTGGAACCTCTTACTCAAATTAAATAACAGGATGAACCTCGGAAATGATAAGAAAAGTAAGTTGCAATCCCGTTTTCTGAAGTGCATTTCAAGATCTGCTCTACTAGTCGTGTTCTGGCTGCAGCGTGCATCTCAAAGGCTGTCGTTGTCATTTGTCTATACATACTTATATGCACTTGTGTCCGTTCCCTGCAGCAGGAGCAGCATTGCGAGTGCTACCGCATTTTGCTTTCATTCCTTGCTGGAGTCGCTATGGCACTACTGCACGCCTTATGCAAGGTGTGTATCTTAAGGTTTTCTAGGTTCAAGGCAGAAAATAACATGACGAAGAATCTTTTTGCGGAAATTTTTTTGCTGCCTCTGCTTTTCGAGATAAGAGAGTGGTACGAGTTCTCAGCTAGCGGTAGAGTGCTTTCGTGGCCCATTTGGTTCTATTTCCATCACTCACCTGTTCAGGTGGGCGTGTGTTTTTCTTTCCCTACCAGCACCGTGGGGAGCACTCTGGATAAAGAACCACGGAAATGGTGTAATTTATCAATTATTGGTTTGGTTAAAATGGCAGATTGTGGCAAAGATGCTCATTCTGGACAGGATTGTCCAGTGATCAATTGGTATAAACGTGTAATACACACAGCAAATTTTAATTTTGATATAAACAGTCATTCACGTAAACTCGTATTTCATTGTACCATATGCAGTGGGATGCAATGGTTGGAAAACCCGCTATAGAAAATTCTTAGATCTATAAAAGTCGACTAAATCTCTTCCAAGGACCAGGAGAGTGTTCCAAAAGCCCAAAAATAGCTGACGGTGTAGGAAAAATTATCACGAAATCATTTGACACACGCTATTATCTGCAAATTCTAGGTAGTCATTAACAGATCACAAAAGAACTAGCGAAGCAGCATACCTTCCGAGAATTTGAGATTGATTTTTGAGCAGTTCCACGCCAAATGACGAATCGATCAGACTCAAACTTTTCCAATTTTCATGAAACTTTGCATAATTGTTTGTTATGGGCAATCAGTCACATTTGTGCTAAAACTCGGCCATTTTGAATCTAGCTTTTTTCAGAATGGCATATTGTGCATTTTTTAATAAATTGTAAAACGAGAACGTCGCTTCTAATCGAAATGACGTCTGAAGCAAAGTTGTAGGAAAATAATATTCACGGTGATTTCTGCTTTGATCTATTTTTTTTTAATTTTAGCACAGCAAACAATATATGACACCTTTTAAATCGTTTTCTGTGCAAACATTACATAAATTTCTCACAAAACGAACCATTTTTTTTTCCCAAAAGTTGATGATTTACAATTTTTTTTAATTTATAAAGTTTTCAATGTTTCTAAAGATTTTTTTTAATAATTAGAATTTTGAATAAGAGAATTTGTTGGTATATCAATTTTAACACTTTTTTTTATTCTTTTTCTCAAAATACAAACAAAGTACCGTGCATATTTTTCCTGGAAAGACTTTATTTTCCCCCAGAACTAAACTTCTTGCAATGTGTTGTTGAAAAATGTCGGATACGCCATTTAAAAAAAAATCAAGAATCAAAATGACCGAAATTTAGCACAAATGACAATGCTCATAAAAATCAATCATGCAATGTTTCATACTGCATTAGAGCTAAGGTAATCATCTCTTGGATCGGATTCTCCATCACGGATATCACACCCCAAAGAAGTCGGAAGAAATGAGAACATTGCTCCGGTACTACAAGCGGTCTTGCTTCACCAGTGGGTCAGCAGGGTTGCCAAAACTACAGAATAATCTGAATTTCTACCGATTTTCCAGAGTTTTTTTTTGAACCAAGAATCTGAATCCATAGATCACAGATTTCTAGGTTAGCACAGATTATACAGATTGTTTTAAAATTATGAGTTGAAGCTTTGAATTATGATTAAACATTCAATAAAGGATGCTCAATTTGTTAAATAACTCAACTTTTAGATAAGTCTTTTTAATAGTCATCGATGAAGACCGGAAAAAAAATTGTTGTGAACAGATATTTTATCCGTGAGACATAGGAAGCGGAACACTTTTTCACTTTTCCTGATATGTAAATTGATTTATCGGAGATGCTCAAAAACTTGATCTTCAGTTGAAAAATTAAATTCTGTATCATTTTTGCTAGGATCTTGCTGGTGTTCAGGAATATATTAGTTGAGAAAAATTGAAAATTAGAAAAGTGCCTTAATGGTTATGCTCTTCCGAATTTCTTGTGTGTGTATAGTTGAGGTCCAAATCAGTTCAGATCTGTGGAAAATCTTAAAATAAGACAATTACTAATCAATAAGAAATGCTTTAATTTGCGTTGTTAAAAATTCTTATTCATGGTGTAAACAAACGGTTTGGTTGACGTTTCTTCTGGAACGCCTGGCCAGCGTTGCTATGTATACCGATTGATCGGTATTTATACCGATACCGATGTACAGATAAGGTTTCTCAGAATACCGAATTTTAAGATATTATTTCGATTTTTTTAAAAATAATAACAATGATTGTTTTCAGCCCACACTCAACTGTCAGAGAGACTTTTATCTTTTTAAATATTTTAAATGATCAAAACTGATTCTTCTTTAAACATTTCTTATGCTTGCTAGTCTTTCAACAAGTGTTAACTAACATTTCCTCTCCGTTTTTGACTACCCAGGAATCGAGAAACAGCGAATGGCTCACCCGGGTAATTCTGGGTAATCGGAAAATTCTTTTATCCAGTTACCAAATAGGTCCATCATTTTCTAACTTTTTGAAGTTTATTTAATTTTCCTTTGGAAGTTTCTTCCAACTTTCCCGTTAGTAATTTTCCAATGCTTTCCCGAAAGTTAGTCCGACCTCCCTCGGAAGCATCTTCTGGTTTCGCTAAAAAAGTTCTTCCGTCTTCTACCGCCAGTTTTTTCCAACTTCCCCTGGAATATTATGCTAAAAGTCCGTTTAAACTATCTGATTTCTTGGTCTGATTTTGATCGCCGCTATATTGAACACATTTTGTCGAACCCCCCTGTTTGCTGTTGTTCACACTGCTTGCACATGTCAAAAGAACTGTCAATTTAGATTTCAAACCAAAACTGTATCAAGAATCAAAAGTAAATAGTTCCATCATGAATTACCGGAAAATTGCTATAGCTTCGGTAGGCGTATTTGCTTTTATTATTTTAAATAAAATGAGAAGGAGAAGGTGTACTTTGTGGAGTATGAAATGGTTGCTCAGGAGGAATACCGGCAGGGATCTGGCTCGTTTTGTCCTTCAAGAACTGCGATATGAAGATAAAAATGGATTTCAAAACTTTGCCAGGATCTCGATACCAACTTTCGACAAGTCAGTCGGAAAAGTTCTTTATAGATCTACATGATTCCTTGAGCTCTGAAAATCTGTTGAACTCAATTCTACACATTTCTTTGAAGACCTTCGGACGTCGCTGAAGTTTTGTTTCTGTTCTCCGGCAAAATACCTTTAAAGATCAACAAACTTGCTTGAAGATCTGAAAATTTCTCGGTAGTTCTACAGATTTCTTTGAAGTTATGTGTGTTCTTCAGAAGATCTGCAAATTTTCCTAAAAATCTTCAAAGTTCCTGAATCCCTGAAAATTTAAGATCCTTAAAGATCAACAATTATCTCTGATGTTCACAAAATTTCTAATAATCTACGAATTCTCGAAAGTTCTGTAATTTTATCTGTAGATGTCCATGATTCAATGAATATCTGCAAATATCTAGGAACATCTACACAATTTCCTAAATAATTAAAAGATTATCTAGAAATTTTTTGAGCTTTCCGGAAGTTGTAGGAAATTATCTGAGGTTTTACTTTTTTTCTGAAGTTGTGCAAATATCTCTACAGATCATCGAACTTACCTGAAGTTCTGTAAATTTCTCTTAAAATCCAAGAACCGCAATAAAAATCTTCTGAAGTTCCTAAAAAAAATTCAAATTCTGTAAAGTTTTCTGAAGTACTGTATTTCTGCTCTGAAGATCTACGAACTACCCTGAAGTTCAATTAATTTCTCAGTAGATCTCCGAACTTTTCTAAAGTTCTGTAAATTTCTTCGTCGATTCTTGGATTTCCATGAAGTTCTGCAGATCTATCAGAAATTCTTTGAAATTTCCCAAAACTCTACAAAATATCTGAACATATTTTAACTTCGCTAACGTTTTAAAAATTTATCTGAAGAATTTCTCTAAAGTTGTGTAAATACTTCTAAAGATCGGCGAACTTTCCCGAAGTTCTGTGAGTTTTGCTGAAGTTTTGCATTTTTTTTCTAAAAACGTGCGAACTGTCTGGCGTTCTGCAGACTTCTCTTAAGGTCTACAGACTTCTCTGAAGCTCTTCAGATCTATCTATTTCCAACTTCCATGGAGTTCTGCAAAATCTTGGACTTTTGAACTTCACTGCGATTTGTTTTTGGAATTGAGGTACTTTTCTGACATTTTACGAATTTTCAGATCTCACATTTTTCTGAAACTGTGAAGCTTTCTGAAAAACTCCTGCAAATAACTTTAATGTTCTGTAAAACTATCTGAAGCTCCGTAGTTCTATTCTCAAGATCTACGGAAAAAACCTTAAGACGCTATAAATTTCTCAGTAGATCTGCATCATTGTAAATTCCTCTGCAGGCTCTCGGGCTACTCTGAAGATCTGAAAATGTCTCTGAAGATCTTTTCAATTACCTTAAATACTCAAAAATTTCTGAAAATATTTGAGCTTCTTTGAAGTTTTAAATGTCTCTCTCAAGATTTACATATTTTCCTGAAATCGTGTAAATATTTTTCTTCCCTGAAGTTCTGCAAATTTTACTGAAGATGATTCTTGTGATTTTTTCAGAAGTTTTGAAATGTTTTTCAAAGTTCTGTGGCTTTGTTCTGAAGATCTACGAACTTTTCTGATGTTTAATATTTTTTTTAGTAGATCTCCAAACTTCTGTGAAATACTTTATATTTCATTGTAGATTATCGGACTTGTCTGAAGTTATGCAAATTTCCCCGAAGATTTGCAAAGTTTCGCTTATAGTTTTACAAATTTGTGTGCCCGTTTAACGTACCTCAACTCACCCAGCGTACCGGTCAAGGAAGCGATCAACCATCTACACTATGGAAATTTGATATTGGCTCTCCTCGAGATCAACAAATACCTGAATTCAACTTGAGTAAACAGGGATCAAGGAAACGGTCACATATGGCTTTTCAAGTTACTACCTAGGACACATCAACGAGGAAGAAGCGGAGTACCTGCTTCGGCAGAAAATTAGATTTAAGTTTACCTTAAAAAAAATGTTCCTAGGCTAAAATATATTTGGTAAAATGCGATGTTTTCTTCAGTCGAATATTAGTACTAGACACTAAACAAGTCTGCATATCGTAGACTAAATACGCATCTGTCAAAGATAAGCAAATAAGGTAGTGGAATAAAATGGAAATTACTAATCCTTCTCTCTCTCTCTCTTTCTCCCTTTATACAGGTATTGCACTAAGGTGCCCACATTCATCAGGATGCTACCTATCCCTAGAAGGTTCTACCGGTTTTTTTTTCCTGAAAATTTATTTCTTCTAGATAGTTTCCCCTACTTCTCCTAGAAGTTTCTATCGACTGTCCCGTGAATCCTCTGGCTTCCGACATTTTCCAGAAGTTCCTTCCAAACTACATTATCAAGTTTTTTTTTTTCCATGTATACAGTATGCGTGATAATGTTTACACCATTAAACATTGTCAAAATTAAATAAATTCTCAAAAATTTCGTTTTTGAGTTTTTTTTTATTTATTCAAAGGGGGGATGTTTCTCAGTGTCTTAAACTATGTTAATCATCGATCGAGTTTTCACTTGCTGCAATTACGGCCTCCACACGCTTCCGGAATGCACGCCAGGTTCTAATAATGTAGTCTGGATCCATTTCTCTACAGGTACAGGTCAATGTTTGTCTGAGGCTTGCTGTACTCGGGTGGCGTTTAGAACAGGCCTTGGCCTTCATGACACGCCATATTGAGTAATCCAGCGGATTAAGATCGGGGCTGGATGGCGGCCACATATCCTTCGCCCAGAACGGAAGATGTTCCTGTAACCACTTCTGAGTGCGGTTCGAGGTGTGGCACGGAGCCCCATCTTGTTGAAATAAAACATTTGGCTTCAGACCGTACTGTTCTTTGATCCACGGAAGAACATACTTACTTAAAATCCCGATGTAGACCTCCGTGTTGACCTTGTCGCCTTCTGGAATGAACACCGGGTCCATTTTTTTGCCATCGGAAGCCACCAATCCAAACACCATAACGCTAGCAGGATGCTTGGTCAGATACACGTTCTTGTGCTCGTCTTTTACCGGAAGAGAACTAATATACCGGTCGGCTCTGGAATTTGATTCGGGATCGACGGCAAACATGCTCTCGTCGGTGAACAGGATTACCGGATTTTTTCGCTTAAGGAAGTTCAAGACTCGTAGCTCCCGGATGCGGTTGGTAATCATGTGAGTTTTTTTTCCGTGCCCTCGACTTCGCCCCGCAATCTTCCTTTACGATCTTCCGTGCCGTAAAGTCACTGATCCCGTGTTCCTTTGCCATTTTCTTTATTGAACGCACTGGATTCACCCGAATCTTCCTTTTGATAGCAGCTATAACCCTCGGAACTCGAGCTGACCTCGGCCTAAAACCCTTTTGACGGTCCACCGGGACACTCCCACGGCGATTGAAATGTCTTTTTGCGACATTTGCGCGTGGGACAAATCACGAATACGCTGCCACTTCGTCATGGTGCAACTGTCAAACTAAGTAAATCATTTTCTTTTATACACATCCTACTACGGTATGAGCTATAGGTTACGTGCATGCAAAGAAAACCAGGGCATTGTGTGCACAGGTGAAACGGGAACCTTATTTGTACGATGGTGCAAACATTATCACGCATACGGTCTCCAAGAACACAGTTAAAATTATTTTGTAATTTTACACGGATTTCCATGCACATAAAAAGAGCATGCATATTCATGTAAAATTAAATTGGTTTTTATATTTACACGACTTGACTTGTACATGCATGTAAAATTAAACGTCTCTTGAATTTTACATGGATAGCTTTAGATGGGCTCACTTTGTAATTCTACAGGACATTTAGAATTACAAAGCCAAATTTTTGAACGAATTTGCATAAAATCGAACTGATTTTTAAGTACGCGGAATTATCACCCACGTGGAATAACCCGCCTATACGGCACAGTACATACCCTACACTTCCACCGCTGCATCAAAACGATCAGTCAGGAGAAAAAAGAAACCACGAGCGCATTTTTGAATGATATTCTATTTTTCCATATCCAAATGTTTGATTTTCTGCACGAACTAAAAGTGCTCTCTGTATAAAACCGCTGTAATCACTTTTTTGTCTGTCATCCATTTTCTATTTGTGGACGCGCATATGCACGATAAATCGTTTCACATGACCAAAACTGAGCGCACAAATCAAAACAAACCGAGCGGAGAAAAAACTGATGGAATAATCGGTCCGTCCGCCATATTAGCTTTCTCAATGTTTGTTGATTTAAATTTACACGAGCATGTAAATTTATAGGTTTTATCGTTGAAAATCCGATGTTCTTCGATAAATTTTTATATCACGTGGTGATATTACGTTGCAAGAGAAAATTAATCGAATAAACGTGTAGTTTTATGAGTTTCATCATGTTTTTATTATGTGCATGACTTTTAATGTAAAATTAAAGTAAAACATAGTTTAAAGCGATGTAATTTTAAAATGGATTTGGTTTACACGTCATGTAAAATTCATTATTTTTTGCTGTGAAGTTTCATCCAACGTCTCTGTAGGATATTTGATTATAGTATAGGATCTAGTCTTCTTCTTCTTCTTATTCGCATTTCAAGCTTATAGCTTAGTGCATATTAGCTTATTGCGTGCTCTCAACTTAGTGTTCTAAATGCACTTCCACAGTTATTAATTGAGAGCTTTCGATGCCAATACCAATGCATGAATTTGTATATTGTGTGGCAAGCACAATGATACTCTATGCCCAGGGAAGTCGAGAAAATTTCCAACCCGAAAGATTCCCTCGACCGGACCGGGAATCGAACCCGGCGCCTCCGGCTTGGTAATACCGTGCCTTTACTGACTAGGCTATGAGGCCCCTATGAGGATCATGTCATCATTGGAATAAATAAATATTCATTCTGTTTCCAACAGTTGTCTTAGTCACTACATTTTGGCGACGACAGGAGAAAAAAACTGTTCAAGAAAACCTAGCAATTTTTGCAGCGGAAAAGTTTGGAACTGAGCGGAGTTTTTACGGATTATTATCAAAATAATGGCGTTCTCCATGGTACGTATAAAATAAAGTATATAAAAAGATCTGATTGAAGCAATTTTCTCGAGGAAATTTTGGAGTATACGGAACCTACCATCATAAATTTTACAATATTTGAGGCCCGAAACAGTCGGGATGGCCCTCAACTATATTTTATGAGACCCGTGAAACCAGGATGAATCTTACAGGATTCAAAGTAATCTGAACTGAGGCCCGTTAGTCTCAGGATGGCCCTCAATTTAATAAGCAAGACCCGAAGTGTCCGGGATGAGCATTGCAAGATTCTGTATTGAGGCCCAATGCAGATTCGGGATGGCCCTCAATGAATCACGAGAGACCCGCAGAAATCGGGATGAATCTCACAAGGTTCAGAAGAGTCCGAATTGAGGCCCGACATTATCGGGATGGCCCTCAGAGAGTTGGTGAGACCTGGAGAAATCGGGATGGATCTCACAAGATATATCGTAAATTTATGAGTCGTAGGATGAAGTACGTAAAAGTAGAGGCCCAATAAATGGGTTGATCTCAAAAAAAAAAAAAAAAAAAAAAAGAATTGTAACTTCATACAAGAAAATTGTTTCTGTCAAATTTATCATTTGTCTGCCCACTGTGATTTACAGGTTAATCAAATCGTTCCACCGTTCATTGAAAACGATGAAGGACCCGCAGCTGTACGGTGGGAAAAGTGGCGAGAGCACTTCGAGGCCTATCTTGAGTGGACAAATGTAGTTGATCATGATGAAAAATTCAAAACGCTTATGCTCTTCGGTGGGTCACATGTACGGAGGGTTGTGTCCAAGATAAATGTTGACGATTCACATCCGTTGGACAACCGCTACCGAGCTGCTCTCCAACTACTTGATGAGTATTTCATTCCACGTGTGTCGAAGACCTATGAAAGACAAAAATTCCGACAAATGGCACCTGAAGCAAACGAAAAGCTAGATAGGTTTGCAATCCGGCTGAAGAAACAAGCAACAAACTGTTCATTCGAGGACTAAACGGACAGTATGATCGTCGATCAGATCGTATCAACACCAAGGATGAAAAACTGAAACGGAAATGCCTGGAAAAAGATCATACACTGGAAGAGGTTTTGAGTCGAGCTCATGAATCTGTTCAGCTCCAACTGAATGTCTGGAAAGGTGGAATCAATGAAAAGAACATTGTCAACACGGTGCAATCAGGTGCAGCTCCAGATGTGAAGGAACACCGTGTAGATAAAACCTGGGATAAAACCAAAACGAAGCACGCAAACAGATGTTTCCGGTGTGATGGACGGCACAACTCGAATGATTCCATCTGCCCAGCATTGTCTCGGAAATGTAAGATTTGCAACAAGATCGGGCATTTTGCTCGGTGTTGTTCGAGAGGTAAGAAGTTCCCAAAATATGATCGTCAGGAAAATCGTACTCAGAAGAAGAGGTTTGTTCGAGAAGTTAGTGGAGATGATACCAGTCAGAGAGAGGAGAGCGAAGTGTTCGACTTATTTCACCTTGGATCAAGAAAGCGGTTCGTATCAGCAGCAGTGGGTGGAGTTTCACTGAGGATGATTATCGATACAGGTGCTGATGAAGATATTCTCAGTGAAAATGACTGGAAGATGTTGAAGTCTACTGGATTCGAGGCATACAGTATCAAGAAAGGAAGTAGCAAGGTATTCAATGCCTATGGATCCAAAACTCCGTTGAAGGTTCTCGGCGAGGTAAATACGGTCACTGTTATCAAATTGGGTGTCATCAAGTTTCTGAACGTAGTTGAATCAAGTTTCTGAACGTAGTTGAATTGCATCACCGGTAAGAAGTGATTGATTAATATGTAAAATAATAGATGTAATTCAATAAATTTCTAATCGTTAATGCTGGTTAATGTATAGGAATAGAAGCCAATATTAAAATCGATAAAAGCATTCCACCAGTTCGACAAAGTCTACGACGCATTCCATTTCCTCTAGAAGAACTCACACTGATAAAATTAAAAGAGTTAGAAAAACAAGATATTATCGAACGCGTTACTGAAGCGTCCGAGTGGGTATCCCCTATGTTAGTGAAACGCAAAAGTACCAACGAAGTGAGGATTGTTATCGATCTGCGTGAAGCAAATAAAGCCGTCGTTCGAGAAGTTCATCCGCTCCCAACTTTGGAGCAAATGATGAAAAAAGTTGAGGGGAGTAAAATATTTACCAAGCTCGATATCAAGCAAGCATTTCACCAAGTTGTGTTGAAGGAAAAATGTCGCTACATTACTACATTTATTAGTCCAGTTGGGCTGATGCGTTACAAACGATTAATGTTCGGATTATCGGCTGCCCCTGAATTATTTCAAAAGGTCATGGAAATGATTTTCGCCGATTTTCCATGGCTGATCATTTTCATCGATGATATACTCATCCCAGCCAAAGATGAAAATGAACTTGCACTTAGAACCAGTTTAGTACGAGAACGTCTGCGGAAACACAATATTTTGATCAATACTACCAAAGTGGAAGAAGCTGTAAGGGAGACCGATTTTCTCGGTTACCACATTTCGAGACAAGGGATATCTGTCGCTGATGAAAAATTGGACGCTATTAAAAAGTAAAATCCACCCAAATCTACGGGAGAAGTGAGGAGTTTTCTAGGTCTGGTTAATTTCGTTCACCGTTATATCGCAGACATGGCAACTATAACCTATCCATTGAATTTATTGACAAGAAAGGGGACAAAGTTTAGCTAGGACACAAACCACCAACAAGCGTTTGAAAAAAAAATAGAAGTATTTTGCTAAAGAAGGAAACTTTAGGATACTACGATGTGAATGAAGATACCTTCGTGATTGCTGATGGAAGTCCTGTTGGCCTCGGAGCAGTTCTTGTTCAAAGAAATAAAAACGGACAATATCGTATAATTTGCTATGCTTCAAAGACACTCTCGTTAACTGAACGAAGATATGCGCAAACGGAGCGAGAAGCCTTAGCGTTAGTGTGGGCCTGTGAAAAGTTTTACTACTATTTATACGGTAAATTCTTCTTTCTGATCACCGACCATAAACCGTTAGTGGTTATATTTGGAGATCAAGTGAAACCATCACCACGCATTGAACGCTGGAAATTGCGGTTGATGTCCTACGAATTCAAAATTATGTACCGTCCGGGAAAAAAAACAATATTGCTGATCCACTCTCAAGGTTATGCCAGTCATACCAAGATTTTAGTTCAAGTTTTGATGAAGAATGCGAAAGGATAATAAGAATGGTTGCAATTGACACCTGCCCTGTAGCCATATCAATTGATGAAATTACTGCTGCAACCAATGAAGATACAGAGCTTCAAGAACTGATTAAATGGCTACCATATCATTCAAGACGGACATTTAGGAATATCTTCCATCAAACGTCGACTTCGTCTGAAAGTATGGTGGTCTAGAATGGATGATATGGTTGAAATTCGTTAAAAACTGTCACGGCTGTATTCTGGTATCAGAGCCGGACACTCACCCTATCACGTGATCGGACATGCCCAATAGGCCTTGGGAGAAAATCGCGATAGATTTTACGGAAATTACAGCAGGGGTTCATTTGCTGGTAGCTACAGATTATTATTCCCGATTTGTTGAAGTAGCCGTAATTACGTCAATGACAGCTGCGAAACGATCAAAAAGTTAATTAATTAATTTAGCTTTATTTAGGAGGCTTTATCAAAAAGTTAAGAGAAATGTTTGCTCGATTTGGATATCCTGACGAAATAATATGTGACAACGGCCAACCATTTTCTTCGGGAGATTTTCTATCTTTCTGCAAAACCAACAATATAAACATAAAACATTCAGTTCAATACGCCGCTTTCCAAAATAGTCTCGTGGAAAGACAAAACCAAACACTATTGAAAACTCTAAAGATAAGTGCATCTATGGGTAGGAAATGGGAGACAGACCTGCAGGATTTCTTACATTCATATCGAGCAACTTCTCATTATATAACAAACTTCTCCCCTGCGGAACTAATGTTTGGTTGGAATATTAGAGATAAGCTTCCTAACATAAACCGCGAAATTGATGTTGATCAAGCAAGGAAAAATGACGAAAATTCAAAAGAGAAAGGTAGGAAATATACTAATGCAAAGAGGAAAGCTAAACCTTCCAACATTGACGCCGGAGATCATGTTGTGGTGAAGAACTTCGTGAAGAAACATAAACCATCGTGCACCTTCCACCTGGATCCACACGTTGTAGTTCGTCGAGAAGGAACACGGCTGATCGTGGAAAATCTTATCAATGGAGCCATATCAAACCGACATGTTAACCACGCGAAACGTATTAGAAGTAAGAATCCTGTATCGACAAATGATGAACTTCCGATTGCACCTGATTTAGACTTGAATGCTGCCAACATCCGATTCAATACCCAATCCAGTATTACCAGAGAACAAGACTGAAATTCAACCTGGACCACGGCCGAAGCGAATGAAGAAAATGCCTTTGTACTTGAATGATTATAACTTAAATTTGTTAAATTATGATGATTAATTAATTGACTTATTTATAGTATAAAAGAAGGGAGAGATGTAGGATCTTTGATTATAGTATAGGATCTAGTCATCATTGAAATAAATAAATATTCATTCTGTTTCCAACAGTTGTCTTAGTCACTACAGTCTCGACGTAGTTACTTTAAACTCTATCTACCGAATTCTCCCAGTAGTTTCTTTCATCTCCCTCTGGAAGTTGGCATATAAGCTTCCTCCGGAAGATTTTAACGACCTCTTTTGGAAGGTTGTTCCGAAACCTTTTTGGCTTCCTCTGGATGTGTCCTCCATTTACTTCCGAAGGTTTTGTCTAATATCATTTAGTTCCTTGGATGTTTTTCCGACTTTTCATACACGGTCAACCAGAACAACCCAGCAACTGAATTCTTAACTCACAGCATTTTCTTTCCGTACGAAATTTACTCATATTTGGGAAAACTTGCTGTGAAGAAAATACATAAAATTTCAATAGCTTTAGCCTAATTTGACATCAGTTCTGAAGGTCATTTTTGTTGAAAAATGGAAAATATGATAAATTTTTATTCTGAATGGCAACTGGAAAGAGCAGTGTTTCAGTGCAGTGTAGCTCGCTTATTTTGCTGGGTCTCAGTAAAAAAAAAAACATGCTGAGATTCAGCTAATAAACGAATGTACGTTTTTAGAATTTTCTCCATGCAAATGAATAAAAGTTTTGTAAAAATATAAAAATATCCCAGGAATATAACCGTTTCTGTAAAAATGTGTGGCCCTGAGAAGGACCGATTGTTCGATCTCCACTACGTTGTCCGATGCAAAAATAAGCTTCGGTACGACATCGACAAAGCTCATTCCACACCTGCCCGATATCATCCGGCACTCCGGCAGAGAGAGAGAGAGAAAATCCACCTCTTGCTCTTGCTTACTGCTTGCCACGCCGTCCGAAGCGGAAATGAGCAGAGACATAACAGCTGTGCTGTTTAAAAACATTTCTGGTT
This sequence comes from Ochlerotatus camptorhynchus, assembly GCF_037179485.1. Taxonomy (NCBI): domain Eukaryota; kingdom Metazoa; phylum Arthropoda; class Insecta; order Diptera; family Culicidae; genus Ochlerotatus; species Ochlerotatus camptorhynchus. The sequence goes on from NW_027040948.1 coordinate 257,712, forward strand.
CAAGCACAACGATGTGCAACCAAGTGGTACTTGATTATGGCGACTGGGCTTGGGGAAAACGTTTATTTCACGAAAACAGTGTTAATATATTATCATTTGTACACCTTAAAATATTTTTTTATGGAAAATTTAAAAAAAACATGAATATTCAGATTTGTAGAGTGATTTCTGATCGTTGCGTGTATTTGGATTTTAATTTCATCTATAAATGAAAAAGTTACAAGCTTTCAAAACCTAATACTATTTCACCACACTTTTTTTTGTACTACAGTATAGTCCACAAAGACGTAGTTCTACGTCAACAATACCGGGCTAGTATTTTTGATAAGGTAATTTGGTAATGGTAATTTTTTGGTGTAATTATATTGGCATCACGATGAGAGACAGCTAGTTAAGTGAAAGATGTCACCCCAATATTACAATAATCACCCCAATCGCAGAATATCGTCATTTTTTTATTCTTTGATTTGTGTTCCAACTGTGCACCCTCGTGTGCACCAATGCTACCGATGGCGCACTGACTGCGATTGAATCCAGGCCCTCTGGAGTGATTACCGCTACACTACCGGCGCAGCTATAATATTGTCATCAACATTGGTTTAAATTTTGAAAATCTATCTAACATTAGTTTCATCAAAAGCTCTGAAAATTTTCATAAACATTGATTGGTAAACATAAAAGATGCAATAAATTTAGTGACGGTATAATTTTACAGTCAAATCTCCATTTCTCGATATTCTATATCTCGATATCCCTCCATATCTCGAAGATTACAACAGTTCTTACAGATTCCCATACATATAGTTTTGTACACACTAAATTTAAATCGCTGTAAATCGGTAAAATTTTGCTGATTTTGAACTTGATGAAAGATCAGCAAAATAAAGTTGCTGAAACTTTCAGCAATGCGAACTTTTGTCAAAATGAAAACATTTTACTGAACTTTCAGTAAATCTGTTATAGCATTTTTTTTTATACGTACTGTAATTGCACTAGTAGGCTAATAAATGACTGTTTTCTGAATGTCGATCACTCCATATTTCGATAGTCCTCTCAATATTTTTTTTGATATGACACGCACTGTATATCACTCACTTATGGTGGTAAGCTCCAACACGGATTAACTTTTAATATCGACCTTGTTTGGATGATATGCAAAATGTTTGCTTAGAGTCGTGATGATTAACTCGGATGTCAACATCAAAGTAGCCAGACATTACTGATCGGGATTTAACACAAAGATAATACCGGTTTGAGCCTACCACCATTAGAGTATTTATAAATTTACATAAATATATTTCGAAGAGCCTGTGCAAAAACCGCATCAAATCTTGATTTTTCCGCTGTAATATATCCAAAATTGAAACAGAGGATCAAGTGTGTCTTCTATTTCCTAACAAATGTTTTGTACTTTAACATATAGTCGCTCCTGACTGAAAAATACAGTATGTTAGTGAGTTACTGATTGAACTTTCTACAAATGTGAAACGCCTAGAGAAAGATTCAACCCTTCCATAGTTGGATCTTTAAAAGCAAAATACAAGACAACAGTCGTCAACTAGACTGAAGTGTGCACTTGTTCTCGGTTCAAAGATGATAACAAAAAGCACCGGCAAGTTTCGCAGTGCCTCTACTTGCTACTACTGCAATGAGACCTTTGGAAAATGTTTCCGCTGCATAGTCGTTGGGGTGTACCTACTAGAAGAGAAGATTTCCCTTATTCACTACTTTTGTTATTCTTTGAAACGATGATTGTTTTGAAGTAAACAGACTCCAATCCGACCTTGGTTGTGTGAATACCACGAATCAAGCTAGCAATTCTTAGGCAATATCAACAAAGCGAGGTACGAGCAGCGATGCTTTTCCCCATACCTATGTAGGTACCTATGTTCACATTCGACGGAAGGCGCAGTCAATTTATTTCCTGCATCTACTGTTGCGCTTCCGTTTTGTGTTGTTGGCAAGGTTGGCTGGTTTGGTTCTGCTCCGGCTACAGCTAAACCAGCTGGGCAAACACAAACATCTGGCGGATGGTTAGCGAAAATGAGTTTTTCCATGGATGGATCCATAAATGAATGAAGCAAAAAACGAGCTGTGATAGTAGGCCGAAAGGGGTGGAAATTCATTGAGATGAAAGATCAAAAGAAGCGCAAGACGGAAAAGTGCAACAATTGACCTTCCCCTGTTGGGGTTGGCAGTAGGTATGCGAGGTGATGGTGGTCCTATATTTCCTTCCATTGACTGGATTGCAGTGCAGTGTGGCACAAGGATCAAACGAACGGTACGCTACATGCACCACGCGCATCAAGTGATTCGTTGGAGAAGAGCATCAGTTGTGCGCTGAATCTGTTTTCATCGGAAGTTCATTACGGAAAGAGCTTTTAGTGGTATTGAATGAATGTTTGTTGGAGCATTAAGTTTACTTACCAAACATATACTAAGTGATTACGAGATAATTATGGAAAATACTAAACGATGCATTGCATATAAATAGGTAACAAGAACGATTTCTGTTGTAGTTTTTAAAGTGAGACCGTCAATTTTGATTCACCATTCGAAGGATAGCGAATTAAAAATATAATATCTCACATACTCCATCATAATTCCTATCAACCGTGAGGTATTTTGCAAGTTTAGTTACTAATATAGTAAATTCATCCAATTCCATCGAATTAAGATCAAGATGATGCCACTACCATCACTGCGAAAGAGTGCGGCTGCGTGTACCATTGAGGATTGAGTAGCATAAAAAAGATGAAATTGATGAGCAATGGTTGCGGGAAGAAAAAAAAATATCGCTTCATTTTTCCACTTAGAGCGCAAACAGCGAAAGAACTGAATCATCGTGAACTAGAAAGAAAATGGTTAAGTTTTAATTGAATTTCCGTAAGACTTTCTCGTTCCGTTCTGGGTGAAGCGAAGAGTGGCTGGCTAGCTGACTGCAACTTCGCAAAGTGGTGAGCAATTGAATATAACCTATAATAAGTTCTACGGCATACGGGTGGAAGCGAGGATTTGCTTTCCTTGCAGGAGCCTAAGGGGTCATCGAGTGAATGAAAATGATGGAGGAACTTTCTTATACATTACTTGAACTATACATTCCGTCAATCATTGATTGGAGGTTTCTAGATGCTATATCTTCAATGGCGTAGCTAAAGTGGGCCTGTCAATGACGTAGCTGCAGGGGGCCTTCAGGACTTATAGATTCTCGTTTTCGGATATCAAACTTTCAGTTCGTTTTGTAGAGATTTCCCAATTTTTGAGAAAGTTAGATCCCAGATTTGTAGACATTTTTATAACCCGAATTGGATTTTATGATTAATTCGTTAATTTTAAAAATTTCAGAACTTATCAAAATCTAACCCCCTACTCATCTCCTAGGTAAAAATGTCAAGATCATAGCTGTGATGAAAATGAAACTACAACGTGAAAAATCGGAACCTACCTAATTAATAAAAAACTAAAGATTTAAGTAATCTTAAGGAGAAAAGATACTTAAAAGTTAAGAAAAATATTGAACAACAACTTTTGGGAATTTTTTTGATTTTTTTGTTTAAACAATTTTTTGAGGAATATTTCACAGAAAACAATTTTTCATACTTTCAAAGTTATTTTCTGTTCAAATAAAAAAAAAATATATATTTATTTGTACCTAAACATCAGATTTGTTCCTTGTCGCTAAATTTTAGACCCGTTTTTTATTTTGTCATTAGGGTGATCATTTCCATTTTAGGTGGTCCAAAAATCGATTTTTGACGTAGAACTACGTCTTTGTCGACTATATTGGGGTGCAAATCAATGTGTGATGAAATAGTGTTAGGTTTTAAACGCTTGTAACTTTGTCATTTATAGATGAAATTAAAATCCAAATACGCCAATCGAACGAATCTGCTGAAATAACTTTTACAATTTTCAATCAAAAAACTTTTGAAAAATGCGCAAAATTATAATTTTACCACTTTTTTTATGAAATAAACGTTTTCCCCAAACCCAGTCATCATAAACAAGTACCACTTGATTGCACATCATTCTGCTTGAACCTGAAAATATATAAAACAGCGCTGCTTTCCTGCCTCTGCTCATTACCGCTTCGGACGGCGTGGCACTAGGTCCTGCAGCAAGCAGGACCAAGTCAGCGATTCACACATATGTGGATAGTGTACTAGTACTGTGCGTAGCCAGCCAGCATAATGTAAGCAGGGCATCAGCGTCTACCAGCATGTGCTAGTTGGCTAGTATACTAGCACTAGCTAATCCACACAGATTGAAAGATTCCCTAGCAATTATCCCATACCACTTTAATTTTTTTGTATGGTCAATTGTCTACGCAGGGGATCGATCACCTTGACAACCAGCGATGTCGAAGAAGAGACGGTAACTAGTATGAACGACGGAAATTATGTACACAAAAAATACCTTTCCCCTCCTCCCCTCCCCCCATAATGGCAACCTGATAAAAGACACGACCTTTGACGATCACCTTTTTTTCGATAAATCAACTAAAAATTAAATTAAATTAATTCTACCCGCTTGCCCAGAAAAAAATTGTTCACCCAGGTCATTTTGATGATATTCTGTTTGTTATTTATCAACAACCGACTAAAACATATCTGGTACCTCTTTACATACAATTATAGATTAACATCCGAAGTTCATCCTTTTTTTTCACATATTCTGCACAAAAGATTCCTTTTGGGGGGGGGGGGGTCCCAATTCATAAAAATCGGCGGGAAATTTTGCCAGTTGCGGGGCTTAGAAAGAATTTTTTGTGCAGAATATGTAAAAAAGAAAGGACTTCGGCTGTATTTTTTGTGCAGAATATGTAAAGAAGGAGGGACGTTAGGTGTTAACCTAAATGCGTATAACGTGCATCATAGAGAAGGAAGCGCGTGGGGAAGTTGAAACGGTAGATGTATCTCTTAGCGGAAGTGAACAATCACTGAGAATATTTCTAATATAGTAGATTGCGGTAGTACACAATGCCTCTCAAAACTAATTACAGTGAATATACACTTCCGCTAAGATATACATGTACCGTTTCAACTTGCCCCGGTGTACCTTAACTATGATGCTTACTATCAAAACATTGAACAGGTGGAGAACCTGAATACGAGCTTTTTCTCTGGCTTTGAAAATCAATAACTGAATCTCCCTAATTTTCAATTAATGTTGCACTAAGCCCTACTTATTGGAAACCAAACGTTTGATTTGAGAAAAGTCACAGTATTCTATTTTGCATCATTCTACGAATACGCTGTAAAGTACATAATGATGATGCATGGTAATTTTATGTTAGGTAGAACAAATAGGTGCTTTAACCCCGTATGATCGTTATGCCCCTTCCTCTCCTCCTTCGCTGACATATGAACCAACATTATGATCAATATTGAAAGTACCGTCTTCTGATAGGGAAATCAACTGCCTGTTGCTTTATCATAAAATGCAACCTTCACTCTCTTCACTGCTTCAGAGACCTAATTCAAAACTAATGATGGAGCTATTGAAAAAAGTAACGTATTTTTAGAGAATTGTTTTATCCCACAACATGCATGGCGTTTTTGTGTATTATACTGAGGTGCAAATCAACAAAAATGTGTGACGAAATAGTGTCAGTTCCTCTTGTAGTCGATGTCGAATTTAGTGCACATTGATCACAGCAAAATAGATCAACATTGATCAACCCTATGTAGTTATGTAGCGAAAATTCTGTCATTTCTCACCATTACATTAAATTTAAATACATTATCTCATGCGTAAGATGAACCGTGGTCGATTATGCTAACATGAATTGTCACGAGTTTTGAACCATAACGGAAACATTGAAATACTGGGGGAGAGGTAGCTCATCGATTCTTCCGGTTCACCTCCTAGCATCGTGCTATAAGGTACCAGGCGATAACCAGGGTAGTTGATCGATAGCTCGATGACGTCATTTCGTTGGCGTCTGCAATGGGAAATTCTCATAGCAGGCGTTGACGATGGGACGTTGTCGAGTTGTTGAATAGCAACTATCGTGGTAACTCACCGATTACCTGTCGATCTGCCAAATTTGGAAAGACGTCTGCATTGAATTGTCTCATATAATAATATTCCGCCCACTATATCACAAGAAATTGCGAGTAGCTGAGTGGAATGGAGATAAGTTAAGCATTGGGTACAGGACCAAGTCTCCCCTGGGTGGTGCCAAAAGATGAGCGCAATAGAATCATCAAGTTGCCATAAGGCACGGATGAGACTATTGCATGGCTGGGTAGTCAAAGTCTTCCATTCGTTAGTCATTTCAGGTGGACTAGAACAGGTTTAGGTGGGCGTTGGCCAGATTTGGATTTTTCAGATGTAATCCTGGATAGGACCCTGTCATTGAACGTCGCGTGAAAGTGGAACTTAATGAAGGCCTAAGTACTTTTTCGTAGTTTTTAGTTTTCGGATTTGAAAGATCGTCGGTTACAGTCCCTCCCCATGGACATGGAGGTTGACGATACTGAAGCAAAGGGTTATGTTTAATTTCTGTATATTTGCAACGATGATGATTTCCTATAGTGACACATATCACCTTCTTAATGCTTCAGTATGCCTCAAACGATTAATTCTTGGTTGTTAATAGAACTTCCTTGATGAAATCGGCTGCTTCATGCAGACTGAGCAATTCTGATTATAGTATCAGATTTGTTCTGTATACGGAGGAACTGGGAGGGCTTATTAGAAACTTCTCACCAATAAAGTAATGATTTTCTAGTAAATTTTGCATTTAATTATATTAATACTTTATTTTTAGCATACGATACAAAAGTGCTCGTTTTTGCGTAAAATAATCAATATTTATTTTGTAATTACGTTTAAAAGTTTTTTTTTGTGATCTGAAAATTTTCCTAGTTTGGTTAGAAGTTTCGAAGCTAACGCATGTCCGCAGGCCTAATAGAAAGATAGGCAGAAAAAGTGATTTTCGGAGTTTTATTCGTTAGGTGTTGTAGTGGAGATTTGTGTTGTTGGATGCAGGAGGAGATTGGAGGGCGGGAGTTTGACGCATAGAGCCTGCCAATTTCGCTTTCAGAATGTCGCAGTCAGCGGTTTTATGATTCGTGAGCGCTCGCGATTCGTAGAACCGTTGATTGTGACTGCAAGTGGATTTGACAGGTTTTGTGAGTCGGACGTTTGCTTTTTGGCCTATTCTTGTGTCTAACATGTGCACAGTATCATTATAGGGTCTAATGGTTTTGAGATTCCTGGTTGCATGAAATATATTTGTGAGAATATCTTTTTGAGATTTTAGTAGTCACGTTTTGTTTGTAGTTTATATTTTATTTCTTTCATGTAATTATCGTAAATAATAGTTATTCAATAATAGATAGTTCATCCATATATTCGGACTTTGACGCGAAGCGCTGTGGATTATGAGATGCTTGATGACCCTGGAGGGATCGATTTTGCTTACTGAGCAAAAAATCATGGATTTAATTTCAAGCTCTTCCACAGCACAATAAATCGCCACCATCATTTGTATATTTGATATTGAACATTAATCTTGGAAACTATTTGCATATCAAGCGAAAACGTAGTCCTGTATTGTCGCGAAGCGTTATGGTTCTGAGATGCTCGATGACCCTGGAGGGATCGTTTTTGCTTACTGAGCAGAAAATCATGGGTTTAATCCCAAGCTCTCCGTCATGACTCTTAAAATTCATGATCACTAAACAAAATGAATATGTTCTTTCGATAGCCGGCTATCGATAGATTAAATAAACAACAAATAAACAATACATACTTTTGGTTGCATCGCCAACTTGAGGTGAATCCTAACCGAATACCCTACCCAACCCTCCAACTCCGTAGCACTTATGAGGGTGTCGGTGGCCTCTCGTTAAGTAAGTACTACATCAACATTTCCTTCCCTATCCCTAGTTATGGTAAAGATGGGCGTGGCCGGGAATAGCGACAGTCATGCTTCTGTTACTCTTGTTTTGATTGGAACCAATGTTTACTCCCCAGCATTATTCCTGAAAGTAGTCTTACTGAGAATTTCAGAAGAGACGTGAGTGTCGCTAGTATCCAATCTACGAAGTATATCATAACAACGCTAACGCTAACGCTATAACGGAAACATTGAAATACTTGAAAATTTTAAGATAAAGTATAATAGTCGAAAATGCATCACATACATCAATTTGGCTTAGTTCTACGTCATACTGCGGTCGTGTCTAGGACACAACTCTTTATTTTTTTTTTAAATAATGACTCTTTTCAATAAATCATAGCTTTTGAACCACTGCACAGAGGAGTAACTGGAACAAAAACCTGGCCAAAATAAAAAAAAAACAAGATTTTCTGGATTTTTCATGCTTCTATTTTTTTTATATATTTCAATATATGCAGCATAAAGTGGCAACGGAATAAAAACGTTACATTTTGTTTACAAATGTTGAGACGTGTTCAAAAACTGAAGAAATTCGAAGCTTCTTGTTTTCCAAAAAGTAACTATGTAATAATTACGCCTACCAGATATAAACAATTTGATCTCACTGCGTCCTAGCAAGAAGTACGGTCGACTTGTTTCGAGCTCCGTTGTTTTGGAAGTTTTCTCGGTATTCGCTTGATATAAATTATCAGTTTTTTCTCACTAAGTGACTCCTGGCATAGTTCCCGGTAAATTGATCGAAAAGTGAGTTTTTTTTGTAGTAGTAAGTGTCATTTTCGGAACGATAAATCCGTGCTATTGGTAATTCGCAAACCAATTTGGGCATCATCGTTGCGTGGTCACGCATACGCGCTCACGCATACCCGCTTACGTATCATCATCATCGAGTGTGAGCACCCGTTTCTACATCTACATCGTTCATCAATCATCGTGCGCCTGTGTGCGCTGAGAACCGCGCCTCGATCAAGTGCACCACAGCGAAGGTCATCCACGCAGCGCGTCTCTTCCAGCCATCTGTGTAAACGCCTACACATATAACGCTCGGTGGTAGAAGTATAGAATTATCAGATAAGTTTTTGTTTTTTTTGTTTCTTTTCCTCCTCCATTAGTTAAATTTTCATTTTGTATTTCTGTGTTTGTAGTGTTTTCTGTGTATTGTGTCTGTGCGTTCAGTGGGAGAGCGTTTTGCGCTCCCACTAGTTGAACAAAATGGATGTTTTGTCAGAAGACGACATGGATGACCATTCATCTCAGAATAATGATGATGTCATCCCTGGTTCGTCGTCTCAGTCTGTCAATGGGCAGGATGAGAAAAGCACCAGATTGCGGGCCTACCCGAATGACTCGACTGGCCCATGGGTTGTCTATTTTCAGCCCAAAAACAAACCCTTGAATGTTGTTCAGATATCTGATGATCTGACAAAGCGATTCTCTGCCGTGACCGAAATAACGAAGGTTAGGCACAACAAACTTCGTGTGACCGTCGCTAACCTGAAACAGGCCAATGAAATTGCTGTTTCCCAATTTTTCACACTGGAATATAGGGTGTACATTCCAGCCTCTGATGTGGAGATCGAAGGCGTGGTCACTGAGGCGAGTCTGAACCCCGAGATACTGGAGAAGCAAGCGGTTGGCCGATTCAAGAACCCCTTGCTTCCTCCGGTAAAGATACTGGCCGTTCATAGAATGAAGTCAGTATCGCTCAGCGAGGGTAAAAAGAGTTTTACCCCCACAGACTCGTTTCGGGTGACCTTTTCTGGATCTGCCCTTCCTCAATACATCGAGCTGGGAAAACTTCGTCTTCCTGTGCGGTTGTTTGTACCTCGGGTCATGAACTGCCAGCATTGTAAGCGGTTGGGACATACGGCCTCCCACTGCGGCAACAAGGCACGCTGCTCCACATGCGGGGAGAAGCATGAGGATGGCGCCTGCGCAGCTACTGCACCAAAATGCGTGTACTGCAACGGAACTCCTCCTCATGCTCTCTCGTCGTGCCCGGCGTACAAACAGCTCGGGGACAAAATGAAACGCTCCCTTAAGGAACGTTCCAGGCGGTCTTTTGCAGAAATGCTTAAGACAGCCAAGCCATCGACCAACGAAACAAATCCCTTCGCTCTTTTGTCAGATGACGAGTCTGGCTCTGACTTGGCTGAGGAGGGAGTTTCTTTCAGTTTTCCGGAAGGTTCTGCCCGGAAACGAAAACGCATCCGTTCGCGGAAAGTTGCAGATCAAGAACCCCAAATCAGCTTGCCCAAATCAAGGAGTGGTGGAAAAAAGGAGACTTCTACTCCTCCTGGATTCCGCAGAACTGATTATACCCAGGATTTTCCACCTCTTCCGGGGACATCCAAAACCCCTGATGCCCCCATTTTAAGATCAGAAACCCCTTCTTCATCTGGGCTGTTCTCATTTGATGACATTGTGGACGGTATTCTCAAATACCTCAACATTTCTGATCCTCTGAAAAGCATTGTCCTCACATTGCTTCCGACTGTGAAATCCTTCTTGAAGCAATTGACTTCAAAATGGCCCCTTCTTGCAGCTATCATCTCCTTCGATGGATAATTTTCCAAACGAGGTCGGGGATTTGATCACTGTTCTACAGTGGAATTGTCGAAGTCTTATTCCGAAATTAGATTCGTTCAAGTATTTAGTCCATAACAATAATTGCGATGCATTTGCCCTCTGTGAAACATGGCTCTCTTCAGAAATTGATCTCCCTTTTTTTGATTTTAACATTATTCGATTGGATCGTGAGGATTCACGTGGAGGAGGGGTACTTTTGGGGATCAAAAAGTGCCATTCCTTCTATAGAGTGAATCTTCCCGAATTCCCCGGTATTGAAGTTGTCGCAAGTCAGGCTACCATTAAAGGTAAGAGCCTTTGTATTGCTTCTGTATATATTGCTCCTAGAGTCTCTGTTAATCGCAAACAACTTTTCGACATATGTGCGGTACTTCCCGCTCCATGGTTGATCATGGGAGATTTTAACTACCACGGTACAGGCTGGGGGGAGCTGTACGATGATAACCGTTCTACTTTGATTTATGATCTCTGCGACAACTTCAACATGACAATCCTTAACAATGGAGAAGTAACACGTTTGGCTGGTCCATCCTCGAATGGTAGCAGATTAGACCTCACCTTTTGCTCCAATTCACTATCGTTGGATTGCACTTGGCATGTAATCCAGGATCCGCACGGTAGTGATCATCTGCCGATCAAAATTTCGATTGCCAGTGGGTTCAACTCGTCAGAATCCGTTAACGTCGCGTATGATCTAACCCGTAACATCGATTGGACTAAGTTCCAATCCGCGATAGACGATACAGTATCGTCAGTGGAAGAGCTTCCGCCGTTGGAGGAATATAATTTCCTCTCTAATCTCATCGTCGACAGCGCACTTCAAGCTCAAACACGACCGGTGCCGCGATCGTCAATCCGTAAGAAAACACCATCGCTCTGGTGGGATCAACAATGCACGGAGGTTTACCGTAAAAAGTCCGACGCGTTTAAACTTTTTCGGAAACGCGGAACACGCGAGCATTTCGACGCATACACATCTCTTGAACGTGAACTCAAGAGCCTCATCAAGGCCAAAAAACGGGGTTACTGGCGGCAGTTTGTAGACGGATTGTCGCGCGAAACGTCTATGAATACGCTTTGGAGTACGGCGCGAAGAATGCGTAACCGGTCTACTAACAACGAAAGCGAGAAATGCTCGGATCAATGGATTCTTAAATTCGCGCGAAAAGTGTGTCCAGATTCCGTGCCGTCGCAGTTGATTCCTCGCGAAACCGCGAATTCGGTAGACGAAATCAGTCAGCCTTTTTCAATGGTCGAACTTTCACTCGCTCTCCTTTCGTGTGGCAATTCTGCCCCGGGATCTGATAGAATCAAGTTCAACTTGCTGGAAAACCTCCTAGACGTCGCTAAGAGGGGCATGTTGAACTTGTACAATCAGTTCTTGGAGCTCAATATTGTTCCCGACGATTGGAGACGAGTGAGGGTGATAGCCATTAAAAAGCCTGATAAACCCGCGTCGGATCACAATTCGTATCGGCCCATCGCGATGCTGTCGTGTATTCGGAAATTGATGGAGAAAATGATCCTTTTTCGCCTCGACAAATGGGTTGAGACGAACCACCTTCTTTCAGATACTCAATTTGGTTTCCGTAGGGGTAAGGGAACGAACGACTGTCTCGCGTTGCTTTCCTCGGAAATTCAGTTGGCTTTTGCTAAGAAAGAGCAAATGGCTTCTGTGTTCTTGGATATCAAGGGGGCTTTTGATTCAGTATCCGTTGAAGTTCTTTCAGAGAAACTCCACGCTTGTGGATTGTCTCCATTAATGAATAATTTTTTGTACAATTTGCTGTCAGAAAAACATATGAGCTTTTCTCATGGAAACTCTACAGCTTTTCGATTTAGCTACATGGGTCTCCCCCAAGGCTCATGTTTAAGCCCCCTTTTGTACAATTTCTACGTTAGAGAAATTGACAATTGTCTTAGTGACAATTGCACGTTGAGACAACTTGCAGATGATGGCGTAGTGTCTATCACAGGGCCAAAAGAGGTCCCTTACAGGATACCTTGGACAATTTGTCTACTTGGGCTATTCAGCTAGGTATCAAATTCTCCACGGAGAAAAATAAGTTGGTCGTTTTTTCTAGGAAGCATAGCCCAGCACAACCAAAGCTTCAACTTTTGGGTAAACCGATCACTCATTATATGTCCTTCAAATATCTTGGGGTCTGGTTCGATTCAAAATGCACCTGGAGATCCCACATTGAGTATCTGAGACGAAAATGCCAACTAAGGATCAATTTCCTTCGATCAATTACCGGAACGTGGTGGGGAGCCCATCCACAAGATCTTCTGACGTTGTACCGGACAACGATTTTATCGGTTTTAGAGTACGGTAGTTTTTGCTTCCAGTCGGCAGCTAAAACGCACATCATCAAGCTGGAACGGATCCAGTATCGTTGTCTTCGTATCGCGTTAGGATGCATGCACTCGACTCATACTATGAGTCTCGAAGTGCTGGCGGGCATGTTGCCACTATCCGTCCGTTTTTCAGAGTTATCTCTGAGGCTCCTCACCCGTTGCGAAGTAATGAACCCACTGGTGATCGAAAATTTTGAGAAGCTTCTGGAGCTAAATCCTCAAACATGTTTTATGACTTTGTACTACCTATATTTAACACAGGATGTCAGCCCTTCAAGAAATATTCCCAATCGTGTAATCTTCTCCGATTTCGGCAATTCAGTGAATTTTGATTTATCTATGACGCAGGAAATCCGCGGAATTCCAGAGCATCATCGTCCTATGATTGCTCCGTCATTATACGCTGCAAAGTTTGGCCATGTTGATTCTGCAAGAACGTTTTTCACAGATGGATCTCTAATAGAGGAGTCCGCTGGTTTTGGTGTATTTAATGAATTTCATAGCGCCTCTCGAAAACTTGAAGCTCCTTGTTCTGTGTATGTGGCTGAACTGGCAGCAATTCACTACACTTTGGAAACTATTGCTTCACTTCTTCCAGACCACTACTTTATTTTTACGGATAGTCTCAGTTCTGTCGAGGCTATCCGTTCCATTAGGCCGGTAAAGCACTTCTCGTATTTTCTCTTGAAAATACGAGAACTGCTTAGTACTTTATCCGTGCGCTCTTTCATCATCACCTTCGCGTGGGTCCCTTCGCATTGCTCAATTTTGGGCAATGAGAAGGCGGATTCACTTGCGAAGGTGGGCGCTATGGAAGGCGACATTTATGATCGACAGATCGCCTATAGTGAATTTATCGTCAGCAGTCGCTCGTTAGCTGGCAACATCAATGGAGTGAAGGGAGCTTGGGACGATGGCTACATTCAATTATCCCTAAGGTGTCGAAGTTTGCATGGTTCAAAGGGTTGGACTTGAGTCGAGACTTCATACGCGTGATGTCTCGTCTCATGTCCAATCACTATTGTCTAAACGCTCACTTGTTCCGTGTGGGGTTGGGAGACAGCAATCTCTGTGAATGTGGACAAGGTTACCAGGACGCTGATCACATCCTTTGGTCTTGTGCGGAGTATCGTGGAGTCAGATCACATTTTTATGATTCCCTTCGGGCTCGAGGTAGACAACCTAATGTTCCAGTTCGGGATATTTTGGCTAGACGCGATCTGGAGTTTATGAAACTCATATATGTTTACTTTAAGGATATTAACCTTAGATTGTAAGTTTGATTAACCTTGTGCTTAGTTTGTATTTTGTACGTGTGGGTTTTTTTTCAATGTTTGTTTTCAAGATGAATAGAAATAATTTCATGCTTTAGGATTAATTAAATAGTTGTATCGTAAACCACATTTCAAACCTCCTTCTTCCCTTTTCCCATCAAAAAAATTGTAAATCTCCACTAACCTCGAGACAACCGCGAGTACTCGGTCCAGTTCCTTTAACTTTAAATTTAAGACAGTAATAATGTATAACGCAAAGGATAACTCGGCCCTGTAAAGTTTATTCGATTGAGCCTGTACAAATAAAGTAATTATAAAAAAAAAAGATATAAACAATTTGATCAAGAGAAAAGTATTATAATAAAATGGGTACTTTGGGCTCTTTTCTTACAAGTTATGAGTTAAAAACCTTTAAATTTAAATAATGTTTTATTTTTTCAACAACATGAAAAAAATGTATTTTTTATGTTTTTTTTGTACTGTTTCAGACTTGAAAAAGTTGTAGAATCTTGCGCGATCAGATCATATAATCTATGGAATGAAAGTTCACGTTATTATAAACACATTGGCATTAGAATCTCATCCGGAGTCGTCCGGATTGGCAATTGCGAGCCATTTGAAAATGGCATGTTTTGCATCATTTGGCAAAATTTTATCCCTTTATAAGGTCATACTTCCAGAAAACTTCCGTAACACAACGGTTTTCTGCAGATACCTATGACAAACTTACCGAGTACTACTTCTGTCCTTCTTTAATCTATTACATCAATTGTGGTGCTAGATTAAAATTACACTTCAGTAAACTACTCCCGGTTTGATACCCATGGCATGGGTGCAATCTTAACCACTTTAACACCTATCGAACAACACAATTTGAAACTTTACTCAAAGTAGGGTTGTGATGGTTCTCAGCAGGACAAGTTCGAACAAAAATTTGAAAACTACGAAAACACTGACAATCACATTTTTTAAGCTCCTTTGTACCTCTGAGACTGTTTGTCAATATCGAAAACAATCATAAATTGTTGTGGCAGAATCCTTCCCCGTCATCATCACAATATTGTCACCCTCTTCGTGGCCGAATTCTCCGTGAAACTAATGAAAGCACTAATGACGAAATCACACATGTAGAGAACCAAATTGATCAACTGTCAAGATCAGAATATCGTTCTGCCAATTGAAGCCTTATTTTAATAAAGCATACACTTCAACCCACCATGGTTGACGCCAAAGTATGTAATGCGGCAACCAACACCTCGTCTAGCATGCGTTGCTATACATGTGGAGGAACGTCAAGAACTTTCAACGATTTAGAAAAAAAAACTAAAGGAAGAAGATCCAGATACCTTCAAATTTGGTTTGTCGACTTTGCATGCGCGAATTCGTCTTTTTGAGTTGATACTTCATTTAAGCTATAAATTGCCTCTACTTAAATGGCAAGCACGTTCGGAAGAAGATAAAAGGATCGTTGCAGATCGAAAAAAGCAGATTCAAGCTGAAATAAAGATGAAGTTAGGACTTCTGGTAGATGTACCAAAAGCAGGTTGCGATAATACAAACGACGGTAATACGGCGAGGCGGTTTTTTTGAGGACTTCGATTTAGTAGCCGAAATAACCGGGATTGATAAAGGGTTGATTTATCGATTCAAGGTGATCATTGAAACAATAACATGTGGCCATAGCGTGGATACTGTATGCAATTGACACAGCCCGGATGTACGTATCGTTATACAGTTGGCATCCCATGACACCTACTGTTCATAAAATCTGGGTGCACGGCAAGAGTGTTATGAAACATGCACTTTTACCTATTGGTTTAATGTCTGAGGAAGCCGCTGAAGCTCGTAATAAGCATTTTAGAGTATACCGACAACACTTCTCGAGAACAGTATGAAACCGAGACATTCTGAATAGGTTGTTACTAAGTTCGGATCCCTTTTTGAGTTCAAGTCGTAAGAATCCTATCAGAAAAAGCAAGCCGTTGAAACCCAGCAAATGCTCAAAGTGGATGCCATCGTAGGTGGACAAAATACTGCAGAGGACGAAGTTCGCAGCGGCTCAGACGAAGATTCTAACTAATCGTACGTAAGAAATCTCAAGTTATTTTATTAAAACTTTCGTTATTTTTTATTATATTTTTATTTCAGGGCAATGATTATTGGATAATTTCTTTACTCTTTTTGTTAAATAATCCTTATAGGGGAAATGCAGGTAATGTCGGCCTAAGTGTCCCTAATATGGACCCATACATAAATTCAGCAATCGACTAAATTTTCACTAGCAACCAAAAATATCCATTAGTAACGTCCCAATAACGCGTTCAACTAGATAAAATTGATAAATAGCAGATTTTTAGGGATGGGCCCAATCTTAGATCCATAGGCCAACATTAGAGACATTTCCCCTAATAAGCAGAAGAATAAAGAAATCCTACTTTCAAAACTCATTACATTTTTTTATTCGTATGGATGATGAAAGGCCAGATATGCACTGCTAAGTAGATGGATTTTAAAAGTTAAAGTTAACAGAAGTCTAAAAACCTATTATTAAATATTTTAATATATATTAGCAGAAAATTGCTCAAAACCAGTGAATATAATTTTGGCCTGGTTTTTGTTCCAGTTACTCCTCTGTGCACTGGGCCGATTTTAAAGACCAAATTATCAATTAAAAGGTACCGTAAAACGGTTTAACATTGATAGTTTTTTAAAGTATATTCTAAATCTTTTTTACAGCAATGAATGTTTTTTCAAATTTTATATTTTAAAACAAGTACTGAGGATCCAAGAGTAAACTCGTTAGTAATATGTTCAACGAAAATTAAAGCATTCGCACTATTTTTTTAGTTTTGTGACCGAACTTCAGTATTTTGATTTGGGGTTACTTTGATAATGCTCGATGAATGTAGAAAAGAATGAGTGAAACTCAAACAATTTAGGTTTTAAAATATGAAACTATGAATGAGTATATAATCAGAAAACCTCATAAGCAATAAGCATACAACATTGAATTTGTTATGGCTCTATCAGAAATACATTTCATAAGTGATGGTTTGAGTGTTTTTTCAAACAGGCGAAAAACACGAAACTAGTTTTTTTTTTAATATTTTTGTAAAATATGTTACACATACTATATACAAATTATACACGATATCAACGGAAATACCTAAAGCTACAATATGGAACCAATTTTTCAAATTTGGAAAAAGCGCAGCGAGTAAATTAAATCTTTATATTAAATTATCAAAGTTACCCGCATTATCAAAGATACCCCGTTTTACGGTAATTATAAATTAATTTCAGAAAAAAATATAATGATATTATACAATAGGAATTTAGTATTGAAAACATTGATTGTATTTGTTTTTTTTTAATGTTTTGTCACTATAAATCAATAGAGACGCATGATAGTCTAGTCGCATAGGAGTATTGAGCAAAAAACAAAAAAAATAATATAACTCAAAAATAAAAAAGCATATTGTTGATTTTTGAAAAAAAGCCTAAATATTAAAGGAAAAATTTAAAAATAAATATTGTGCCTTCTGTCTCCAAACCATGAAAACCATAAAAAACAAATATAATCAATGTTTTTCTGTATAATTTCAATTTTTTTATTCAAATATATATATCTTAAAAAGTATTTTTAATTACCTTTCATTTGATATTTTGATCATTGTAACCGGTCCAGTGGTTCAAAAGTTAGGATTTTTTTTTAAATGTCATATTTTAACCAACCTAACATAGAAATGGTCACCCTAATGACAAAAAAAAATACGTGTCTAATATTCTGCGATAAGGAACAAAACTACTTTTTTTTGTTAAGAAATTCTGAGAACCACGATATCGTTTTGCTATGGAATGGTTACATAATTTTCAAAACTTTAACCAAAAGTTGTTTTTCTATGATTTTTGGAATTTTTTGGTACATATCTTGAATGTTTCACAGAAGTTAGCATTTTCATAAGATTTCAAATGAAAAATATTTAAAAAATATATATGTAAGAGTGTAATTGTTTGCAATTTAAGTGTTTAAACTGTTTTGGATTTTTTACAAAACATTACTTGACATTTTTTTCCTTGTATATTTTTACTTTGCAAATACTTGTTTGGAACTTCGTAAAACTTTATGGAAGTGTCGAGTTTATTGCTAAGTTCAAGGAACTTTCAGCCATAGTTGTAGAAGGTCAGTGAGCTTCGTAGAAGTTCAGAGAATTTTGAGTTTCACGGTTTGATTTGAGATTTTACTGGAAGTTTTGGGATTTTTGTTTTGCCCAGGTGTTTGACAAGATTCAAGGTCTTTCCTGAAGTTTGGTGAATGTCATGAATATTCTGAATTCCTGCTCAAATTAAGATAAATTGAAAATGAAAAATATGAAACTGGAAGACGTTGATGGAACATTGGAGCAAATTTTCAAAAGAAAATACTACTGAATGGGTGTTATATGTTATCCGTTGTATCTTGTAGTGTGTTCAGTCTTCAGCCTCTGTTTAAAAATGGTGTCAATTATATTTTGTTGTTGAAGGGAAGAGCACCAGTTTTGGCTCTAAAAAATTAATTCCAGATTTAGCATGTACCAGTGATGTGATTTAAATGCGTTGAACCAAAACTAGTCTTCTTCTTCTTCTAGGCTTTTTACGCTTCCGTAGCGCAATCGGTAAAGCAAGACCAATGCAGCAAAGCAGCAGCTATACAGCAACTCCATGCTGATTGCGGCTGGGTTCGATTCCCGGCCAATGTATAGGATTTTTTTCGGGATGAAACATTTCTCGACTTCCATGAGCATATAAAGGTTGAACATGGAAAAATCCGGACACATTAAAAACGCTGCCATTAAGGCATTTTTTGAGTAAAATTTCTCAAAATTTCTCTGAATCAAGCTTAGAGTGTATAGAATCATAGTAGGCATTGGTTGTCATGATAAGTTCAATTGTTTAGATTATGGCTTCACCGGAGCAATCACGTCGCGATTTGATCCTGCACGCTCGAAACGAAAATCCCGGTCTATTCGCTATTCCTGTGGAATACTGTACAATTGTGAAGCACATAAAGGGTGTCCACGATGAAATTGCCACACACAAAATTGATTCGCAAAATTCGAGTTTTCATCCGATTGCCATCAAATTTTCAGGGATTGAGAAATAACTATTAAACTTCATTTTACCATTTTACTCGTATTTTATTTACAGTCCATACGCAAATTCCCGCACCTTGGCCTTAACCCCGGCCATAAGATTCTGCACAACCTGTGAATCAACCGTTTTTTGCATGTAAACCCATACTTTCTTCAGTTCCTCGACTGTCTTCACTACCTTAGGTCGTTTAAGAAGGTGCTGCTTCATAATCGCCCAGTACTTCTCGATGGGGCGGAGCTCCGGAGTGTTGGGAGGGTTGAACATTTTCAGCACGAAATTGACCTTATTGTCCGCATACCACTTCAGCACGTCCTTGGAGTAGTGGCATGAGGCCAAATCCGGCCAGAAGATTGTTGGGACGTTGTGGGCCTTCAGGAGAGGAAGCAGCCGCTTCTGGAGGCACTCTTTTATGTACACCTGTCCGTTCATCGTGTCCTGGGTCACGAAAGGTGCACTCCGCTTCCCGCACTTGCAGATGGCTTGCCAAACCAGGAATTTCTTCGCAAATTTGGACATCTTCTGAGTGCGGACATGCTCCGGAACGCTGAACTTATCCTTGGCCGTGAAAAACAGGTTGCCGGGGATCTGTTTGAAGTCGGCCTTCACATATGTTTCGTCGTCCATGATGCAACATTCAACTTTCGTCAGCATGTTGAGGTACAACTTCCTGGCACGGGTTTTGGCGGACTTGTTCTGCTTCTCGTTGCGATTAGGGGCCCTATGTACCTTGAACGTACTTCGGCTTAGGTGCAGCTTCTTAGCCACATCCCTAACGGAGGCGTTCGGATTTCGGTTCAAGGCCCCAACTACGCGGTTGTGATTTTTGGTGTTGTACGGAATACTTTTTCCTTCACTTCTGGGCTTCCGATCGGTGGTCAACCGTTCCTCGAACCGCTTAATCACTCGTGACACCGTGGAATTCGCGATTCCCAACGTTTTAGCGATGGAACGATGCGAGAGATCCTTGTTCTCGTGATGAATGCGCAAGATTTTATCACGCAAGAGCTGGTCTTTCGACTCCATTTCCGCGAGTTTTGATCACAGGACTTTAAAACTTGCAGGATTTACATCTATGAACTAAATCCACCCAAATTTTCATTAAATTCTACCCAACGGTTAAAAAGTTAGAGCAATTTTATAGTGTGGTAATTTCATCGTGGACACCCTTTACTGAAGAAAATGGGTGGAACTGCAATTGACCTGATGGATTTCAAGCGGAAATGGAATTTGACAGCTAAAGCAGGGTTCGTACAAAAGATGATGTACCCGTGTACGAAGCAATGGCCTATGGTAAGAAGGAACACTGAAACAATGGTCTTACAATAAGTATAATACCTACTAATCTATAGCTGTTATATTGAGCTATGAAAAATAAAACGCATTTTTAAACCTCAACAAGATTTTCGTGTCCGGATTTTTTCGTGTTCAACGTTTAGTATGATTGTACTTGCAACACAATTATACTAATGCAAACATGGTACAGTCTTAGAAAGTTCTCAACTATAAAACTCAAAGAACACTCAGTTGAGAACACTTAATTGTGATCCGCCGTAAAGTCCCAGTGGAGTCGAAATAAATCCATAGAAGAATAAGAAGATGAAGATGAAGAAGACCTTTGTGCCATTATTGAATTAAACTGTATGCCATCTACAGGTCTCACACAATAAATGAACAACACTGCTAAAGACGAGATAGTTCTTCATGGACAGGATCATAAGATATTATGTAAAAACGTATTTATTTGAATATCTCAAAATTTATTTCCGATATGATGGCTTTAGTGATTTTCAACTAACAAGTTTAAAATAAATGATTAAATCACTGAAAAGTGACCCGCTACCATTGAACAATAGATTGCCTTGGGATATCCTTTACCAAGTTAGTACACGCATGTTCGCAGGAGACGGAAATTTGTAAGAAAATTATCAGTCATACAATCATTTATTCTCAAGTTACCATCCCGACGTGTTCTTAATACCTCAAGAGTGATGCCTATTCAAAAACATGCAGGCAGTTTGCTGCCTTATTGTCATTCACCATCGAGATTAGAAAACAATCCATTTGGAACAATGCTTCAGCTTTGAAAGAACTAATCTGCTACAACATAACAAGCAACAAGGCTTACAGCTACCGGAATTCGCTTCGATGCATCGTAGAAGATAAAACATGAAATGGGGAACATCCTACTGAGAGCCTGCATTGTAGGTTCCCTATGTACAGTGTGCAAAGATTGAAAGCTTCCTGATTGTTGCGAGCATCCTAGCAAGCCATTGCATCGAGAGATGCTTCTTCTCTTTATCCACGTTTCATCATTCTTCACACGTGAGTGAAGTTTCAAAAGTGACGGAAGTTGCCTCAGCCATAGAACAAGCTCGGTGGAGATGAGCTTGCAGGAGGAAAACACTTATGTTGCCGCTTTTTCAATGGCCGGAACAAAAAATGATGAAACGTGAAACAATGCACAATGGAGAAAGGGGAATTGCCGTTGCAGCACAGGATGGCATCCTTTCCGGGTCGCTCCGTTGACAATCGCCTGCTGGACTGTCAGGAGAGACAGTAAAAGATGTTACTCTCTGCTTGCGGACCAGTCGGGAATTAAAAGTAGGTACACACATACGTTCAACTACTCTGACTGGAATGGGACGGCAGAATGCTTTTCTAGTACATAAATTTGATTGTTTGTAACATATTGCTGTATAGAACTGTTGTTGTAGTACAGGCAACAACTGAAAGTTCGTTGTATAATATCTGCACTGTGTGTTTAGAGTGCATGGGAGAAGTTTTTTTTTTCTTTTTCCAATCCATGGTATTTTTAAGTTGGACAAATATTCCCTGGAATTTTCAGCTCCTGTGAATTGCAATCAGATCTGGAGTACGGTGCTGAGTTAACGTCTGTATGGAATGTTCGAGTGACATTTGCGAGTAACTGACCCGATAAAATAAAATTGAACTGTCCTAATACTCCATATCATCCTAAAAAAAGCTCGGAACGCAATTAATCTGTTTGCTACAAGGAAGAAGTTTGAAGTTCTTGTAACCAATCTGTTTAACATTTGAGTGACACACTGTATCAATTATTGCTAAATTTAATGAGCATTTTCAAAAAGTTAAATTTTTTAAAAGTGAGTTAATAATTTGAGAATCCGTAGAATTTATTCTGGATTTTTCAAAAAATCCCAAAAACTCTTGAAAACCCATTGAACTTAATGGTCAGTAGACCCGCTAATCTAAAAATCCGTAGAGTTGACCACACTGAATGGTGAAGGTGGAAAAGATACAAGGCTCTACTGTTATTTCTTGTTGTTCGAAAGATCAGTGCCGGATTAGAATTGGCTGCCACACCGGTGCACTATGGGGATTCAGGTGGCCAATTCGAGTTTGTCCACCGGTAGAATACTGATGAACGGAGAAAACTCAAGAAAATCAGTTCTCTACGCTGATAGAATTCTCTTATACCTTTTGGAAAATTTCTTTTGCTGGTTATTCATAAAATGTATAAGTCAACTAATAAGCAGACGCCTTGAAAAAAGTTAATGAAGATCATGTGGCAAATGAAATGCATAAATGGTCACACATACCGTTTGTGCACTCTTATAGAACCTTTGTGGTTTGTATAATGGAATGTATAAGGCAGATGTTTTGGCAAAAATATATAAGTGAAACACATGAATAAAATAATTAATTTTCGTTTCGTGTAATTCATACCGAGATACAGGTAATAGATTCGAACAGTTACTGATTTTTATAAAAGCAATTATGAAATCGTTCTAAATTTTCTCTTAATTGAATTGATATTTTTCTATGTTTGAATATAGTCCTGAAAGCTTATATTAGATGCTTCCAAATGGTGTATAGTGTGGTTGTACCGCACAAAAAAAATCACAATTTACATTCGGGACAACCCTTATGACTATCCTTAGGAAGACTAGAAAGGGTTATCTAAATCATCTATGGCTGCTCTACCGAACTTTCAGTTACTTGAGCGGCAAGGAAGGGGGTCATTTTTGTTTGTAATACGTCATATATTGAATATCTTAATGATACCGTTCCATGGTGTGCATGTCGTCAGGAGGCTCTCTTGAGCTTCATTGATGCATACAGTTTTCAGGACATTGTTTAAGCCTATATTCCCAAGAAACATTTTAAGTTTTATGAAATACTACACAGCAACTATAAAACAACATTCATAATACCCTGGCCTGGTCAAGGCTATTTGGTCATGAATGCATCCACCAAAACCTCATTACGACTGGAGAAGTTTCTGAAGGGTGTATTCTCGAAGCTGTTCAAGATTGATTTACTGCAAAAGGTTGTATGACGAACGCATTGATAACCATTTGAAAGCTACAATAAAGCTACTTAGCAACAATAAAAACCCTTTCCGAGCCATTTCTTCTAGCTGCTTGCTAAATCTGCTAGGAAAGCATCAATCAAGATAGAAAAGGATTTATGAATCCGAGCTAATCAAAATAATTAAAATAGAAACTGATGGTATAAACATATTGTTGAATATCCAAATGTATTACAATAGTTCTCATTAAGTGGCCTAGCTTTAAGAGTCTTTTTAAGTGTTATGTGAAATGTACGTGAACACATAAAAAAAAATCCGCCGTAAAACGTCGATTGACAAAGTATTTAACATTGAAAAAAAAAAAATTCTTCAGATCTAGTTTGGCAGAGATATTTTTATGATTTTCGCATTTAAATGTTTGCTCATTGCTAAATTTACCAAAATATAATTATATCCAAGAAAATATAGATTGAAAATCGAAGATTGTAAAAAGCAAGCAATCTAATTGTAACATGGCGGTGGCTTTAAAGTTGATTTTCATGGGTCATTTGTGAAAAAGTTGTTTTGCTTTCAAGAAATCCTTAACAAATTCATAAAGTTTTAAAATGGATTTGATGAAGAAAACTTGCTGGCTGAATTGTATTTATCTAAAGCCATTTTGCTTGATCCTAACCCGTTCAGATTTATGGTAGATTTATGAAGGCAAAGTTGCCTGCAAAAAGTTAAACGTCAAAGTTTGTTTATCTTTCGATATTTAGTTGCGCTGCGGGATCCAGGGTTCTTCCTGGCGGTTTTATCCCGATGGATTGGAAGCAGTTACTCAGATAGTTTGCAATACTGTTTTGCAACATTTCGCATTTCGAACAGCTGGAAGCGCAATCGTT
The DNA here is from genome assembly GCF_037179485.1 of Ochlerotatus camptorhynchus. Lineage (NCBI taxonomy): Eukaryota > Metazoa > Arthropoda > Insecta > Diptera > Culicidae > Ochlerotatus > Ochlerotatus camptorhynchus. The sequence goes on from NW_027040948.1 coordinate 282,150, forward strand.
CCCGAGTTGTCCAGTTCTTCAAAAACATTGTCATCGTTGGGACTGTCCTCTAAATGACTCGTCAATTTAGTCGAAACACGAATGCCTGCATGAACTTGGCACAGGAACGGTACACGGAGATTCGCTCGCCGGATATGGGTTTAGAATTTCACGTAGATGAAATTGCATCGTTGGTCGATAATTAGTCGATGGCCTGTAGAAGCGATCTTTGATTGTACGACTTTTCCCCGAAAACCAGTCCCCCGAAAGTTATTTCCCCGAATTAACTTTTCCCCGAAATAAAATTCCCCGAAATAAAATTCCCCGAATGGAACAGTTCCCCGAAAACAATTTCCCCGAATGTACCATTTCCCCGAATCTTCACTGGTTAACTACTTGTATCGAAGAATACCTCAATAAACATATTAATGTGTGTCGACTCCTTATAGGCCGAATCTAAAATTGTATGGAGCACGAAGAAAGCAATGTGTGTTGAATAAAGACAAAAGTTTGACTTTCGTTAGAACAAAATGTAAAGGTCAAGCTCCTGAAATCGATGTAATCCTATTTTAGGAGCTTTTGGCCTTTACATGTAGTTTTAACGAAAGTCAAACTACCGTATGCGTGATAATGTTTGCACCATTAAGCAATGTCAAAACTTAAAAAAAATCTCAAAAATTTCGTTTTCAAGTTTTTTTTATTTATTCAAAGGAGGATGTTTCTCAGAGTCTTAAACTATGTAAATCATCGATCGAGTTTCCACTTGCTGCAAGTACGGCCTTCACACGCTTCCGGAATACACGGCAGGTTCTTATAATGTAGTCTGGATCAATTTCTCTACAGGTACGGGTCAATGTTTGTCTGAGGCTTGCTGTACTCGAGTGGCGTTTAGAACAGGCCTTGGCCTTCATGACGCGCCATATTGAGTAATCCAGCGGATTTAGATCGGGGCTGGATGGCGGCCACATATCCTTCGCCCAGAACGAAAGATGTTCTTGCAACCATTTCTGAGTGCGGTTCGAGGTGTGGCACGGAGCCATATCTTGTTGAAATGCAACATTTGGCTTCGAACCGTACTGTTCTTTGAAAACATACTTACTTAAAATCCCGATGTAGACCTCCGTGTTGACCTTGTCGCCTTCTGGAATGAACACCGGGTCCATTTTTTTTGCCATCGGAAGCCACCAATCCAAACACCATAACGCTAGCAGGATGCTTGGTCAGATACACGTTCTTGTGCTCGTCGACCTCGTCTTTTACCGGAAGAGAACTAATATACCGGTCGGCTCTGGAATTTGATTCGGGATCGACGGTAAACATGCTCTCGTCGGTGAACAGGATTACCGGATTTTTTCGCTTAAGGAAGTTCAATATTTTCTTGCATCGTTCGACTCGTAGCTCCCGGATGCGGTTGGTAATCATGTGAGTTTTTTTTCCGTGCCCTCGACTTCGCCCCGCAAGCTTCCTTTACGATCTTCCATGCCGTAAAGTCACTGATCCCGTGTTCCTTTGCCATTTTCTTTATTGAACGCACTGGATTCACCCGAATCTTCCTTTTGATAGCAGCGATAACCCTCGGAACCCAAGCTGACCTCGGACGACCTGTGGCTACCTTCGCGGATAGTTGTCCTTTCTTTTCTCGGTCTAAAATTCTTTTGACGGTCCGCCGGGACACTCCCACGGCGATTGAAATGTCTTTTTGCGACATTTGCGCGTTGGTCAAATCACGAATACACTGCCACTTCGTCATGGTGCAACTGTCAAACTAAGTAAATCATTTTCTTTTATACACAGCCTACTACGGTATGAGCTATAGGTTAAGTGCATGCAAAGAAAACCAAGGCATTGTATGCACAGGTGAAACGGGAACCTTATTTGTATTTATTCAACATACATTGCTTTCTTCGTGCTCCATACAATTTTAGATTCGGCCTATAAGGAGTCGCCATGTGACTAGTTTGTATGTCATGGGGACGCATGATATCTTTTCTTCGTTTGTATGGAGTGTTTTTAACGTCGTACCTATCCTACACACACACACATTGTATGCAATTAGCTCGATGGATCATACCAAATTATACGTCAAAGAATGAACGATGATTCAAAGAAGGAAAATTTCTTGCGACAAGCAAAGACAAGGTCGTTCTTTAACGTTTTGAACAATAAATATCTTATTCATTTATCAAAGTGATATCTCATTGTAATACAATTGAAGAACGAGCCGTGATACAAAGAAAGCAAAATGATATCTCTTTGATAAAACCAATTAGATACCCAAAAAAAAAAACATAAACGAACGATAACCCAAATGATCGAACCATTCCATAAATGGTTTGGATGAAACGTCGAACACGTCGTTAAGCAAAATAACCATACAAAACTTATTATGGTAGTTATTATGCGATACGTTAAGGAACGAGCTGTGATACAAAGAAGAGACAATTCAGTGCCAACATTTCAAAGGGGCGTAATTGCATTTGTAAACAATGGCTTTAGCCATAGATTTCTCGCAAATAAAAGCTCACTCATGAAAAATAATAACACCACCAGGTAGAGGAATGTTTCCTCTACCAGCTAGCATTGTAATTTTGGAGAGGTAAGATATCATTCGCGAGAAATTGACGTCTAAAGTCATTGTTTACAAAAGAATTACGCCCCTTTGAAATGTTGACACTGAATTCTTGAAACAAAAAAATCTTCTTTGTATAAGGGGTGATGTACAAATTATGTCACGCCCTAAGGGAGGATGGACGTGTAGAAATCTGTGATTGGTTAATTTGCCTCAATTTTGCGTGACATAATTAATGTATGGCCCCTAACGGCTCGTTTTTTTTTTAATTTGATTACGATTAGGTATCACTTTGATAAATTAGTAATATATTTATTCTTCAAAGCGTTAAAAAACGAGTTGTGATACAAAGAAGGGAAAATTTTGTTTGTTGCAAGAATTTTTCCTTCTTTTTATCTTAGTTCATTCTTTGACGTATAATTTAGTATGTTCCATCGAGCTAATTGCATACAATGTGTGTGTGTTGGACAGGTACGAATGTTAAAAAAAACTCAATACTAATAAATAAAAGATACAATGCGTCCCCATAACATTCATACTATAGTCACTTGGTGACTCCTTATAGGCCGAATCCAAAATTGTAGCAAAGCATGATTGACCGCCCACGGTTGCTGCTCTGTTATTACCAGATCAGCTGCAATTACACAGAGAACCAACAGATGATGTTGGGGACTAACATTCATCCTCAATGTGTAAGAACTGGAGATCTAATATTTAGCAATACCAGCGCCGGCCGTGTCCGAATGCAGGTCAACTAGGGAATGGGAAGAAATGTGTTGACGTGGTACTCGCTGTGAAGGAAACCGAGAAATCCTCTGCGCTTCCACGAGAAATCACTGGGATGTTGGATGTGGGAAAAGGTTGCACACGCACACGCAGGGATCGTTTTTGGTAGAGCGATTATAATACACAAACACACACACACACACACGCACGTGCACTCATCGAATTTCTATTTTTAGATCAGGACCCACACTGTGGTAAGTGATGCGATCGGTGTTAAAGAAGAATTTGTTTTCATTAAAATCTAGTGGGTATAGAATAAAGCAAAGTGAAAAATTGCAAGGAAGGGGGGACGGGCCTGGGATTGAACTCCCGACCTTCTGCTCAGTAAGCAGAAACGGTAACCACTGAGCTACCGAGCCTCGTTATAGTCACTTGGTGACTCCTTATAGGCCGAATCCAAAATTGTATGGAGCAAGAAGAAAACACCATACACCGATTTCATAAGTGTTTGACCTTTACATGTAGTTTTAACGAAAGTCAAACTGTTGTCTTAATTCGACACACATTGATATGTGTATTGTGGTATTGTTCGATACAAGTAGTTAACCAACAAAAAAAAAATTCAAAACTGACACACTTTTCCCTTCTTAATATCAAAGCTCGGTCTTTATTCTCATTACAATCCGAAGATCCCCTTCTTCAGGATGGTTACAGAAGTGCACCATCCAACGATGCAGAAATGTGCGCTTGAATGAAATTTTCGAAGAGTTGATTCTTTCGTCGAATAAAATCGCTGCTATGGATCGGAAACCACCTAATCTCCGCCAACTAAAAGTTTCAGTGGTTTGCTGTCGATTGTTATTTCGATTGTCATCTATTCGCATGATCTGGAGAATGCTGGTATGTTTTTAAACTTTCGACAATGTTTTATGAATTCGAGGGTCACGCTCATTTTCTCTTCTCCGACAGATGGTCAGTCGTTGATGGTGTGCTAGTTCATCTAAATAAGTAAATTTTGCTGAAATCGACTTGAATTTTTCATCCTACTTCGTCTGTCCTGCGAGATTTCCTTGTCATAAATTTGGCTTTTATTAACTATGAGGAACCATCTTTTAAGCTCAATTTGTAAACAGAGTAATTGTGGAGTTTTTGATGCGCTTTAAAAAGCCTTAAAAGCAACAATAAATGCTTTTTGCTCTAATGCAAAACCTAATGGTTTTATGGTTGCTTTTATAATGATGGAACACATTTATAAAGTATTTTATCAAGACATTAATAAACAATTGCTAATGACGTTTATGCTTGAATTATTGAACAGTTTTAAGGAGGGATTAAAAATTGTTTTAAAGTTATTTTTAAAACAAGAAATTTTTTGACTTTCTTGCAAGACTATAAAAGGTTTTGTAAATAGCAAAATGCTAAATTACTAAGCAGGAATGTTTTACACTTTGCAATGCTGTATTGAAACTAAATGGATTGTTCTTTGCCGTTATAAAACCATCATAAATCAGAGTGGAAGCTAAATGGTTACTGAATTGTTACTTGAGTTGAGCCTGTAGAACTTCAAGACCTCATCTCCAAAATAGTTTGGAGTGCATGCAAAATCCTAGTGATACCATTCTATAATGCGCATGCTGTCATGCAGCTCCAAAATGCTCGGCTAATGTCTTGAATATGTCGGAAACGTGCATATGAAACCACATCGAGTCTGTAGAACATCAAGATCTTAACTGCAGGACATTTTGGAAAACCAAGAAGAAGTCTTCACGAAAACATGTACCATGTTGAGCTTGTGTACACAAATCAAAGCGAATGTTCAGTTTGAACTTACGCGCAATTTTTTACACAGGTGCAATTCATACAATACCCTCTGGTGTATCGGTGTGCACAAGTGTATTCGCAGATGTTTGCATATGGGTACAATGCACATGGGTTTGTGCACGGAGCAAAATTATAAAATTATAAAAAAAAAACTCGTCTACTTCAAAGCGCGGGTAAAGTTAAAGTTAAAGGCATATAAGAAGCACTCATAGTAGGTAAGGGAACTAATTCGTCTGCCCCTTATGCAAGCCGTCTCTCATATGAGCACAAGCGCATTGACGAGTGCACGGATGGATTTTAGTTCACTCACTCGACAAAAAGTGACACAACAGCGGGGCCCTGTTTACTAAAAATGAACACATGAATAATACTCACGTAACATTTGAAACGGGTCTATCAACTTATGTACACAAAACTTTTTAAGCCTTTTTCGCGCGTACCGAATACGCTCACGCAAACTAACAACACCATCGGGCAGAGGAAATTCTCCCCTTCCCGATAGTGCTCTTGGTTGGCGTGGGCGTACTTCGGTTTTCGTGAAAAGGACCTAGCAAATTATTTATAAAAGTTGATAGGCCATTTTCAAATGTTACGCGAGCATTATTCATGTGTTCATTTTTAGTAAACAGGGCCCCGCTGTTGTGTCACTTTTTGTCGAGTGAGTGAACTAAAATCCATCCGTGCACTCGTCAATAAGTTTGGACATGGGTGTAAACTTGTTCATTGTACTTGAGTACAAACTTGTGTACAAATGGGCTTGTACATATTCGCACATAGCAAGCGGAGAACAAGTGAGTGCAAAACATTCGTGTACTTTACACACATGTTGTAACGTGAAGAGTGCTAGAAGACTTAATGATTATTTGTTTCCTTGATTTGTTTTCCGTACTGAGTACCAATGCTACCGACGCCAGCTTCCACACTTGTACCCTACACTCAAAAAATTCCACACGTTTGATCGAAGTGTTTAAACACTTGATTTTTTAAATGCACAATCAGATTTACTTTAAGTGTATTTCACCTTGGCTCAATGTGTTATACACGTTAATTTCTAGTGTTTCAAGCTTTCAAATGTTAAAACTCTTTCACTATCTATTCAAGTGTATTGCACATTGAATCACACTACTGTTCAAAACAGGTGAATTTAAAGTGTTGTGAATTTCAATGCGACGTAAATTGCTTGCTTAGAAAGGTAAACATCGAAAACAAGAGTTGTGACTTTATCCTATCAACCCGCCTCATATATGAGAACAACCGTGGCACAGTGGGATCGAACGAAGACTCCGGCAGCAGCACACCCCAACAGTCCATGATCGTATCCCAAATCAGACCCATTAAAAAGATATGTGAAAGCTCTGGCCTCTGGCAGTTTTGGTAATATATATTTGTCGATTCGTTTTTAGAGTCGGCAAAGTAGCAGTCGATAAAGTAGAATATTGTAGAATATTGTAGAATATTGAACTATGATGTGCAAAGCTATTGATATCACCATATGAGGTACATAGAAAACAAATGTGTCACAATTCAAATCCATAGTGTTCAGGCATGATTCATAGCATAAGATCCACACATGAAATGGATGTGTTTCACAATAAGCGCAAAATTAAGTGTGATGACGTATAGAATTTTTTGAGTGTACCTCTATCGACCCATCAAAAACTCATAAACCGGGGACCAACGGCTTTTCCTTCCGTGATCTCAGAAAATCCCAGCGGCGCCGACTGGGATTGAACCCAGGCCTTTTGGAGTGAGAGTCAATCACGATTACCACTACACTACCGGCGCCGCTGGCTTTATGATTAATTTTGGCATATATTAATACAACACTTGTCAAATAATACAAAATAAGCAAGAACTTTTTGTTGGCCATCGCTTGGTGTGGAAATTTCCCATAGTGCGGCGGGTGGGTGTTGGGATTTGTTTTAAAAGAAGAACAATACAGATGCACTCGGTTGATGAATAGAATTTCTAATGGAAACCAAACATCAAGGGAGGTGTGCTTTGTTGAAGAGATTCTACCGTTTGTGATATTTTCCACAAGAGGTTGTGCTTAGATAGCATTAAAATAATTCCTTGTTTGATCCGATCCGCTGATTGTTTAATTCTTTTGAGCTTGAAGCTGCCGCCAGGGAAGGTTAGCGTGACGTATGCGGTAAAAACTGAAAATATTTTCACCGAGTTTTAATCCTGCCACCAAGGGTGCATATGGTTCAACCACAGATGGCGCCGCCGGGATTTTCTGAGGCATAAAATCCCTAAGCAGGAAAGTAGAGCTGTCGGCCCCCGGTCCATGAGTGTGAGAGCTGCCTTCCTAGCGTCGGTAGCAGAGCGATTCCAGACGAATTCGCAAATCCATTAATTTTCAGAAACGTTCCTCATGATGAAAAATTCCATTTTGCATCTTCAAATCACCATTTTAAATCGAGCCTTAATTTTGAAAAGGGCCTATGCAAATAGTTAGCTTATTTTCAGAAAACTGTTCCTCGAAAAATGATTGTACAATCGGTTTGGTACCTTCCGCAATGTTGTAGGGAACATCTGGAACTGTTTGAAAAAAATCACTGTAAACTAATTTCGCTATTTTGTTTTATATTAAATAAACACTATTTTTTTATTTTTTTATATGTTTTAGGGGACGATGAATTCTACCTCTTGCATAAGAGGTCAAGATGGAGAAATAATGGACAAAAAAGTTATGATTTTTGAAATATTCAAGTTTTTGGGAAAAATATCCAAAATTTGAATCAATTATTTTTTTGACTTGATATATTGAAAGTACACCAAATTTACAATAAAAAAAAATCAAAAAACTACAATGGACAGCCCTACGGGGTTGTACGCAATGGTGACGTAGGACTATGATGTCTAATATAATAAATGTTATTTTTTAACTGCATCAGGAGCTTGTGTTTTGCGTAGGAATAGGAATTTGAGCGGGTTTCTCTCTGTTTATACTTTTTAGTATGACGCGCTCACAGCCACTCACGAAGAGCTACTGATTCCGATCAATAGCGGTGCGGCTTCTTCCTCCTTCTATGGATGCTCATGTGGGCTGCAGCTCGCTGCTTACAGGCAGTGATGCCACATATACATATTTATTTGTAATCATACAGATTTTTCTCAATATTTCAATGCAGATATCTCTATATACAGAATACAGATTTTTTTTTAAATATACAGATTTTTCCAAGGGGGCCAAATGTCCCAGATTTATTTAAGAATTCAAAAAAAAAACCTTAATGCGCACAGCAAAAAATAAATTTTAATATAACATCCAAGAGGATGCACTTCAATCATTTTGAAAATCTCATGTAATTTTTATGGCCACAAAAATAAACAAATGCAGTAAAAGCAGCGTAATGTCAGTTAACGCACTGTACTTATGATAATTTTATTCTTTTTGGCAAGAAATATTACACCATATTTGTGACACAACTGAAGTGCATCCACTTTGATGCGATATTAAAATTAATATTTTGCTGTGTGCGTTGAATTGACATAAATTAGAATTAGTCCATTTAACCGATTTAATCTGATATAATTGAACTTAAATCTCTTAAAATAAATAATATCGTTTTTTATGGTTCACATCTCTGATATCGGGTGTCGCTTCGAAAACGCAAATGTTCTGTGATGGGTTCGTTTGATCGGGCGATACACTTATTTTCGAGGGATCAATGGGTTTTGGTTGGCTTTCTCTTCTCTGGGATGGGTGGATCGGTTTTCGGAATCTGTCCGTACACATGCTGGGAACAAGATCTACGAAAATCGATTTTATCTTCAGACTACTTTGTGAAAAGTTTATGAATAATGGATCAACGAAACAATTTTACAATTGGCTAACGGAAATGTTATCAATCCTATAAGTTTATGGAAGTTTATGCATGCAATCAGGTATTGAAAATGCTCGCTCAATCCGAATCCGAAAATACGACTGAAATATGATCCGGTGAACATGTAGTAAATCCATCATCTAATACATCAAATCACATCCTACGTACAAAAAAAAAATCAATAACAGTCAGTCCGAAGATAAACCACCCTCTCAAAAGTCTCCTTAATAAAGAAAGAAGAAGTCGTACTGAGTACCCAGGTTCTCTACAATTATAATGTCACCACCAGTGTTGTCAAAATCAGCAATCAATTGATATTTTCCGCTCTCATGTGCTCGCAATATCACGCGTGATATTGGAACAAAATATCATGCTTGATATTGATTTAACAAGCTCCTTTGATATTGCGAGACTATTCACAACGTGCAAAAATCAAGCTGAGAGCTGACTCGACACAAAAATGATTCTGTTGCACATCGTTTTCTTAGAAAGAGAAAGTATAGTTTGCTATCTCTTTATACTCTTCACCGATGGCAGGCACGAAGTGACTGCTGCTAGCCGTTATGGAAGTCTCGGTTGCATTCGAGTGAAAAGCAAAAATCATGAAGCTGAATCTCACCACAGTTTGTTGAGATTTGCAGCAGGTGAGTTTTGTTAGCTTGATATTCCGAGCTGCGATATCACAGATTGTAAAATCAACCGCAGTTGTTTACTTGTTGATTTTTGTCTGCGAAAATACGGTGTGATCTTGGGCGTTGGTGAAATTTGATTTTTTTATATTTTCCCAACACTGGTCACCACAACTAACTGACAATTGCTGACAGTTTCAAATACTCAACGTCTTGAAGAACTGCACGGAGATGAAAAACTAAACAAAATTAAGTATTTTTCCGTCAATTTCGGGGTTCATCCCAATAACCCGAATTTGAGTAAATCGCATATAGTAGTTTCCATTTAACACCAACAAAAAAAATTATTTGCTTTTAAGTAGATTCTACCTAGAATATGCACTTTACTCAAAAGTAACTTATTGGGCTTAACTATATCGTTGAGTCAAATCTCTAGTTCCTTTTTGACAACAATAAAGAGTGCAAGTGAGAGGCTGAAGTCAGTATTAAGTAAAAAGAACTCAAATTTTGGGTAGTATTTTTTCTCCGTGTGGACTAGAAAAGCGAATCTCTTTCATTCTCCCGCAGTTCTGAAGTTAGAACGAGTTAACGTTACACTCATCGGTACATAAGAACAGGGAGAGAATGGAAGAGACGACAAATGCTCATTGCTGGACCTATTCTGTATGACATTGGAAATCAATAAGGCTACCTTTTGATTATAGGAATGATAGGACCATGACAAAACCACACCGTATTTACTGACAAAAAATACTGAGTACAGTTTGGTATATATGTTCGAGCAACAACAAGCGAATTCATCATTTCAATCTAAGAAATGCTTAAATAAAGTTGAAATTTGGTTTTATTTGAAGAATTTGAGAAAATGAAACATTGAACATTAAAAGTAGCGTTGAAAATATACAAATGATTAGATAAAGATGTTCGTAATCTCGGACATAAAAAATTCAAATTCTTAGGAAATGTGATTGTTACTTCATTAAAGAAATTATCAGGTTTGTTTCTCCCTACTGGTACTTGAATTTTAGTATTTTTAGAAAAGATAAAAATCACTAAAAAATTATCAAGTTTTAGGATTAGTGGAAATTTAAATAGATTAACTCTTTAGAAAGCAAACAAAAATCATTTTACAATATTCTAAGCTTTGGACATACTCTACTGAACTTTGAAAAGGAAGGTTACCAAAATGTGCACTAAAATCATATTAAAGAATCTATCCAGATTACTTTACAGATTTTTGTCGGCCAGATATAGATTTAAATGATTTTTTTTACTGTGAAAGTACAGATTTCAATTGGAAAAAAATGTGGACACTGCTTTTCATTGTGTACTGGAGAACAATGTTCAACGTCACGCACCGAAAGCACTGCTGCTGCTGCTGATGCCGACGACCGGACACCGCCACGCATGGTGATTGGAACTGAACCCGATCAGCGGTTGAGGGCAGCCTTGATAGCTAGCTGCTTGCGGGGAGCCTTCCGGTGTGTACTGGAGAACATCACCAATCACCACACGGTTATTGAATAAACACCGTTTGGTGAGACTTAATGGAATTCAGCTTTGAAATCTGTGATAGGGAAATCGAATTTTGCAGGCAATCGGTGATAATTTTAATTATCATAGCTACAGTTGCACATTTGTAAAATTTCAATAGTTACATTTTGAAAAATGATAAAGTTTTAGTTTGAAATACGTAGAAATATTTCTGATCGATTGGTGATAAAGTTATTGAAATTGGTCCAGGGGCAGCTGAGTTATTAACGTTCAAAATCTTTCATGAATTCGTACATGTTCCATTTTTGGTTTTCATTAAGTGTACCCCCATATAAAAATCACAGACGTAGTCCTACGTCAAATTTTTTTTTCAAAGTCACACCAAATCTTAACTTTTTTTGTCCATTATTTCTCCACATTGAACTATAGTGCAGAAGGTAGCATTCATTGTCCTTTAAAACATGTCAAAAAATAAAAACCATCCGTTTTTGAAAATCAATTTTCAAGTTTTTGTTTTAAATAAAAATAAAAATAGTTAAAATTTATTAGAGCGATATTTTTTCCAAACGGTTTCAGATGTTTCCTGCAGTAATGCCCAAGTTTCGAGTAACAGTTTTCTGAAGATAAACTAAACATTTTTCTATATGCCCTTTTCAAAATTAAAACTTGATTAGAAATGGTGATCTGAAGATGCAATGGCATTTTTGGTCATGAGGATCGTTTATGATTATTCAGTTATCAAAGTATAATTTGCTATTGTTATGATACTGTCGTATAATAAATTAAAAGCAAATTTGATCTGATACTAGAATAAGCTATTTATGTGCCATTCAATTGATTGATTGATTCAAAAATTTGATGAGATATAATAGCCAAATGCAATGTCAATTTGCTATGATTTTTGCTATTCTTTATATATGGCAACAAATGACTTTGATTTTACTCAGTTATGGTTCCATGGATTTTTTGATATTTTTTTTATATTTTACATCTTATATCAATCAAACTTATAGCAATTGTTTAAATTCTGTTCCCCAATCTTAATACTAAAACTTTCTTTTGATTTTATATTCCCGTCTTCTTGGGATGCAATCATTTTTGAAAACAATCCGAAATAAGGTTTAAAAACCACCATGTCAATTGTGTTGCTTTGTTTTTCATGCGTAAACTCACATAAAATGGAATGATTTATTATGAAAATATTTCTAAAGAAAAGTTTCACACTGAAAATATTACTATACTAAATAGTTTCCATGCATACCCAAAAATATCCCAAATCAGATTTCAAAAGAAATAACTTTAAGGCACTCCTGATCTGTTCTGAGCATGCTATCCAAATAGGGGAAAATCAATATCCTCCTCAGTGGCCACCGTACTCCGGGGACCGAAACTTGCCATAAATCAGCTGGCTCGGAGGCCTGTATTTTTCTGCGGACCCGTTTTGTGAAATAGGTTCGATTTTATTGCTCTGGAATCAAATTGAATCCCTATTTCCACTTGAATCGCGCGGATCTAAAGAGGCAAATTAAATTTCTCCGTTCGCCGGTAAAATATTGCACGCCGACGAAAATAGCATTAAAGGGCGGTCCATTAGTTTGCTATAGCGCTGCTACGATGATGGCACCATGACGTCAAATTGTCCTGTTTGGGATTATCTGTTCCGTTCCCCCGAATGGTAGCATTGAAAAAGAAAAAATTGTGCCATGATTCAAATATGTCCATGGACGGTGGACTCTTCACTCGTGTGGATGCCAATGTCCGGAAAGGGTGACTGATGGACAGTTCAAAATCCGATTTCCGATGGTGTCCACTGTTGCGTTTCGTTGTGTGTCGCTTCGAAAATGCAAATGTTCTGTGATGGGTTCGTTTGATCGGGCGATACACTTATTTTCGAGGGATCAATGGGTTTTGGTTGGCTTTCTCTTCTCTGGGATGGGTGGGTCGTTTTTCAGAATCTACCCGTACACATGCTGGGAACAAGATCTACGAAAATCGATTTTATCTTCAGACTACTTTGTGAAAAGTTTATGAATAATGGATCAACGAAAGAATTTTACAATTGGCTAAAGGAAATGATATCAATCATATAAGCATGGAAGGTTATGTATGCAATCAGGTATTGAAAATGCTCGCTCATGAGCTGATGTACGTGCTCTGGATCTATTAGGGCCACTTTAAATTTGTACTTGTACTTTATGAAGCTCCTGCAAGATTGCAAATGATCAACTGAATCTGGAACTGAAATCAATAACAGTCAGTCCGGAGATAAACCACCCTCTTAAAAGTCTCCTTAATAAAGGAAGAAGAAGTCGTACTGAGTACCCAGGTTCACATTGGTCACACTTTGATGTGATTCAGGTAGTCCGGAGGAAATGGACAGGATATGATATAAGCCAAACACCTTCTTGTGACCAGGGTTACTTCGACTCACCTTGCTTTAAAAAATTGTTTTTCGGAATTATGAAATCGTTAGATGTTATGAAGCTTATAAGTACTTGTAAGTTACAAGAAGAGATTGTAAAGTATGTGTATGACTCATACAACCAGTCATTTTCGCTTTCAAAGGGTCACAATCTGCGATTTTATTATTCGAGAGCGCTCACTCTGAGTGAACGCTCACGAGTCATAAAATCGTTCATTGTGACTCTCTGAATGCAAAATTGACAGGTTTCATGTGTCAAATATATACTTTTCAACCTCTTCTTTTAGTTTACAAGTACAATATATCATTATAACGTCCAATGATTCCATAATTTCAAAAAACATTTGTTATAGCGAAGTGAGTGGAAGCAAGCCTGCTTGTGACACCTAAAATCTCATGTTCTCATGTAATTTGAGGTGTCACATGATGAATTTGGGTCAAAAGCAGAAAATGATTGCATGCTCGGGGGTCCAAAGGTGGCCAAAGTAGTTTGAGTACTCGATATGACTATTATTGAACTTGATTTAAATTTCTCATGAGATTTGAGGTGTGCTTAATGGGTATTTTTATTATTTTCCCTTAATTTGTTTTCCGACGATCTTGTTTAGCGTACTGAGTAAAAATGCTCCTGACGGACCAGGGACCAACAGTTTTAGTTCCCTTTGAAAGGAAGGCGTGATCACAGATTTTGTGGCTCAGAAAATCCCAGCGGCGCCGACTGGGATTGAACCCAGGCCTTGGGGTGAGAGCCAATCTGTACAATCGAAATGAGGAACCTGTACAATCGAAATGACTACTGTTAAACTAGTTTTTGAATTTTCATGTGATTTGAGGTGTTGCATGATGGGGTTTGGTTCAAGTAGCGGTACCCGGAACATGTCTGGATGTGGCCAATATGGTCCTGAGCACTCAATGACCGAAGTTCTTTGAACTTATTTGAACTTGAGCTGACATGAACTTGTTTTTGAATTCTCATGTGAGCATGATCAATTTGGCTCCCGTCAGAAACTGGTCGGAACAAGATCAGATGTGATCAATGTGGTCCAGGGCACTTGATATTCCTTTCATTGAAATTGGTTTTGGATTTTCTGGCGATTTGAGGTGTAGCATGATGTTTTTTTGTATTTGTTTAATGACCTTTTAACGTGTGTCATTCAGGTCCACATGATGGGTTTTGGTCCAAGGCACAAATTGGTCATTTCTCCGGGGTTACCTGGAACATGGCCGGGTGTGGTAATGGATTTTTCAAATATGCTAGGTTGATTCTAACATTTTTAATATCGGCGTTTCTACCAAATTTGGCCATTTTCCACCTAACAACCGGCCGATAAGGTCTTTCAGTGAAATTTTGAGAATGCAAAGCATGATATTCGTTCAAATAGTATGGATGCCGAATATTCAGTGCATCACTAGCATCCATTACTTGGTCGTTGTATAGGTTTGTTTTAATATCTATATCACTTTATGTGCTATCGAGGGTCCTAGGTGGCCCTTAGTTGGCTCTTAAATATAAACAAAAACAATGATCATCATGAAAGTAATCATTTTTAATATAGTAGCATAAACTTGAGCAAAATGTGGTTCAGATATTTAGAAAGGTCTTGAACAATAATTTCTGACAGTACTAATCCTATATTACCGCAATTAGGCTTATTATAGTTTATCGAATGAGGCTTGTATCGGATTTTAGGTAGTTTTATTGTAAAAAGTGAGTTTTAATCGTTAAATATAATAGACAATGATACCATTGACATTATCTTTACATATGTATTTTTTTAGAAGATCGAAGTATCATAGGCCATGGTCAAAAATATACTGTTATTCAACGAACTTTCTTCTTCACGCTATGCACAAAATTCAATTCTCGTTGGATTATCCTGAAATTTTGAATTAGGAGCTAAAATAAAACTGCAACAAATACAGAGAAGTTTAGAAAACTTTAGAAAGATAGAGCCAGAGAAGGATGTTTAAAATTGTGTGGAGGAGTGACATCTCCGTCCCCTTTAAACTACAACCCTGATGTCCACTGGGTATAACTGCGACCGCTTCCTTTTATTCTGCCGATCATCCATCCAGTAGACAAGTCAGAGCAGAAACTGGTAGGAAGCCTGAAATAATAAACAACCCTTCGTGTCTACCTACAATAAGAGTAGCCGATACGGAGTGAGATGCCAGAGTGAAGGAATCACTGCGCACGCAGTGGTGAATATGCTCGTGGAAGTTGAGCCAGTAGTAAGAGAGAGATCTAATTCTCTCTGTTCCAACGGCTAGCTTCGATGACCAGTCAACGGTCTGTTGATGACCAGTGTTATTTTAAGAGCAAATAGGTTTAGTTAGCATTCTCCGATCGTTAGCGGCGGTCAAGAACCACGCATGGCTAGTTTTTTTGTATCGTTTAGATTAAGTGTCCATTGTTAGTTTAATGCAATAAATGTAGTTTGTGTAGTTTGTGTAGTTAGTTAGTTTTTTTTTGTTAAATAGAGTGTTTTAATTAAGCCGCGAGTGTAGTGACTTTACGGAAGAATTCCTCACCAAAACCTATGGATTACTGCCACTAACCCATTCGAAGAGGCCGAGTGTTGAAAATCCACCTAGTCTAAGAAGCCAATGATCCAGTTCCCCAACAAATTGTTTCCGGCATTTCCCTTATATGCTAGAGCTTCAAAAAAGCACATCAAAAGAATTACGAGAGCTTCTGGAAAGCTCAATAAACAGCAGAGAAGACCAGAGAACCTCAGGGCAGTTCAATTTACTTCAAATTGAAATTACAGGACTTTCAAAGGAGTTCTGAGAAACTCAGGAATATACGAACACTTTAGCAAAGTTCCGAGAGTTTCAGGAAAATTGCGGAATCTTCAGAGAAGTTCTATCTTCTTCTTATTTTTCGCATTTCAAGCTTATTGCTTATCGCATATTAGCTTATTGCGTGCTCTGAACTTAGTGTTCTAGATGCATTGCCACAGTTATTATTTGAGAGCTTTCGATGTCTGTACCATTTCTCCATTAGTATAATTGTGTGGCAAGTACAATCATACTCTTTGCCAAGGGAAGTCGAGACAAATTCCAACCCGAGAAATTCCTAGACCGGACCAGGAATCGAACTCTGCCACCTCCAGCATGGTCTTGCTTTGTAGCTGCGCCTTCACCGACTGAGCTAAGGGAGGGTAAGTTCTATGACCATTCGGAAAATCGCAAGAACATTTTATTGGAAGTTCTGAGGCAGTTTCGAGAACTTCCAAAAAATTGCGGGAACTTCTGCAAAGATCAAGAAATTTCAAGACACCCTATTAATTTCAGAAAAAAACAAGATCTTTCAAGAACTTCCGAAATCCAAAAAAACTTTACAGTAGTTTAGGGATAGCAGTTTCTTTATCTTCAGAGATGTTTTGAGAACTTCGAGCATGATCAAGAAACTTTAGAGCACTTCCAATAATTTCAGGAAAATTGAAAAAAAAAAAGTATCTGAATGTCTCAAGGAGTGATGAAAAAAAAAATCTTGAAATGGCAGTAAATAGGGAAGGAAAATTGCTGAATCATTATGGAAGTTCCTAGAACTTCTTGGCAATTTAAGGAACTTCAGGGAAGCACCAACAACTTCAGTGAAGGCCTTAGAACCCACAAACAATTTTAGCTGCAGATCAGCATTATGCAGCTAAAACAGGTTTATTAAATTTTTAGCCTGCTAAATTGTTTGATGTAAAACCTAGGGGGAGAAAGTTTAAAAGATGTTCCGTGATACTCAAAGTTTTATAAATTTAATTTAATTGGCGCGCACTTTTAAAAAGTTCTTAGAAATTTATGGAAGTCTAGAGAACATTAACAAAAATTAGAGAGCTTTAGGGCAGTTCCAATAACTTCAGGATTCAAAACGACAAGAATGTTTAAAACTTAGGAGAAGTTTGAAGATCTTGAAAAAATAGTTATGATAAATTGACTGCAGTTTTAAGAACTTGAAAAAAATCGAGAACTTCACAGGAAACGTGAAAACTGTATTAACATTGAGAACTTACAGAAGTTGCGGAACATTTAGCGAAGTCCATTCAACTCAAGTGATTTGTTTTATAAGTTCTGAAGCTTTACAGAAGTTCATAGAACTCCACTTGAGTTTAAGATAGATCCGAGTGCTTTAGGGAAACAGAAAAATACTTAAGAGAAGTTCAATGATCATCAGGATAATTGCGAGAACATCAGGTAAAATACTTGTAGATCCATTAATTTTAGGAAATTAAAAATTAGCTTTAAGAAGCTCAAAGTCCAAAAAACTTCACAGAAGTGTAGAAAACTTAAGAAAACATTCAGGAATTTCTCAAACGTTCAGGCAACTCACTTAATTTTAATAGTGATGTAAACATTCATTCACGTATACTTGTATTTAATTTCACGCAACCGATCAACTTGTAAACAATGTTGTTAACAACAATGGGCTTTTGTATACAATATTTGCTACATTGCATGAAATGTCTCAGAACTTTACATGATATAAAATGTAAACTTATATGATATGTGACGCTCCATTTACGTGCATCATACTGAACAGAAATTTACACTCCTTTTTTGAACTGTGCAGTATGGCCCTCTGCTCCTTTCTAGTAGAGCTGAACCAGCTCATGGCTCCGAACCCACTGCCTCTGACATAGGCATGAGTCTTTATTTACTGAGTTGTAGAAGGGTCTCAAACCGGTATGTAAAGCTTTGCATGCCAATTTTGCCAGGATTTCTACAGAATTTGGGAAAATTTCAAGTTAGAGAGAGTTCAGTGTACTACAGCGGATAAAATTCCGAGTCAACCTTCTAATTGGCATATACCTTTCAAAGTATCGAATCTACCGTTTTATTCTCCACTTGCATCGAAGCCCCCTCCATACACCCAACAACCGAACAAAACGAACAGATTCATCGAAGTGGAATATCCAAACCAGAGAGCTGCCATGTTTGACCATTAACTGAAGTTGATACCTAGTTGAGATCTGGCAAATATTTCAACCTCGTATAGTTAGAAGCAAATTTCTAGCTGCATCCTCGCAAACTGATCCTTTACGTTTGGGTTTTCCTCGTACTCACACACACACACACACACACACACACACACTGGTTTGTACTCTTTTGAAATTGACTCTGGTACACACCAAGTCAGAACGAACAGGTACCTAGGGAAAATTTTGCCGATTATGAATCCCCTAGTAGCTGTTTTAGTCATTTACACTAAATTAATTACCGTTATATTATTATTTCAGCAATGTTTTTCAATAAGGCCCAAGTTTATGCTTTACTTGGTGTGACGGATACGTACAATAAATAAATTACTTTATTTTCAGAGTAGGGTTACCTGTTACCCACGAAAACCCACGTTGAGTTACCTACGAAACCCACGATTGTTTACATCCTATGATGGACCGTTTAGAATAAAATCACATTTCACATAACAATTCAGCTTATAAAAAACCGTAGAATCAATATATGAGGTTTGAAAGGAAACATTCAAATTACGTGCCCTAAATTGGACCATTTGTTTATTTGACAGCTGGTTCACATTCAAATGTATTTTCTACTTGTTTTAAATAGTATTTGATCAATGTTTTCCATGATCCATAATGTGGGTTGTAAATGTAGTCTACCGATGAAATTTACCATTAAATCACTCCAATATTTAGGACAAGTTGAATTAATCCATAAGTGGTAGAACACTTAGGCAACAGGGTCCATAAACGGCAAGTTTACCCTATGTAGGTATCATCTATATCAACAAGTTATATGCCCGCTCTCGATGTACTACAACATTGTACCAAATTCCCACTGGTGCGGAGATGTGGCCCGCACACATTCATTTACAGCCCATAGAATGTAATCGTTTGCATGGAAAACCTCAAACGATGAGATAATGTAATTCCCAAATACTAATCTTGCTAATAAAGGTACCCAAATTTTATCAGAGATACCGGTAGCGTCATTAACATCATCATCGCCATCATCGACATGGGAGGCAATTTTCTAGTTTTAGGGGTAGAAAAGTACATTTTATATAGTATGTAGGTACATACAGGTTGGTAAACGGACCGATGAAGGTTGAATAGTGGCTGTGTAATTTGAATCTGAGTCATTCTCCGCCCATACCTATTTACCGTTTCTGCTCTTATGCAAGCTAGTGAAGCGTAATCGTACTTGATAGTGGAATGAAGTGACTTTTGGCATGTAGAAACCATTTGGATGCGGCAGTAAACAAGATAAGCAATTACGGCAACCAACCGACGGCGCATTTGCAGGGAGGATTTTCTATGGCTGGTGGAAATTTACCGACTCTGTAGTTTTTGACTTTCATCTGCAGTTTCATGCAGTTGGAGTGTCATTTCTTTGATTTACTGATATGGGAACATGCATAAATGACGTAGTGTTGGTGTGGACTTTTCAGAGCGGGGTGTTTCAGAAGTTGTGACTGGCCTAGGGTGCCAGGGAACGTATGAAGAACAAATTACCATATAATTTAAAAAAAAAGATACCCCCTGCAAAATGTTTATTTAATCGAAAAACAACCGTATGCAAAATTTGAGCTCAATCGGACTTGATTTAGGGGTGACAGAAAGCGGTCAAAGTTTGACCTTTTTCACTATCGAAAATTGTGAAATTGTGGAAATTGATGTTTTTTTCGATGACAAATGAAATGTCGAGATCTCGTGTTATCTCGGAAAATTTTATTTTGGCAAAAATCGACTTTCTGGGACTTTATGTCCTATGTGCATTGGCATAGCTACTGCGGGTGCCAAGGGGGCCAGGCCCCCTCCAGAATTATGTAGCCCCCCCAGAACTTTTGGTTTTTTTCCACCGGTATTTTGTCAAGCTTGTCAAGTTCGATGTTACTAATCTTTTTTTTTAAAGTTCTTTATGATGACTACTTTTCTTACGTTCTGCACCAGAAGAAGCGATTTTGATAAATTATATTATATTGATCTTGGGGCAAGACAGCTTTCGATCATGAGTATAATCGGAGTTAATTTTGAGTAACTCTGAGTAACTTGCATTGCTCAACAACATTTACACATAGCAACCTGGTTGTTTGGTTGAAACCGATGCTGTCAAGCAAAGATAATTCAGTGACAACATTTCAAAGGGGTGTCATTGCATTTGTAAATTTGTAATACGTATTTCAACATTTTAAACGGTGCCCTTTCAAACTAAAGCTTAACCGACAAGATATTTAGGCAATGGAAAGGCAATCGCACTTTCGTACAGCACGCAGCGAAACATTAGCAACCACATAATACGGATTCTGATGTACAATCACAAGAAGGACTCTGGACAATCCCAGAAGGATTCTGGACAATCCCTAGAAGACTTCGGACAATCTCTGGAAGGATTCCAGCCAATCGAAAAGGGGATTTATGACAGAGGGACTCTGAACTAGCCTAGGGCAGAGTCGATGTTATAACAAGAGTCCCGCCAAGAGTGAAGCCAGAAGTACCAATCGAACTGTCAAGCGGGGTACCAAACAAGCAAAGTAAATAAACATCATTGTTCCCACAGCCAGTGAACTACAAGTATTGCATTCATTACTGACAATATTTTAGTAATTTTAGATGAAAAACATTTCTTCTCTTTATTTAGTACATTGTGGTATTTATAAGTTATACCAACAATCAATACGAAACTAACGATTTTAAATTGGCTCACCACTTTAGTAGCCTATTGGTCCCAAGCAAACGATTAACGTACCCTATTCTAGTTGAAATTCTATTACTACACTATGTTTGTTTTGATTCGCTATGAAAGTTTGACAGTTAACATCAGGGGTGTGTGGATTCATGCAGAACATGCAGGGGTGAGTGAAATAGCTTGGGACTGCTTGGGACCGTTGTTCTGGTACTGAGTGAGCCAAAAATAATAATGATTTTCTTCGGGACCTACTAGTATTAGAGTTACCTCTATGGTTATACCAAGCACTTGTTTAAACCTTTTTCAGGTTCTATAATTGTTTTTGTCTCCCAGAAGCTCCGTTATCGACATGAAATTTTTCTCTTCTAAATGAAAGTCATCCGATGCTAACGCAAAAAATCTGGTTGCCGTTTATTCTGACGAAAAATAAATCACAAACAGTGCTGCTTGTTCGCAACATTTTCTTTTGGTGGGACTCTTATCATAACATCGACTCTGGCCTAGAGGTGATTACAGAAAATTATCAGAAAAGATTTCAAGACCAACAATTGAAATGGCCTTAACTCCATTTTATAAACAAACCTTGTAAGACCATTTTCTCGCGAACCGAAACCTTCATTCGCAAACCTAAACCACAATCAGGTAGAGAAGAATTTCTCCTACCTGTTCATTATGTTGGTTTGCCTTTGCGGACTTCGGTTCGCGAGAAAATGGCCTTTCAAGGTTTGTTTACAAAATTGAGTTAAGGCCATTTCAATTGTTGGTCTTGATTTCATACAGTACGGCTTCCGGACAACACCAGAGGGGTCTTCGGGCAAACCCAACAGGGATTCTGGACAGTCAAAAGGACTATTTCAGTCAATTTGAAGGGCATTCATGACAGTCCAGAGAGGATCCCAAATAATCCCAGAAAGGATTCCGTACAATTCCAGGGAGATTCTAGACAGGGAGGACTACAGTCATCCCAAATGGAGGATTCTGAACAAGTAGCATAACAAAAAAGATATGAAGGAATTCCTACATCCCTTCGACGATCGCTCATGTAAGTGTTGGAATAAGATCAACTATGACTTGGCCAAAACTAATCTATTGTGACTTAGGATGAACAGCTATATAAAAGACCGCATTCGTCAATGTTCCAGTTGTGCTAAATGTGGATCATCACAACAACATCAGGCGATAAAAATTTAACCTGTTTCTGATCACAATTTTCCCCTGTCTTTTTCTTAGAGTATCAGGGAAAACAACGGAAGTTTCTAGTGACAGTTGACCATTACTCTGACTTTTTCTAGAAATTTTTTTCCGGAGATTTATATCTATCTTCCATTATGAAGGTTGTAAATTTAATTTTGCTGGTCACTGTACACCTCAATTATAAATAATTAGTAATGTTGAGTTTCCTCATGCCAGATACTAATTCCACAGAAAAAGAAGCCTCTTAAATCGGTTTTGAGAGGTTGAGTATTAATTATCATGAGCTAAAATAATCTTCTCATAATATTAGGTCAAATTCCAACTTTTTTGGACTTGAAATCACACCACCATATCACGAAAAACTTCGAAGATCAGCAATCCCTAGAAAGCAAAAGAGGACAAAATCAATGTAACTTGGATCATTTAATAATGGAAACTTAATATTTCCGTTTCATGGTCATCATGCTATATTAAAGTTGATAAAGGGCGAACACGAAATTATTGCGAAACATTCAACAGGGCATAACTTTTTTACCATTGGGTAAAAATCAACCAAATTTTGCACACTTTCTCATTGATGTGTATTGTGTACATGCTGTCAAACTCGAAGTCGTGTTTTTCGATTCAACGAAAATGGAGGTGAACCAACGCGAGTTGAGAGAACAAATTCTTTCCAAACACCTGGAATTTCCTGACCTGTCGCACCGGCAGTTGGGAAAAATGTTGAACGTTCACCATTCAACCGTCTCCAGAGTGTTGAAGCGGTTCCAGGAGCGGTTGACGTTGGACCACGGCAAAGGAGCTGGAAGAAAACCGGGACCGGAGAACAAAAAGACGGAGGGAAAGGTGAAGCGGATGATTAAAGCAAATCCCAACGTCTTAAGCCGTGATTTGGCTAAAAAGATCGGCATGTCGCAGAGCTACGTCCAGAATGCAAAGAAGAGAGCTGGACTACATACATACAAGGTACAGAACTTCCCAAACCGCGATGAGCGGCAACAATCGACGGCTAAAACTCAGGCACGGAAGCTCTACGAGAAGATGCTGACAAAATATGGCTGCTGTGTGATGGACGACGAAACGTATATAAAAGCCGATTTTAAGCAAATTCCGGGGTTGGAGTTTTTCACCGGCAAGAGCAAGTTCGATGTGGACGACAAATTTAAGAAGAAGAAAATGTCGAAGTTCACCTCCAAATATCTCATTTGGCAGGCCATCTGCTCTTGCGGGCTGAGGAGTGAGCCTTTCGTGACAAAGGGCACAGTAAATGGCGAGATCTACAAATCTGAGTGCCTCGAGAAGCGCCTTTTGCCGTTCTTGCAGCAGCACGACGAAGCTCCGCTATTTTGGCCAGATTTGGCAACATGTCACTATTCTAAAAGTGTCCTGGAGTGGTATGAGGCCAATTCTGTCAATTTTGTTCCAAAGGACATGAATCCGCCAAACTGTCCGGAACTGTGCCCGGTGGAGCAGTACTGGGCAATAATGAAGCGGGAACTTCGGAAGAGCAAGAAGACAGTCAAAGACGAGAAGGACATGTTAAGAAAATGGAAAAAAAACTGAGAAACTGGTACCGGATGACACTGTAAAGACTTTGATGGAGGGCATCAAGCGAAAATGCGTTCAATTTTACACTCAAGGCTCCATCGATTAACTTTTCTCTTGATTTTTGAAGTACTTTATAGAAGTTTTGCAAATTTCGTAGCATTTTGAGGAGCAGCGTAAATCTTCATATAAGTGTAAGGAATTTTGAAAAAGTTCAGGAAATTTTATTGAAGATCTAAATATAGTTCAATAAACTTTTAGGAACTTCAGGGATCCTCGGTTCAGTATAGGTAACTTCGTTGCAGTTTATCAGAGATCTTAATTCGAAAAAACTCTATGATTTTCTTGGGGTTTTTGAGAACACGTTAAATTTCAAGGAACTTTCCAGATTTTCAAGAATATTTGCAGATGATAGGTGCCTTTCCAGAAGTGCAAAGATGTTCAGAGATATTCGTAGAATTAAGAGAGATTGACAAAATATGGAATTTGGAATAAATTCAGGGAACTTCGTAGAAGTTGAGAAAATTTAGTAAAACTTAAGGAAGTGTTGTAGATGTTCAGGAAACGTTGCATAAGTTACAGGATATTCTTTCAGACATCCTTCCTAGAGAGCAGGAAATATTCAAAAGATCTCCATATAGTCAAAGATATTAGTAAAGTTCTCTCTGGATATTTTTCCAAGACTTCAGGTTGATCAAGTTCTGAGGATCTCTAATTGTTTGTAAATTCAATGTTCTTTGAAAACTGTAGGTTGTTCAGGAATTACCGTAATCCGGGGGAAAATTAAACACCGGGGTGAAATTGATAATAATGCGTTGCACTTTTAACTGTCACGTATAACATGGTCGGTGATAGATATCAAGAGAAATCTTAGAAGTGTATCATCATGACTCCAATGATTGCCTTAATGTGTTTTTCCTAAAACAAAAAATATATTGCATAAATTTAAATTTGATAGAGCTTAATGTTAAGTAGCATACAATATCAACATCCAAACGATCATAAGACTCCAACGATTGATGTTATTACCATTCCAGTTTTATGTTTTACCAAACTAAGTGTCGATGAATCCGAATCATTTAATAAATTGCGCTAGAATGTTTCAAATATCAAGAAATCCAGTTTTTCGCATAATTACCAGTAATTTTGAATAAAATTGCCTACTTTTAGGTGCAAATGTGCATTTCAGACATCTTTCATGGCGTTTCTGCTGAAAATACTTTTCACACAAAGGTTTTAGGATCTGAATCGGATTCAAGGAACCCACATTTAATAAGAACAATTACTAAAAATGCACTGGGAAGCCATTTGAGGGGTTGATCAATTTCACCCCATATATAGATATATTGAAATTTAAGATTTAAAAAATTTCCTATATATTTACAAAACATCCAATATTATAAGAAATTATGCAGGACGATGAAGCCCTCATAGCTATTGATTTAAAAACCATTACTTTTTTCAATTTAGTTTATTGTAGAAATTTATTTATTTACGTTAAATAATGATTAATTTTTCCCCGGATTACGGTATTCAAAAGTTTTCTAGCTAATTGTATCTGATGAAATCATGAACGATGAATCTAGATTTTCTGGACATGTTTGTAAATTCTCTATAGGGAAGACCCGTGTATTGGTGATTTAGCTATATTGTCAAAAATTAGCACTCCAGCAGCTGACTTCCGGGCATAAATTTTAACGAAGAGATGGAAATTTCTACACATATCTTATATGTATAAATTTATTTCTTTTCGGTGAAACTTATGCCCATTATTCATCTGCGGGATAGTTTGAATGCCTTAGCACATAAAAAACCGTGTGTGTATTTTTTGATTAAATAAATCACGAACATTGAAAAAGCTCGTGTAAATAATTAATTAATTCCAAATTGTATACTCAAAACTTACTTCATTTAAAATAAAATAAATCCCGATGCTTTTGTTAAAATAAGTTTAATTATTATCTAATTTCAAACAGGGACACATTCATTCAAAGTTAATTCTTGATTGGTTCCAAATGTTAGTTAGTCCGATGCATCGAATAAAAAATTGTTCTGAATAAATGCTTTATTACTTTCTTTTCTCTTCAAATATCAGAATCATGACAATATATAACCAGACTTTTTTTAATATTTTACGATTTTTTTCAATCTGAATCTTGAACATGTTTTAGTTCTAAATGTATGAAATTAATTCTGTGTGCACTTTACCATGTTTTAAATTCAAACTTCTTAAATTTAATTTTGGTTCCTATCAGTGGCGTCACGTGAGAAAATTCACTGGTTCCTATGTCTGAGATTTAACTGATGATGATTTAAAAATCTAAAGAAAAAGCTAGTTTAAAAATTTATGGAATTACTTACCTCTGAGCATTTTCTGAAGTTTGATATGCTTTAACTTATGACATCCGGACGCTATGTGATTTCATTACAAAAAGCATGAAAAAAGGATAATTGCTTGTTCAAATTCAGTAAGTTTGTAAGGCTCCCCAATCGAGGTCCCAATCATTGGTATGAAATATATATAATCAAATTTATTGTTTCACCATTCAAATAAAAGTAAGCCTCAATCTCATATTATTAGTCACAGGAATAATGTACCCAAAAACAAGCATCTTCGCGAGATTTAATTTATCCATTGTTCTCCAGATAAATTTTCTAGCTACGCCAATGCCTATATGAACCACCCTGATGTAGCCTCATATAAAATAAAAGCTAATGTCAGGGGATAGATATGGCTGTCATATCGCTTAAGTTTGCTGCGTACCGAACATCTGCAACGTTGTTAGCGGTACCCTGATATGTTTTGTTGTTTTGATGTTGAGTACGTGTATGCAGCTATATGTCAAACCCCTGGCTAATGTAAATGAAATACATTGAAAGAAGTTTGTATAATGATCGGTTAAATGCCTAAATGGGGCGATAAGTGATTTTCAGGAGAAAGAACAAATGAAATCAATATAATGAGAGAGAGAAGGATTAGTATTTTCCATTTAATTCCACTACTTTATTTGCTTATCCTTGACAGATACGCGTATTTCGTCTACAATGTGCAGACTTCTTCAGTGTCTTGTACTAATAGTCGAGTATTAGTACAAGACACTGAAGAAGTCTGCACATTGTAGACGAAATACGCGTATCTGTCAAGGATAAGCAAATAAAGTAGTGGAATTAAATGGAAAATACTAATCCTTCTCTCTCTCATTATACAGGTATTCCACTAAGACGCCCACATTCATCAGGATTCAAAATGAAATCAAGCTGAACATTGCCTTAGGTCCTAAGTAACATTGACAGATTCTCTTCGTCGACTTTCTCTTTGGATCCCCACGGTCATGTAAAGACATTCCCAGGAATTTTCAGCGCACAGTTCGATAAAATAAGCTTTTATCTAGCATCTAATACCACAAACAAAACAAGCAACGGTTATGTGCTCAAGTTATTAACGAAAGAGAAAGTTGACGAAGAGATTCGAGCAATGTTACTTAGGACCTAACGTAATGTTCAGCTTGAAATAAACACTGTGCTGAGTTGTTCAGTTGGACTTGATTTATACTGGAGTCAACACTTATATTTCTATAAAAGAAGAATTTCTCTCCAAACGGAAGCTCATCAGTTTGAAGTTTCACTATTGGATAGATTTTTGTTTGAACACAGACAAAGGACAAACTCAAATGAGATTCAGTTTATCTGTCATAACTTTGCAACATTAAAATGTAATAACATGATGTGACTTACTCATATATATTTTGAACCTGTTTGTTATATGAAATGCATTTGTATTAGTGAATTTTCACTACAGTTATTATAAATAAACATTATTCA
Source organism: Ochlerotatus camptorhynchus (assembly GCF_037179485.1). Taxonomy (NCBI): domain Eukaryota; kingdom Metazoa; phylum Arthropoda; class Insecta; order Diptera; family Culicidae; genus Ochlerotatus; species Ochlerotatus camptorhynchus. The sequence goes on from NW_027040948.1 coordinate 309,828, forward strand.
GTAGGTACCTAAAATTGTTTGTACATGTTTGGAACCTTATTTTGAATGGGATAGGAACTGAATTTAGATTTATGAAAGTTGAATTCAATCTATTTATTTATTTATTTATTTATTTATTTCGTCAACCAACGTAGACTAGTACAATTAATACAGTTTTGTTTTCTTAAATATATATTTATATAAAAAAGTAGTGTCAGCTTTCTTGTCTTTTCTTTTATGAGTTGTTATTTCTTATGGAATAAAAATATTGCTTTAGTTTATGCCGAGACATTGTAAAGTCAATGGTTTTGCAGTGTTTATTGTAAGAGGCCATCATGCGGTTTAATGGCCCATATTTTGCATAATTTGTGCGATGATGTTTTATGGCAAATAAATTTCGATTTCGGAGTTGCCGAGTGGGTGCATGGAAGTTTAATTTTGATAAAAGTTCTGTTGAGTCAATTCGCTGCGAAACGATATCATTTACAAATGAAACCATTGCATATTCACGACGCTCTTTTAATGTTTGTATGTTTATAAGCATGCAGCGTGCTTCATATGATGGAAGAGGAAATGAAGTCCAACCTAATTTACGAAGAGCGTATAATAGAAATTGTTTTTGTACTGATTCTAATCTTTCTTCGTGCGTGATTGAAAATGGAGACCATACAATACTGCAATATTCCAGTATTGACCTCACATTTTTTTTTTTTTTTTTCCTTGTCGGGTATTTTCATCACTGCGACCATTTTTCTGATCTATTGTGATACAACCTCACATAGGCAATATATAGTGTTTTAATTGTGTAAGGGTCCTGAAAGTTATAGCAAAAGCGCTTGATAAAGCCTAGCATGTTATTTGCCCTGTGAATAATTGTATTGTAATGGTCTATGAAAGTTAGCTTAGAGTCTAAGATAATTCCTAAATCCCTAACTCTTTCACATTTGTCTACAGTTTGATTTCCTAATGCAATTGAAATGTTTGAAGTTGTTCTTTTTCTACTAAATGATATTAAGTTACATTTTTTTACATTCAATTCTAGTAGACTTTTTTTGCACCATATGTAGAATATGTGTATTTCATTCCGGAACATATTGATGTCTTCTTCATTTCTTATTTCCAAAAAGAGCTTCATGTCGTCGGCATAAATAAGCAATTTAAGTTTTTTGAGAATGTAAGATATGTCGTTTACGTATAGAATAAAAAGGAGAGGTCCCAAATGAGAGCCTTGGGGGACGCCTGAAGTGACTTGAATTGGGCTCGATTTCTTTCCGTTGAATTTAATTATTTGTTGGCGGTTAGTTAAATATGATTCAAGCCATTTCAGGAGCCCTGACTTAATTCCAATTTTTTGCAGTTTAAAGAGTAACATTGGTATGTCAATGCGGTCAAATGCCTTGCTAAAGTCTGTATAGAGAGCTTCTACGTGGTTTCCATTATCCATTGCATTCAATGAATAGTCTATAAATTCAAGTAAGTTGGTCGAGGTCGAACGACCCTTGAAAAAGCCGTGTTGCATGTCAGTAATTCTATTTTTGATTTGGAGAAATAATTTTTCGTTGATAATTGACTCGAAAAGCTTAGGAATGCAAGAGATAATGGCTATACCACGATAATTACGTACGTCAGATTTTCGACCAGATTTAAAGATAGGTACTAGAAATGAGCTTTTCCAAATTTTAGGGAAGGTTCCGGATTCTAGGGACATATTAAAAAGCCAAAACAATGGAGCAGTGAGTTCCATTGCTAGACATTTAATAAATACTGGAGGAATTCCGTCAGGTCCAGGACCTTTTGAGGCATCTAAATTTTTTAAAGCCTGCAAAATGTCCTGCACTTGAAGTTGATTGAGGCCAATGTCCCTTGAAAATTCTGGATAAAATGCAAAATAATCGCGGTCACGATCTTCTTCAGAAAATGTCGTATAAATTTCTTGAAAAAATTTTGCGAATAGATTACAGTTTTTTTCCGAACTATCACCGACATTTTCGTCTAGATGCATTATTGAAGGAAAATTGTCAGATTTTAATTTCGTTTTTACGTAATTAAAGAAGTTCTTCGGACAGGACTTTATTTCACGTTCAGTTTTTGCATTATATTCTTCAAATGCAGTACTGATAGCTAAATTCAGTTGATCGCATAGATCCAAATAAATTTATAAATTATTACTACTATTGTGTTTTTTATAAATTTTATGTGCTTTTTGCTTCCGATTTTTCAAGTTTTTTATTTGTCTGTTAAACCAGACTGGATTTTGTGTGTTTCTGTAACGTCTTTTTTTCTTCAAATGTATTTCTTCCGAAATTATTTCTGTTAAAATTTTGTAGAACACGTCTATACCAATTTCGACATTTCCTACATTCCTTAAAATTAATTGCCAATTGACACTGTTTAATTTAAATTTTATTTTTTCGTAGTCTGCTAATTTGTATTCAAAGACTTCTACGTATTCGCAGTCGTTGGGTCTTTGGTTTTCATGCATAAATAAAGAATATTCGATTGCTGTGTGAAACGCTTCATTTTTCCACAGTGGATTTAATGATTCGGTCACACAGAAATCTTCATAAATATTCGTTAGTAAAAAGTCCAAATAGCAATTTTGTTGGTTTTTGATGTGGTTAATTTGGTTCAGTCCTAAATTAGCAGTTTTGTCAAAAATGAACTGCAATGTTGCATTATCCCCAACGACTGGGAGTAAGATACATTCATTTTCAGAGTCCAGAATGAAGTCAGCATGGCGTTGATTAAAGTCTCCATAGATGTGAACTTTAACCTCAGGAGGAAGGTCAGATAGAATTTGTTCAGCACTTTGGAAGAAGGCTTCATAAGTGCTTTTATGAGCATGGTCTGGTGGAAAATACACTGAGGCGAACACGTGCGTTTCACCGGCTATGTGTGATTTCACCCAAATATGCTCAAATTCTGTAAATTTTGGTGTAATGATGAGTTCTGAGTTAAAATTGGTCGCAAGAGCTATAAGGACTCCACCGCCTGACTTCTTCTGTGTTGCATGAAAATTTCTGTCGTCTCTGAATACATTAAAGGCATTTCCAAAGATTTCTTCACTTTTTACGCTTTCGTCCCAGCTTGTTTCAGTTGCCAAAATGACCGAAAAGGATGAGCATAATAAATGTTGATAAATTTCCTTCATTTTAGCTGGGCTTTTCATGCGATTGAAATTTTGACAGTAAATCAAAATTTCAGTCGCATTCTGTCTGTGTGAAGAAATTGTTGGAAATACGTCGGTTGATAAAGTATGGTCATTGTTATTATTAGTTACCTCAGTCTCATGCCGAGCATCGTTCAAGGATATTGAATCCCCCCTAATTTCGACCTGTGCGCCGCCACGCCACGCCGCCGCCGTCGACGATTTTCATACGCCGCCGCCGCCGCCGATGAAATTGAGCCGGCGCGCCGCTGCAGTAAAATCGTTCACGCCGCCGAATAAATTTATGTCACGCCGATGAAAAATCCGCAACACCTCTTCGGTAAAATGCATCTTGAATGCGTTGAAATTAGAGCTTGTGTGCATGCTCGTTCATGGCTTCTCAACATTGAGTGAAAAACCACTCAATTTCATTAAAACCGGATCTACTGTAAATTTTGTAACATAGGCAGAACTCAATGTTGATAAAAAGGTCGAGGTATTTGTTGATGAGTTATTTCCTAACTATAGGGAAATGAGTCGAAAATACACAAATGGGCAAATATTTCGTTTCTTTTCTTTTTTTCTCTTTAGGATTAATAAACCAAAAACTGAAAAGCATTTAAATTAAGCATTTTATTTTAAGTAAAACAGAATGCAAAACAATTACCATTCGATTTAGGGTACGTTTCCGCATCCAAAGCGGCTGCAATTTGCACCATTTTCGTATTTTTACATTCTCACAACCAGGGCTGAAAAACTTATCTTACATATCTTACATAAAAAACAATATTATTATAATAACTCATAGTTTCATAATTTCGAAAAGTTGCGTTTTAGCTGTAATGAGATTTTTCAGGCCTGTTCACAATTCCATTTTTTTTGTTGAGTCAAAAAATGGGTAGAAATTGCCCATTTATTAACTGTTGAGTCAATGTTACTCATAATCAGAAATCCCAATTAATCATGCTTTGACGTTTCAAAAGAAGTTATGAAAATGAATACACCCGACTCATGTTTGAGTAACCTCAAAGAAGCCTGTATTAGAGACGTTGAATAGAGACACGCATAGACTGAAGCAAGAAGAACCAAACGAACCGTCAAACATTGAAGCAAAAGAGCAAAGTAAAGAGGCTGAATTTATAAAGAGACGACATGTCAAAATTGGAACAATGATTGTCTGGAAAAGTCATTCCAATCGAGCAGAAGACCTGTCAAATGGATACGATGTCGCCTCTTCATAAATTCAGGCTCTTTAGAGCAAAGTAAATAAACATTACTGTTCGCTCAATTAACCAAAAAGGAGTATTGTTGTCAATGATGAAAAAAGTGTTTAATTATTTTCACGAAATATTTGTTAGTAATAAAAAACAATTTCGAACGGGAACGTTTTATTTTGTTTTATGGTAGGGGAAATGGATCTTATGTTAAGATTGGTCCCATCGCTAAAAATCTGCTATTTATCAATTTTATCGAGATGAATGCGTCATTGGGACGGTACTAACATAGAGGTTACTCTAAGACTAGAAACGTGCTCAACTTTTTGGCTCAGCTCCGGTACTATCTTCGGTCCCAAGCTAATCGATGCACCCCTCGAAACATAGGAAAATCCACGAGCCCCTCATTTTATATGCCAAACATTCATCGAGACTCAAAACAAACATAGTGTAGTACTAGAATTTTAACTAGAATGGGGTACATTAATCGATTTGCTTGGAACCAATAGGCTAGTCAAGTAGTGAGTCAATTTCAAATCGATAGTTTCGTACTGATTGTTGGTACTAATGGGTATTTTTGGTCACTATTGAAAATTTAGTCGATTGCTAAATTTATGTATGGGCCCAAATTAGGCCGACATTACATCCTTTTCCCCTAATTGAAAGGATTGCGCTGCTAGCAAAACAGTAAAATATGACAAAAGTTATACTGTCATGAAACGACTGTCATACTTATTTGATGGAACTTTGTACGACTCATGGATTCTCAGCCTAAAGGTAAGGAAACGCTCAATAATTTTTCTCCTGATATCATGACAGTCTTCAAAAATATTTGTGTTGAGTGTTTTCATAAGATCACCCAATTTGGCAGCAATGTTATTTCTAGATGTGATGGTAAGTGATAAATTGTCGCGGAATATTCTTTCGAAAGCAACGAAGCAAACGTAGACATACTACTTGATACTACTTGATATACAGCAATGCTTCGCCAGCATAATCCTTCAGTATAGTAAACTTCGAGTATGATTTTAAGATAGCACGCTTGATATACATGACGATAAACAAGCTTCATGGCAACGCTCCGCAGAATATATCCACCGATAAATTTGATTTCTTTCAGAGTTGTTAAAAATGCATAGTCCAAAACATCCTCCGGGTATTCCACAGTGATCAGTTGGTCATCACTCACAACTTACTTCTGAAGATCGTTACTTACTGAAGCCGTCTCCTGCCATATGTATGCTGTAAAGTCCGTCAGTCATAGTCTATCATCGTATTCATACAATGTGTTTTGAATTTCTGCATGAATTGGGAAACTGATAGCAGTTTTAAAATATTCTTGAACTGCAGAGCTATTGGTCTTTTTTGCTAAAACCTAAGCAAAGAAAATGCTCTGAAGTCTATTTTTACACGGTTTTTTACGCGGTTTTTTACACGGTTTTTATACGGTTTTTCGCGATTTACACGGTACGTTCTTAACTATTTCTGGACAACGATACTACCTATCGACTTGATTCTAATCACATTGTCCGTTTTAAGTCTTGGTTCTAAAACTATAATTGTAAACTTTTGTTGCTAAATCTCGAGTAACTAAGCCTACAAATAAGTTCCATATGACCGATTGGTAACCATATAGGGTTTGAAAATTAATATCCAACCAGTGCATTGAAGATCAGATGTTTGTTCACTGATACACTAGACATTCGATAGCTGAGAAAATAATTTTTGTTTTTCACCTAGCGAACGGAATTCACTATAAATTAATGCATTTAAAAAGCATAAGTGTTCATCCAGTTAATCTTGACATTTTAAAATTGCATCATTTTGGCAGAAAATGTACCTTAACTGAAAAATTGCCACAGTTAGCGGACAAACTAAAAACGTTCCAGTTAAAAGATGATCACGTAGTGAACGTTTAGTGTGAAAAGTTTCATTTTAGTTCCAATGTGATTTTACTCTAGTCTGTTTCTGAGACATGGTGGTTTTGGTTTCGGCTTTACTTGACCCTCGATTTATGAACCTGAAATGCATTAAAAGTGCTTTGGATAAACGCTCGATTACCAATTTCTTTTACGTACTGTATGATATGAATTTCTTGTACGTACTGTCAAGGACATCATAAAAAAAAAACGAGTATTCAAATGGGTGTCTAATCGGTAGCTACATCAGATGAATGCGATGAACTTCCTTCTAACTCATCTTCCTCGTTGCTCAGTCTTGCTATGAAGCACTCAAACGTAGAGAATAGTACGACCTCTGTCAACGAGCAAGAGTGCACCGCATATTTGGCTACGCCATAGCCGAACAACGTTGTAGATGGAGATATTATCTGCTTTTGGAAAATTAGAAAGCTTGGCATCATTGGTTCACAAGGTATTGTGTGTGCCCGCCAAGTCAACGAGTTTTTAACATAGCTGGGCCGATCTTACCTGCACGTTGGTCAAGCATCCACCCTAACAATGTGGATAAAACAATCTTAATTCATGACAATTACAGCATTTGCAGAAATAGTGTTTTGGTATTTACTGGTATTCTGGTATTTTTTTTCTAAACCAATAAAACTAAGCTCACGCCGACCCACGTCGCCACGCCGCTGCCGCCGGCAGAAAATAATATACACGCCGCCGCCGAAAGTATTTTGATCGGCGCACCGGTCTAAATTTCAAAACTTTGAAATGAATGTTTGTTTATTTTAGCATAAAATCAAATATCAATAACTTTGTAATTATTAATTTAATTATTAAACAAAATAATCTCGTAATCCTACATCAATAATGTGGTCACCCTTGGGACACAACCCTTCATTTTTTTCTCTTTAATGTGAGGCAAAGATGCGAACAGCTTTTCACCCAAATGCTAATCTATTGTTTTGTACGTACCTCTATGAATCTCATACTCTTTTTAATCGGTTGTTTCAATAAAATCCATGTTCGTCAAGCGCTCCAAGTTATTAAGAAATGAGCTATTTGCACAAAAACTGTCAAAGTCAACCCTGCTGAGATGCTCATCAAACATCAGTCAACAGTCAGTCGGTGGTGGCATTTAGTCGTTAAATGCCTTTTTAGGTCTGACTGACGACAGGTGGAACGCATAATTTTCCCTGCTTTGGTGAATGGGGTTGCGGATAAGACGTTGAAAGGCAGAATTAGAATGATCACAAAGTTTTGGGTTGTCATTGCTCATTTCTGCTGCCTGTTCTGCCAGTGGTAGCATAACTGTCCCATGTGACATTTTGACTTTTTTGAGGTTATGATGCTTAACGTTGTAAATCAATACTTTCTTTTAATATATCATATTCAAATATGATGTTTATTCTAGAATAATAAATAAAAATGTGAAGTCGTTTTGTCCCATTGCAAAAATGGACGCATATCTGTCCCACTACTCCAATTTTAAATATGTTTAAGAAATTCTTCAAAAATTATAGTCTGTTATCCAAATAATACAGCGTAAACATATGACAAGCTCCAAACGATTAATTGGTAAAATTAATTTTTAATTGTCATCATTAATAACAGGTACAATCCACTTTAATTCAACGAGGAGACCATTGCCAGAGTACGTTATCTTCGGTAGAAAACGTATCCTGGAGTTGTTTATTGGAAAACAGTTTGCAGTATTTAAGGTCCTCACTATTGACGTTGCTTACGTATGCCAGCTCATAACGTCCTTTTTGAAAAACCACTTTTCTCATGTTGTCCACGTACGGGCTAGGCTTGAATAAGTTCAACGTGTATTGTGAGACAATAAACTTGGCTTGGAACAAGTCAGGATTTCCTTTTTTTGGTGCTTTTACTGGTTTCAAGGTTTCCGTCACAGCAACCCGTTTGGCTGGAAACTGTTTGATTTGTCCCTGCTATGATATCTACCGAACTTGTTTGCGCAAATCGTTCACGTGTACCATCTTCCAGATCAAACCCATGAAATTCTTCGTAAATATCACTGGAACTACAGTTCTGCTTTAAATAACTCCGTTTAATTATTGACCAGTATCTTTCGATAGGACGCAGTTCAGGGCAGTTTGGAGGATTTTGGAATTTTTCGACAAAATCGACTTTTTTCTTCTTGAGCATCTCCAACGTAGCAGAAGCATAGTGAGCGTATGCCAGATCCAGCCAAAACAATGGAGGATCCGTAGGCTTTCGGTAGATGAGTAGAAGCCGTTTTTTGATGCAATTTTCACATCTGATTGTGCCCGTTGTGAAATACGTAGAACTCTTCAAGCCACAGGAGCAAATGGCTTGCCGCACCAAAACCTTTTTTTTTTCTCCAAATTTTTCGGTTCGGATGTATCGTACATCATCAGGCACATCTATCGTCTGCTCAGCGTTGAAAAGTTGCTGCCCGGGAAGTGTACTGGTATCCAATTTGACGTACGTCTCGTCGTCCATCAAAGTGCACCGGTTCGGATTTTGAAGGAGAACGTCATACAAGTTCCGTGACCGTATTTTCGAAGAAGCTTTCTGTGAATACGTCCTTTTGGGTGCTTTTTGCTTATTGTAGGTTCTGATATTGTTACGGTTTTTAATATCCTGCACAGTTCCGACGCTAATGTCCTATTTTTTGATATTTCACGAACGGAACACGGCTTAAGTGATTTCAAAAGGCGTACTGCTGCCAGCTCCTTTTCTGGTCCAATGCCTCCTTCAAAATCATCAAGAGAACACGTTTATTCGAACTTCTTAACAATCTTGAACACTGTAGATTTACTGCACTTGACGCTTTTTGACAATTCACAAAACGACAACTTTTCGGAATTTCTCACTTTTTTTTTAATTTTTCAGGTATGTTGCCAAAATAAACAATGTTTTTACACACTGAGCGAAAATTCACAATTTTTCGTTACGTTTTAACCCTAAACCATTGATAAACAGGTGTCCACTTTCTTTAATGAATAGTACAAGGCAGACGTTTCCGGCCCACAATAAAATCAACAATTTTAAGAAAAACAAAACTCCAATCGTCACGCACGAAGTGCCAAACATAACAACAGTAGCAACTGAGATGTTTATCACAGTGGGACAGATATGCGTACATTTTGCAACTCGTCAGAGAAAAGTCCCAGAAGATTTTTCTTTTGCAAAATTTTGACAGACTTTCTGTGGAATAGTTATATAACGTCAGTTTTTTTTAAGTAGAACCAAATTTTACCGTGACATTTTACTATAGCAGCAAAGCGTCTGTTCAAACTTTAACTGCAGTTATCTCATTTTTGTGTTTTGTAACATGGGACAGTTATGCTTCCACCAACAGTGTTGTACCTACTGGTAGAATTTCCCTCAGTTTAGGTCGCAATGGGAACGCATCATTAAAATTGCTGACCGGGTCCCATAAAAGGCGCCTAAGTGCCTGTGAGCATCCAAACGGAAATCTCCGTTCCGACGGTAGTAAAAGAAAAAGCCCTGCTGATGCAGAAAAAACATTGAAATTAGCATTGTTGTAATTCACTCGACGATGATGAAAACTTTTTACCACCCATCCTCTCTTCATCCATCCCGCTGCTGCAAGTGATACCACGACATAACCGATGACGGCCGGCAAACAATAATAAAAAAAAAAAAGATGTACACTAGAAGGTCAAACAAAGTGTAAAAAGTGGGCAATCTGTAACAGGTCTCCGGGGAGGGCGTTTTTTTCGGGAGGGGTTGAAAAGCAGTTACAGGAATCCCCCGAATAACGCGGTGGGTGGTGCAGTACTCTCAACGCTATTTTTCTCAGCTGTCCTCCTTCCAATTGATCCAATTAGTGTCACCTACACAAAATAAGTTCAATCGGTTGGAGGATAGCGTGGATGCACTAAACCACCCACCGCGCTAGTTGGAAGATTCCTGTATGGAAAAAAAAGCTCCCCAGAATGGCAGCTGTTGTGCAGAACTTTTTTTTTTCTATACTAGATGGGACATCCTGCGGTGCGGTAAATTTGTTTGCAAAAGTTTCGATTGTAATTTTTCCTCTTTCACTTATGCCGTGCTGCTGTGCTCTGGGGATGCAAAATCGTGGGAAAACTTTTTTTTTATTGGAAAAATCGGCAAGAGCGTAAATCTCTCCAGTGGACAGGTTACGATATTGTTTTTTTCTGAGTTTTTATTGTACTTGGGAATTTTAAATTATGCATCAGATTGGCGAAAAAATAATCGCAGTGAAGGGAATATGGGAATCTCTGAAGTATCTTCATTACGCGTCTGTCTGAATTCTAGCATGAATTTGATTTTAAACTGTCTAACAATCTGGAAAGTTGACAAGGAATATTGGAGGGTACATCGTTTTGCTCGTTATTCACTCACTAGGTAGGTGTACCCCTACTGAGTGATGGGCACATTAAAATAAGCGATGTAGAGCGAGCTAGCTCTCACGAGAGAGCTGAGAATCGGTGCACCAGGACATGATTTTCAACCGGGGGTGAATGCAGCTATACAAGGGAGGGGTGAATGGAACGAACATGTTTTTTACCCTTCTTAAAAAGAAAGGTAGGGGAAATGTATGTAATTTCGGCCTAATTTGGGCCCATACATAAATTCAGCAATCATTCATGATATCATGAGCTATGTTTGCGTAACGCACCCAAGATTCCCGAATTCATGAATCATCCGAGTTAAAATCATGAACTAAATTCATGAGTTTAACTTTAATTTTTAAACCAAAACATATAAAAAATAAAATAAAGCAACAAACTGGATTCGAACCAGGAACCTTACGATCATTAAATCCATACTTTGACCACTAGACCTATCAGCACTTGAAAAGGCGTATAAGAGATACGGATGTAGTGCGGTGAACCAGGGAACGCTTGAAGCGGTCATGATTTTGCTGCATTATGAAATCATGAATTGTTATGATTTCATGGGATGGAAAGTTGTTTGATTTCATGATTTTTTTATAAATGAAAATGGAATCAGATTTTTTCCCGTGTGGAAGGTGTTGCTCGCAGTCCGTCAGATTGAGCATAGAAAACGATTTTATGAAATATGCTTTCGGCGATACTCAAATTAGAATTTTTATACAACAAAAATTAATCACAGATGCACTTATCACTAATAACAAACAACTTACATTCAGTTTTGCTTGGTACCAATAATCCTATTCTGGCGGCGACCCCTGCGTAGTGGTTAGCATCCATACCTCTCACGCCAAAGCCACGAGTTCAAATCTCAACCCCGGACAAGTCACGAATGATCCAAAAGCGTTAAAGTGAAATCCTATTCTCACTTTCAACACTCCTATCGTTGGTTTCTAGAGGTCCTATGCTGTAAACATTAATTTATAAGCTCTAGTGACTATTAAACTCATGGTAAGTAGCACAAAATACCACCGGAACAAATAATAAACTGATACATATCTAATTAACGGAACTCTGTATTAACAAAAAATAAAACAAATCATACCATACTTAAATTAATCTACACATTCTCCACATACATGTAACATTTACAAAAGCTAATTAAAGACGGACAATTTCCTTCTTTGACTGGACAAAATCTATCACAAAATGCACCATTTCTCTGTTTACTTATTCAAGTCAACAGTTATCGGTAGGTCGACTTAAGAAGGCTTTCCCGATACTTGAAACCTTTGGGGGGGGGGGGGGGATGACTCTGCTCCAGAACAATACACTGTCCTTCAGTTCTTCTGCTTTAAACGTGTCTAAATCATTTTTTCTAATTATAGCGGAAATGGCTGTAATGTCGGCCTAAGTGCTCCTAATTTGGGCCCATATATAAATTCAGCAATCGACTACATTTTCAATAGCGACCAAAAATATCCATTAGTACCGTCCTAATGACGCGTTCATTTAGATAAAATTTATAAATAGCAGATTTTTAGCGATGGGCCCAATCTTAGATCCATAGGCCTACATTAGAGCCATTTCCCCTAATCTAAAAATCTGTGATTCTCGGTAGGAAAAGTGAAAAATCGGTAGTTTTGAACCTTTCGTCTGTGAATCGGTAGGCACCCCGAAAATCGGTAGGACTACCGATAAATCGGTAGGTCTGGCCACCCTGGCTGCATGCACATGTATGCGTTCCTTTCGTTTGGCCCATCTTTATCTGCTATTGACAACCGTCAGTGGACGGGTACGTTCACGGTAGTCACCCTTTCGCAACTGGGTGCTCACTTTCACCAACGGTAACCCTTTCGCTACCGGGAGCTCGCTTTTAGCAGCGGCAACAGAAGGTATTTTAGTTCCATAGAATGCTATTGAATATGTTTCCCTCCCCTTGGCTAGTTTTTACCTGGACATTGATGGGCGGGCCTAATCTTATGCTTCATAGTGGAGTGTTGGAGACGGTTGGTTTAGGTCCGGCATCGTTGACTCATGCCGTGGCAGAATAGCGTCATTAGCATGCGATGAAGATTACTGAGCTTCACCTCTCTGATGAACCACTGCATGAGAAAACCAAAGATCTAGTCTAGCATTGATAGTATCACACTTGTTACTCCTTTGTTTGAGAGCCGTGTCGTAGTACGCTTACGTAAAGGTACTGAAGTTGGATGCAATACTGGCGGGTTTTGACGTAGGACTACGTCTTTCAGGAAGATGGGGTTACACTTTATGAAAACCGAAAAATGAAATTATGAAAGATTTTGAACGTTAATAACTTAGCTGCCCCTGGACCAATTTCAATAATTTTATCACCAATCGATCAGAAACATTTCTACGCATCGATAACACTTATCGATGTGACTGTTGATTTTCAAATTGGAACTATTGAAAAAGTGGTAAATGTCAAGCATTGTCCAAAAGCTTCGAAATAACTTACAATTCCACCAATTACGTACATGCATGTGATGCTTCCCTAACACAGTCATCAGAGAATGGTTCCTAGATGAAACAAGTTGAAGTGACATAGAATAGGGAGGATGCAATTGCGGAACATTTTGTTGCCAATTCAAAACCACACGCCCCCAACGACCACACAAAATGCTCTCAGTTTATTTTCCTTGGATTTGTTTTCCGTGCTGAGCACCAATGTTACCCACACCTGGACCCTACCTATCAACCCAGGAATCAACGGCTTTACTTCCCTCGGCGTGATCAGAGATGTTATGCCTCAGAGCTTCCCAGCAGCGCCGACTGAGATTGAACCGAAGACAACAAATCAAGAACACTGGCAACTCTTCCATTTTCTCATACGAATGCTATGAGACGGGTACAATTGCGTCATCTGCCGCTCAAAGGTAAATGCTTCGAACGAATTTGATAGCAAAGGTTACATCCTCAGAAAAAGGGTTTGTGTATTTGCGAATTTTTCTATGTGTTGCTTCCACCTTCACTCATGCGCAGCGCTATTGTAAATATCTGTCGCTTGGATTCTGACAAAGTTGCCAGTCTTCTTGATTTGTTGTCTTCGATTGAACCCAGGCCTACTGGGACACTTACCATTACACCACGGGTGCCGCTGCTCTCCAGAGTTGTAATCTTGTAACCAAACTTGGAAGCAGGGGATACTCTATATAAATACTATTCTAACTCTTTTCTGAAATGAACTTGGTGGCCCTGAAAAGGGCCGTTTTGTTACGTTGGTGATAAGTTTTAACCTCCGAAACCGTACAAAGTGCGTCCCTGTCGCTTCAGAGCGTAGACGAATTTGCTATGTAGCCTGTCAACATTATCATCCAGTGGCGACATCTGCGTAGAGATTTTACGGCAATTTCCAAATATCGACAAAGCTGCATCACCATGACTGTATATAGCCAATGGGAAGCGAGGAAATATGGTACCGGCAGAGCTGGTTGTCTATCTAACAGGTTGCTAACTACGCTTTTGGCTTAGTTTCGATTCACCCGTTCAACGAAAAGTAACAAGCATCAATGACTGGTCAGGGCCACCAAGTTCAATTCAGAAAAGAGTTAGAATAGAATTTATATAGAGTAACCCATGACCCATTCAATTTGTCACTAAATGCATCAAAATGATACAAAAACCAAATAATTTGTTAGGGGAATAAATTATGTTATATTTGTAGTCTTATCGGTGGGTTAAATTTATTCCGTTTCACTTCAATAAACTGAGAAACCCTCATCGTATGCATTCTCCTGCTGCGTGACATCTTCGAAAACGTCCGAACCGTTAAATAAAACAGAGTACATATAGTACTGACTAGAAAATCGAACAAAAATTTCGTAGTCCTATGTCAACAATGCGGTCGTGTCTTGTACACCACCCTCCAATTTTTTTTTTTATATTTAAATACAGACGCGATAAAGAAAACTTGTTTATTAAGCTGTACACTTGGGAGAGTGATTGATTTTGATCTTATGCAACATTGGGAGGCTGACTAATTACATACCATTCGGACGAAATCCTTTCCATTTATTTGTTTAAATTAAGTTAATCTTTTCCAAAGAACGCCTCTAAAATATAATTGAGGAGGTCGCCTAGCTTTTTTTTTTCCTTTGGTTTGTTTTTTTCCGTCGATCTTGTTTTCCGTGCTGAGCACCAATGCTACCGACGTGCCAGGAAGGCAGCTCCCACACCTGGACCCTACCTATCGACCCATCAACTCATGAATCGGGGACCAACGGCTTTACTTCCCATCCGAAGGAAGGCGTGAAAAGAGATGTTATGCCTCAGAACATCCCGGCGGCGCCGACTGGGCCTGCCCAGGCCTGCTGGGGTGAGAGGTGGGTCGCCTAGCTTGATGGCTGCCGCTTTTGCTACTGACTAGAAGATCGTCAGTTTAAGACGTGTTGATCGGAAATCCATAAACAAATCTTCTCAAGAGCAGTTATTGTCGTCGTCGGTGATGCCTCCTTAATAAAGAATTAAAAAAAAACATCGTCGGTTAGGTCGCTGAAATCTTGTAACAGCAAGTTTAACGGGAACTTGATCGCGACCGATTTTGCCTACTGAGCAGAAAATGATGGGTTCAATCGCAAGCTCCATCATATTATAGAGTTTTAGTGTAAATCGTATTTATTCTTAATATGAGATAAAGCGTATTGAAAATCGGTTGAAGGAACGAGCACGTAAAAGAAATAATATTTGAGTTTGAGGAAAGACGTGTTAATGGGTAATCTATAACAAATCGTTCTCAAGAGTAGTTTTTATCATCGTCGGTGAGGTCGCCACCAGGTTAGAAATCTAGTAATTGCAAGTTAAACGGGAACCCGGCCGCAATGTTTTATGAAATAGGGAGCTCTGTGGCCTAGTGGCGACCAATTTTGCTATCCGAGCAGAAAGTCATGGGTTCAATCCCAAGCTGGAGTGCCTTGACTGACTAGTTAACCTGAAGCCACTGGTTAGTTGTGAATGTAAATTGCGCATTTGACTTAATAGCGGGCTCTATTTAGTTTCGTCGAAAAACCATATTATCCGAAAACGGTATTTGAGGTGAAAACGCTCCCCAGATCCGTGCTTATCGTTCAGGCTCATGCCGCGCTCATGAAGTGAGAGCCTATTAATACTTAATGAGAGGATAACCGTTCTACGGTCAACTGAATACCATACCGTCGTAGATAAGACTCCAAACGGTGAAATCAAATGAAGTGCCGACATCGCGTTTGACCATCACCTTCTAATCGGTGAGATCCGCCTACGCGTTGCGGTGGCAGGAAAGACACGATGGCTAGAGGATCCAGCAGTGAAATGGTCGATCGTTGAAGAGCTTGAGAACCGAGCAGTGGATGTTCCGAATGGTGGCAGCGTAGAAGAGCAGTGGACACTGGACAGCCATCAAGAATGCGTTTATCTAAACAAGTTAGGGATAATCTGGGTGAACAGCGCCTTCAGAGGAAAATTGGATCACGGATGAAACCTGATGGAAGATCGAGGAGCCAAGAGAAAGAAAAGCCGCGATTAAGCGGGCGAGAACCACAGGAGCCAAGAACGAATCCCGTCAACGGCATTCGACTCTGAGAAGGAAGTAGAGTGCTCCTGCGGACGAGACAAGATAGCGTTGGTGTACTCCCTGCCTGACGATGGGAAGACAGCCGCAACATCTGGTGATAAATATTCAACGCCTCTGTCATCTACGAAATCTCACGAGGCCTGAGTGAAGCAAATATGATCGTATGGATGTGCCTATGAAAGACGTGATGTGACAGTTGCTTACCAAACCCACATAACATAATTCTTGTGCAGTAGGGTAGAGCACTACTTCGTCGTAATCGCCCATTTCCGTTCTATCGATCAGAAAAGATCAATAATATCAATGATTTCACCGTCCGCAAATTAATAATACGTTTGTTCCGATGCGCTAGTACATTAGCTACAACATAAATCCTGTTAGAGCGCATTGAACAAATATTTACGCTTATTTTTCACAAAACAAAAGAAGCGTTCTAGCGAATCCCCTTTTTCTACGTTTATCCGTAGGATGAAGAAAATCTAATGGCGTTTCAATGCGTTAGGACGGAATTGAAACTCGTAGAACGAATTTAGAATCAAGAAGCAGTATTAGATTTCAAACAATATCTCAACAATTTGTGACCCTTTATGAAATCCAACGATACGTATGGAAAGGTGAATAAATTTAGAAGTCATATCTGAAAGAAATATCCAATTGTTTGCTTAAACTCGTTCAGAAAAGAAAGGTAAAGCGTGGGTTGTGCCTAGTAGAACGGAAATTAGATAAATAACACTATATCAAAAAAAAAATTACCTTGCCAAATCGATTGTCATAAATTTGAGACTGTAGTGTAAATAAAGTTGCACCAATGTTAGGCCTCTACCGAAACTGAAAATCCCATCTGTGAAAGCGATAAGAGACTCGGCTCAATTGCTATGCAATCATGATTTTCCTTTGTCCAATAAATGCCACAACACGATGAAACTGTACGTATTCTATTTGTATTTCAATTCAACCCTCAATACACCTACCGTCAATAAATATCTTAAATTGTTTGCAATTTGATGAAAAGCACTATGGCTGAAATTGGAGCAATTGTGCTTCGACATCCACACAAAATTGGACGATGGTATGAGGGGCCCACAAAGCCTTTCCCTGAATCGGTATAATCGTCAACATCATCAATGAATCATAACTTTGCCATATACCATTTTGGGTTGGGATAGAAGCTTCAAAAGGGTCTGCGGGAGCAGTTGCTGTTTTTCCCTGAACGCGTGAAATTTCGTCTTCTATTTATATATATATTCTAAGCTCCTGACAAGCTTGCCAATTGCGACATTTGCCATCAGTTATGGATAGCATTTCTGAAATCTTTGACAAACACGCTCATTCAAATCATATCTAAGTGGCGAAATCAGTGATTTCTGAAATTCGTCGCTCAATGTGCCATGGCTCCACTGGTTTCCTCCACTGCACCACCTTAGATACCGTGACATGGCTGGTTGAATTTCTAACTTGCAGGAATTGATGCTACATCCGGAATTTCCTTTCACCATTATTGCCGCGACGACCGGTCGTTAAAGCTTTGAGCTAACCCGGGTCGTCAGTGAGGGAAAACGAAACAGAGTAAACCAACGTAGGTACCTTCACACCGCCCAGCAGGGGAACACACACGGCGGGAGCTTTTTCCCGTGAATGATGTATGAATTTTATGATGCATGGAAAACGCGATCCGATCCTGCCTTCGACATTGGACATCGCATCGCCATACACGGACTGGAGATGACGGTGCAGGTTGGTTGGTGTAGAGACAGACATCATCCGGTCCCGAAAAGGTCGCTTCGCTATGTGATTCCACACGTTTAACGAGACGATGATTCACAGTGGCGTTGGGGGTCATAGGTGGAGTAAGATTTTAATTAAAAAGGGTGGGAGTGTTCCGAATTTCTCTTTGATGTAAATATAGCTCACAATGGATGGTACTTGATTACTTCGCTTGAAATGTTAATCAGAACCAACACTGCATACCTACTGACTGCAGCATTTACTACTGAATTAAGGATTTCATGATATACAATGTCATATATCTAGTGATTCTTATTATCGATTTTCTGTTTAGTTAATTACTCGGCTTGAATAACATATTGCAGTGCATTTGCTGAGAGCATATTAAATTGCTCACCACCGAACCCCATCTAGAAAAAAATAATTAAGGGTTGTGTCCCAAGCATGACCGCATTATTGAAGTAGGACTAGCACTGCACAGTGGTCCAGAATGCAGATTTAGCTGGAATGATATGTTTTGAGCCTGAAATTGAAACTTTAGACTAAAAGTTTTTTCTACAAAGTTTTTTCTTATAGTTAGGCCCTCATTTTTATGACAATGAATTCTAGGGTGGTTCCTATTATCATTAAAATCAAAAATCTAACTTTTTTGTTTGAATAAATTAAGGTATACATTTTTCGGCAAAGTTATAGCTGAGCTAATTTCAAGCAACTTTGTTGAAAATAACTTTTTTGTATCTCTTAAATTGGCCGATTTAGAGCTATTTTCTTGAATTGAGTTAGGGTGGCTCTTAAAAAAACAGTTTTTTTGCTCTATTTTTCTTATTTCGAATTTCTCAGCAAATGTGTCTTCAGATACCTTTTAGATATTAAAAAGGACACTTTTTTATTTGAAAATTCTCATGAAAGTTATCTTCTAGAGCATTTTTAAACTCTTAAAGACGAATGTTTTATAGCTGAATTTGTTGCCTGTATCTCTTCTAATAAAAAAGATATACTCAAATAAAGTAAAAAATATGAATAAATTCAAATTGATTTTATACGAGTTTAAAAAATAAAATACCTCCAATTTTTTCACATTATTGAGAATAACATACGCCCTTTCAAATGCTGCAAAAAAACTTTTTTTTTTGTTTGCCCCAACCAGAGATATTACCATTTGAAAAATGCATATTTTTAGTATACAAACGTCAATAACTCTTGATCGGCGAAAGGTATTGACAAGCTTTGTGCAGCAATAATTTGCGCCTTTTTAATATCTAAAAGTTATCTGAAGACACATTTGCTGAGAAATTCGAAATAAGAAAAATAGAGCAAAACAACTGTTTTTTTAAGAGCCACCCTAGCTCAATTCAAGAAAATAGCTCTAAATCGACCAATTTAAGAGATACAAAAAAGTTATTTTCAACAAAGTTGCTTGAAATTAGCCCAGCTATAACTTTGCTGAAGAATGTATACCTTAATTTATTCAAACAAAAAAGATTTTTGATTTTAATGATAATATGAACCACCCTAGAATTCATTGTCATAAAAATGAGGGCCTAACTATAAGGAACAACTTTGTAGAAGAGACTTTTAGTCTAAAGTTTCAATTTCAGGCTCAAAACATATCATTCCAGCTAAATCTGCATTCTGTACCACTGTGCACTGTCGCAGTAATGGCCCTTTGCTCATTTTCAACTTCTATTCAATTTTCATACTGCCGTACTCTAACGGAACTATCTAACTTCTCTCTTCTAAGACCATTCTCTAGCTAATAAATTATTACACTAAAAGCTTCATGTTAGATAGCATTTTCAACCAACTCTGAGTAAGAAATTGTTTTTCTGCTTAATAATTTAATTAATTTTGAAATTAGAGAACATTAAATATCCTTAACTGAACTCAATTTTCATATTTCAGCATTCAGTTCCTATCCCATTCAAAATTAGGTTCTAAACATGTACAACCAATCTTTTAAATTTGTCGAACCTCTTAACGGAATCCCTCTTCATGTACAACAAATTTTCAGGTTCCTACTGAATAATATTTATTAACAGTAACCAGAGTGAAAATTCGCTATTTAAAATACATTTCATATAACAAACTGATTTAAAATAAATATCAGTAAGTCACACCATATTATTACATTTTAATGTTGCAAAATTATTACAGATAAACTGAATTTCGTTTCAATTTGCCCTTTATCTGTGTTCAAACAAAAATCTATCAAATAGCGAACGCTGTAATTAACAAAATTTAACGTCAATTAAATTGTTTCATGTTAACATAATTTTGTGAGTTTGAACTTATCGATCCTCGTTCTCACAAGGCATAGGGGCTGTATTTAAATTTGCAGACATTATGGTACCATTTTGATAAGTCTTTGTCAAAGTTTCGCTGATGTATGCAATTACAAATGCAATTTTAGCTATTCAAGGGGATTCTACGGTATGTAAGAAGCTTTTCTAAGAAAATCGAGGAAACATTCACTCATTCGCTAAGTAACCCCTTTTTTTAGCAAATTTTGAGTCAATTTCGCCGTGTACTTGTGTACTCATAGATTTTAAAGACGCAACAATTTTCTTCTTTTCAAGCATATTTCTGCAGATGATTCATTTTTGACTTTTTCGAGAGAAATTCTACTCAATTTTGATTGTCTCATCAGCCGTGTATGGCGTTTAAGGACGTGACAACAGTCACATCCTCAAATGATCTGAAGCAAAACGTACAGGTAAGCTCGCAACCGGCCGTCTCTCTCTATCTGTTCTCTCGATAGTCATAGCAAGCGAGCACGTAATGAGTTGATTGCGGCCTAAAATTTTGATCAATTTTCAATAGTTTACTAATCATTAATTACTATAATGTTTATACCAAACAAGTCTTACATCAATTCAGAATCAAAGGGTGTGATAGGAATTTCAATCCATC
The DNA here is from genome assembly GCF_037179485.1 of Ochlerotatus camptorhynchus. Classification (NCBI taxonomy): domain Eukaryota; kingdom Metazoa; phylum Arthropoda; class Insecta; order Diptera; family Culicidae; genus Ochlerotatus; species Ochlerotatus camptorhynchus. The sequence continues at coordinate 330,653 of NW_027040948.1, forward strand.
AATGAATGGCCGAGTTACAAGCGTTTAAAATCTAACACTATTTAATTACACATTTTTTTTTATTTGCACCACAGAATAGTCACAAAGACGTCAAAAACTCAGTAAACCCGTAAGCTTTGGAGCTGTGTGTTGGCAGCATACCACATGTCATCTTAAACCTCTAGTCTGGTGCAATATTTAATTTTCATCTGCAACGTTGTGGAAAATCCAGGTTCACACCAATACGTTGACACAAACGGCAGCTGTAATCGCACCCTTTACTTAAACTCGTGGAAGATTAATGTTTTTGCTCAAATAGTTCACCCTGAAACCGCTGTAGAAATTTGGCATTTTTTAAATTTGGAAACTTCGATGACATTCAGGATTTTTTAATCAACTTACAACTTCAGGGACTTTGTGGATGTTCAGGGGACATCGTAAAAATTCAGGAAATTTAATAAAAAATTCCGAGAATTTCAAAGGGTTTAATAGAACTTTCTAGACATTCAGCAAGCTTTGTAAAAATCCACAAAAGCTCGAAGAAGCGGGAACTTTGTACAAGTTTGGGAAACTTCAATGGAACTTCATTTAACTCTGCTCAGGAAACATTAAAGAGCTCCAGGAGACTTCTTAGAATTTTTTGTCATTGATTTGTTTTCCGGATAAAAATTCTGAATTTTAATTGTGATGTAAATATTCATTCACGTAGACTTCTATTTCATTTCACGCAACCGAGCAACTAGCAAACAATGTTGTTTACAAAGATGGGCTTTTGTATACAATATTTGCTACATTGCATGAAATGTGTCAGAACTTTACACGATATATAATGTGACCGTATATGATATGTGACGCTCCATTTATGTACATCATATTGAACAGAAATTTACACTACTTTTTCGAACTGTGTGAGTTACAATGCTCCCGACGCCAGGGAGGCAGCTCCCACACCTGGATCCTACCTATCGACCCATCAACTTATGGACCGGGGACCAACGGCTTTACTTCCCCTTCCGAAGAAAGGCGTGATCAGAAATTTTATGCCTCAGAAAATCTCGGCGGCACCGACTGGGATCGAACCCAGGCCCTTTGGGGTGAGAGATTATCACACTTATCACTACCCTACCGGTGCCGCTAACTTCGCGGAAAATCAACGAAAGAACTATGTATCAGGAAACTCCGTATTAGTTCTGAAAACTTTGTAAAGTTAAGTTAAGCGGATTACGTAGCAATTCGAGATAAAGTGCAAACTTCATAAAAGTGCAGGGTATTTATAGTTCAGTGAAGAGAAGTTCGACAAACTTTATATAATCTCAGTGAACATCCTAGAAGTTCAGGGTAGCTAGGGTAGATCAGGAAATATCGTAAGAGATCACCAATCGTTTTAGAATTTCCAGGAGCTGCGTATCAGTTTTGAAAACTTAGTAGCAGTATGTTAGCGACCTTATTTCAGCGAAAACTCAATGAACTTCCTGGAATTTTTACCTGCGTTTGCCCAGATGATTAGAGAAAGGGAAAGGGAATAGTATTTCCCACTATTTCCACTGCCTCAATTGCTTTTCATTGACAGATACGCATATTTCGTCTACAATGTGCAGACTACTTCAGTGTCTTGTACTAATACTCTAATCGTAGTACAAGACACGGAGGAAGTCTGCACATTGTTGACAAAATACGCATATCGGTCAAAGATAAGCAATTAAGGTAGTGGAATTAAATAGAAATCCTTAATACAGATGTTGCACTAAAGGGCAAACACGAAATTATTACAACATATTTACTTTGCTCTCAAATTTCACGTATTTTTCAGATAAAAACCAAATTTGTAGGGTGGTTCTAAAAATGTTTATAGCTAAGTTTACATATATTGGATTAATTTTTGGGGGTTGTTTAGTAAAATGCACGACACTTTTGCTATACGCCATCCATTTGCATCCTTTACTTTCTCCTTGGTCTTACTGAGTTCCCACTTCATCATGGTCCAATAGGCTTCGATTAGGCGTGGTTCTGGACAGTTTGGTGGATTCATGTCCTTGGGGACAAAATGCACCGACCTAGCCTCATACTATTCCAGCACGCTTTTAGTCTTTTTTTTTTTTTTTTTTTTTAAAGTGAAGTTTTATTTGTCAGTTTATCATACAAAGTTTTTTTTTTGTTTTACCGTCTATTTGCTACATCACGATGCAATTTCAAATCAGCTATATCAATTCTACCGTTACAATCGTTAACGAAGCAGATATATGTAATAAACAAATTCAGAATTGCCACTCTATGTCTGTCGTTTATTCCTAATAGGGCAGGTCTTAGCAAGTCTTCGAACTCGAGTCGCCTCCATCCACCCAAGATGACTGCTACTCTCTGCTGAAGAACCGTCCAAGCCGGGCCGACGCGAGCACAAGCGCAAAATTTGTGGAGGAGAGTTTCTGCTGTACGGTTGCCACAATGCGTACAGTTTTCGTCATCTACTCGCTGCATCACGAATAGCAGTTTGCGGTGCTCTATCTTCTCGTTCACCAACAAGTAAAGCTTCGTCCTCTGCGCTGAAGTAAGTTGCCTCGATGCAATGTTACGTTCCACCCTTGGTAGCTCAGTTTGCTGGACGAAGTACTGGTGAATTTGATCGGTGGAGGGGTTCTAGAGCTGGTAATTGCAGCTTCAAGCCTCCATTCTCTCTGCTGCGTGCCAGCTGCATAATTGGGACTCGGAGACGACCCCAAAAAGAAAAAAAAAAAAAAAAAAAAAAAAAAAAAAAAAAAAAAAAATTGGGACAGGGGCGACAGTCCCTCTCCAGAGGAACGTACCCATTTCTGATGTGATTTTTGCCTTATGCACTCCCAACGGCGGTAGTATGGACGCAAGGTACCATATCCTGGACGTTCCGAACGTGTTGAGCATGATGACCCTTTGGTGCAGCGTCAGCGTGCTTTAGAATAGTGACATGAAGCTAAGTCAGGCCAAAACAATGGTTTTTCACTGTGCTGCCTCAAAAATGACAGCAGACGTTTTTAGAGGCATTCATTTTTGTAAATTCCACCATTGATGATGCCCTTTGTGACGAATATTTTACTTCTTTTTTCACAGGTGCAGATAGCCTGCCAAATAAGGTATTTTTATGCAAATTTCGACATTTTCTTTTTCTTGTAAGCGATCATCCACTTGGATTTTTTTTTCTGGTGTAAAACTCCTGTCCTGGTATTTGTTGGAAGTAAGTTTTGACGTATGTTTCATTATCAATCACACAGCAACTGTATCTGGTCAAAATGTCTGTGTAGAGCTTCCTTGTGTGGGTTTTGGCAACAGTTTGCTGGCGTTCATCGCGGTTTGGGAAGTTTTGAACCATGAATGCATGAAATGCAGCGCTTGCCTTGACCTTCGGCGAAACACCGACCTTTTTTTCACCGATTTCGGGTGAAATTACCCTTCACCTTTCCTTACGCCTTCCGACATGCTGCTCCCGGTTTCCTAGCTGCTCCGTGCTTGAGATCCAATGTCAACCGGTCCTTGAACCTGTCTATAACTCTTGATACGATTGAATTATTAATATGCAGTATTTTTCCTAAAGCACGATGGGACAGCACCGAATTGTCCATGTGAGCGTACAAAATGTTTTCACGCGTCTTCACTTTACTCGCTTCTAGCTTAGCCGCATTGAAACAGACAATAACGCAATTTACAGGATGTAAATAATTGACCAATGCACGGAATGAACTCACGAAAAAATTTGACGGTGCCGTGTTTACTAAAAATGAACACATGGTGCAATGCTCGCGTAACTTTAGAAAAGGTCCTATCAACTTTTATAAACAACTTGTTAGGCCCTTTTCTCGCGAACCGAAGAACACTCACGCAAACCAGACCACTATCGGGTAGGGGAAAATATACCTTACCCGATGGTGTTGTTGGTGTGCATGGGTGTACTTCGGTTCGCGGGAAAAATGCCTAACAAGTTTTGTGTACATATGTTGATAGGTTATTTTAAAATGTTACGCGAGTATTATTCATATGTTCATTTTTAGTAAACACGGCACCGCTCAAACGTCAAATTTGTTCATGCAGTTCATTCCGTGCATTGGTCATTACACTTCAAGTTTGGTCAATTTCCGCCTAGTAGGAAGAAAGAAACAGCAAGATGAACCAGCATCTGGCTGAAAATCACCTTAATAAAGACAACCAACCAACGACACCGGTGGTGTAGTGGTAAGCGTGATCCCAGTCGGCGCCGGAAAACAAGATCGACGGAAAAAAAAACAACCCAAAGGAAAAAAAAAAAGTTGACCAACCAACCAACCAACCAACAGCCAGTTTGCAATAATTTAGTGTTCGATCGTTATAGACGTCTAAATTGTAGGCCCTACAATAATCATGATTCAGATGTACTGGGAAAAGCGTAGAAAGGTTCAGGATCTTCTGGGAAGTTTGTATAAGTTCATGGATGTCCTGAGATCTTGGAAAAATAGCGAGCTTGAGAAAAAACTTGGATTTGGAAGAAGTTCAGGGAACATTGCCATACAAAATGCAAAATTTTCATACAAGCACAGCAAACTTGGTAAGCATTCAGTTGTAGTTTGTATAAGCTAAAAAAAATTTTTTTTTGCTAGTACATGGAACTTCATTGAAGTGGATGAAACATACCAGGAGTTATGGATCATTCCATAAGTTAAGAGAACTTCATAGAGGCTCAGAGAATTTCAGATATGGATTGAAAAGAAGATGTTGAAGCTTTGTTTGACTTTGTGGAACTAAGTTTAAGCTTAAGAAACTTTGTGGAAGTAAGAGAACCGTCGTAGAAGTTCAGTATTCTTCTTAAAATTTTCGAGAGCTTCTTTCGTATTCATGAATTTTCAATATGATATCAATAAAGTCCTCTTGATACTTTTATAGACTTTAAGATGATTTAGGATGATTCTGAACAAATGTTCCAAGATGGCAGCTTGACCAGGACGCATCTAAAAGATCTAGAGCTCATCCAAGGTTTTAGTAAAGTCCTTTGGGTAGTTTTTTCAAGACTTAAGGTTGATCATGTATTATTCTGAAGATCTTCAACTGTTAAAAAAATATAAAATTACGTCGCCAGATATTCTCCCAAGCTTTCTGGTTGAATTTTAAAGCTGGAGATCTTTCCAAACCCATCGAGCAGTATTCGGAGAATATCATGAGACATCATTCAATGTTTTGATCAATTGAAGATCTTCAGAATAATACTTGATTAACTACTGAGAATAAATTCCAATAAAGTCCTCTGGTTCATTTTTCAAGACTTCAGGTTGATCAATCTGAAGATCTTCAACTGTTCAAAAATAAAAATGGTGTTTCTAATATATTCTTCCAAGATGACGGGTTGATCAGGAAATGTTTACAAGAACTTCTGGTGTTCGATGATTTCAATTCAGTTCCCTTGATATTCATTCACGGCTTCAGGTTGATGATTCTAAGCTGTTCAATAGTTCAATTGACGTCCTCAAATATTCTCGAAGGTGGCAGGATGATCAAGTAGTATTAACAATATTTTCAGTTGTTCGAAGATTTCGATAAACTCCTCTGGATATTTGTCAAGGCTTCAGGTTGATCAAGTATTGTTGTGCAGATGTTAACCTGTTAAAAAAACTCATCTAACAATAATCGAATAGAGTTTTCTCTGCATTTTGAGATTGCATACTACAGAAATTATTCTTCAAATAATCTTGCACAATCAAATGTTTTATCTATTTTAACTCCAACCCCCCTCCCCTTTTCGTGGCGCCACTGACTCAATATCACTATTATTGAACTTATTTTCGACTTCTTATGTGATTTAAGGGGTTAAGGGGTTTGGTTTGAGTCAAAACTGATACGCTAGCCGTTGATCAATGTATTGATCAAAAGTTGTGACTCGGTTTGAAAATGATCGACACATGTTATCAAACTATTCACATCCTTACTCTGCCCCTGGGGTTGCCCTTGCAGGAGTCGCGGTCTCTTTGGTTGATGCTGAGTTCTAAAGTCTGTCAAACGACTTTTCATGTTCACGCTGCTTGGAGTGCCGCCCGGTATGGTGTACATTTTATGTGTTCGTGCTTCTACATATTTGCACACTTTAAACAGAGCCATTTAGAGGTTTGATGTACCTTGATTCACCGCTCAGTATTCTGGTGTGCTTGGTTGACAGTTTTGCGGCAGTGTTGGAGAGAACGAATCATCGCAGTATCATATCGGCTTGCATTCGATAGGCCTTCCTTTTGTAGAGCGGTCTCTCGATGAATTGCTCCATCCCCTGCAGCCAAAGCTTAATCTGCTCCGCTGTGGTAAGTGGTTGTATTACGATATCAGTCGAGAACACCATAGTTGAAAAGCTGGATCTGCCTAGCGCTTCCCCGATAGACGACGGATGCTGCCCGCTACGAGCTGGGTGGACGAGATTCGATTTGCCACGCATGCATTTCCATCAATTGGCAGAAGGCAACTGAGCAGAGCAGCAGCGGAATCCGATGAATTTGTTTGCGCTATGTGAAGGGCTGCGGGAGCATAACCTATCTTGAAGCATGTAGTATGATGTTCCCGTCCTGGTGTATAGTGTGGAAGGAGGACGTGACGATGATGCGGTCGGTCATTGCAGGTAAAGGAGCAAATAGCACACGACAAAAGGCATTTTAGTGTTGCTCTGGATATTCTAGTCGTGGTTGGCTGTTTGGCTCGTGCTGGAGCTAGAGCTGGTTGGTCGCACGTCAGCCAGGGCAAATGGTAATTGATTAGCATAGGAGGGATTTATTTATTTATGAGCATGCTCTGTTATTCATCGCTTAAATTGTTGTTGTTTATTCAATAAATGGTATGCTTGGGAGATGGCCTGACTGGATTGGGGGGGGATTATGATAAGGCTTTCGTCAGGAATGGAACTACTGTTATTGTGCCACTAAACGGTCAGCAATGGCGTGACGTATGACACTTGTGGGTGGGGCATTTGCAGAACGTAAGCCCAATGTTGAATCTTGTTAATTTATGTATGATTTGGGGATTTTAGCAGGTTTGGATCGATGGGTCTTAGAATTTCGAATTTAAAATGAAGTTTTTGGAAAATCTTATCTAAAATGTTGTTTCTACAATCATGTTCGCGGTAGAGGGAAATCGCAAGGTATTTAAAATTTATCCAAAGATATTTTCATGCTGCTTATCCTTCAGAGTAGTTTCTCTTACCGGTTTTGAGTTATCTCCAAAAAAATAGTATTTTGATACAAGCAAAAAAGCAGTATTTTGATACAAGTGTCGACGTAATTTTTGTTCCGAGGGTTAAACCAAAGTTTGACGAGTATTTAATGAGAAAAGTTAGAAATGCTTTACTCGTAGTGGTCAGGGTGGCTTTGAAATCGATTCTAAATCAGGTCATTTTCCCAAAATTTGAGCACATTTGGTTGCGATCTCATACTGCACTGGTCCTTTGAAGTTTATATGGGAATTACTATAGGCAAAGTTCTCATTGTCCTAACCTTTTTTCCATAATAACTTTTGGGTAGGCTTGCTATCTGTTCTTATGTGAAATTTAATCATCTACAACTTTGCTCTAGATCACTTTCTGATTGAACTTCAAGATAATTAGTAGTTCGATATCTACAAAAGCAGAATTGAGTGTATTAAGAATGATATCAATTGTTCAGGCTCGTGCTGCCTTTGAAAATCAGTTACACGTGTGAAAACTGAGGGTCTTAAACTTAAACCAATTTAAAATACTTTGGTAGCTTAGGCAGAGTTTATCAAATCAAAAAATGAGAAATTTCAGAACGTCCGTGCTGGATAGCGGAGTCATGCAGTTCTCGTTCTGTCTTGGAACATTTATTTTCCCATAATTTCGATCGACAAGAAAAGTGTTCGAATGAAATGTCTCATTTGCATTCCTGGGCAGAAAGAAACCATCATGGCTAATTCCAACAATTCAATCTAATAAAACAATATTCAACCGAGAACACTAGAACTTGTTACCGTCAGCGCCCCAACACCTGTGCCACTGAATAAATTTCAAATAATGCTGTGGAAAGCAGCCACGCATAGCTGCCATTATGTATCGTGTTTCTGCTTCGCCTTCGGGTGGTACATTTTTATCAGCGTGCTTCAATGTTGTTTATTAGATAATAAAATGTGTTATCAACCAGCGCAAACCGAACGCTAACACTGGTGATGTGCCGGTTCGGCTGGAAGGCACGCACTTCAGCAGCATCCAGAATATACAACTGGGTTAGAAAGGCAGGCAGATACCTGCTGAATTGAGTTATACCATCAAAAGCGAGCCTAAAAAAAAAACCCGCCCCCTACCGTCTTATTCTTAGGTACTGTTTTATGCGCACAGAACGTACACAATTCGGTTTGTATAAGCAGAAATAGAGAGATAGAGAGAATTCATCCGAAGAGCAAAAATATGAAACGGAACTGTTGAACTCGTTCAACGTAAATAAAAACTGCTTGGTATCCTCGTCATCTTTGCCGAATGGGACTGTTATTTTTCCTTTTTGTGCAAGGTGGTTGATTGTTTGGAACCACGAGGCAACAACGGAAAAGTTTGTTTAAGGAAGATATAAGTTTATTTTCGCACGATTCGGTAAATTTTTGAGCGCCGATACTAGCGGGAAATTGACTGACAGGATATATAGCAGGTGTTTTCCCGTTTCTGCAATCAATGTAGAGTATGTATGGGTGGGCTTCTATTTTGCTGATGCCACATGAGCACTGTTTCCCGGTGTTGGCATGTAGGTAGATATGTATTTGGTTATACATCAGTCTTGATTTCGGAAGACAGGTTTTCCACACATTCCATTCACCACACGACCGCAAACAATGGCAGACGTGAGTGGGTTGAGGTGGTTTGTTTGTGGGTTGTGGAGAAATGGTTGGGAGCTTTGGAATGTGCTTATATTCTTGCATAGATTGGAGTTTGGAAACGTGCCAGGATGAGCATGATGATCAACTGAGCAGATGGAACATTCCGAGGGAAGTAATCTCAAGTGTAAGCGGATTTGTTTATTTCGGAATACAAAGTTTATGTGTTTACGGAAATGAAATAACTGGCATGATTTCATTGTGTTGGAATTCGTGGTATCAACAGCATTCACAAATTGACTGGTTTCACTAAGCAGAGGAAATCATGGCTTGCTCAAGTTCACATTAATATAAGTGATCATCGGCGCATGAGTGAGTATTTTAAATGCCTGAACTAGGGTTTCGCGTGGTTTGGGGCTCCATAAGGGTCATGACAAGTCCGTCCATAGCACAAATCAGCAAGCCGAGAAAAACGCGGTTTAAGTTTGCTTCGTACCATTGCTTCGTGTTCTCATTGCTAATAGTACGTTCAGACTATATCTGATATTATGTAATATAGGCTATCTTGATATCAAAACTCATACCTATGATTTTTGGTGAAAATTTGACGTATGAGTGTTCATTGCAAAACAGTCTATGTTACGTGACATATGCAGTGAGCAAAACAGTCAGGTTTAATTAGTGATTTTCATGTCTCTTTATTCACTACCTCGTAAGAGTCTGAATGATTGGGAATTAAACAAGTCACTGACAGCAGAGCACTCAGTCAGTAGTTCAGTCAGCACGTTTATTCTTCCGTGATGGTAGCCAATCCTTGTTTTGAATGACTGAGCGTATATTTTCTAAGGAAAAATGCCTCAAATACATGAACAAATGCAAGTGGTGTGAGCCGCCTGTTCGTGAGTGACTGATTTTTTTTTTGGTTCATCCTTTACCGTTTGGTACAAACGGTCTGGGTAGAGCAGGTGATCCATGAGACGTTTCGCAGTTGACCTGTCAGCTAAAAAGTCGATTCAAGATGTAAAAATAAACAAAGCTATTTTCAATGAGAAACTTTAACTGTGAACTGTCAAAACTTCTCGGTAAACAAAATAAAACAACATACCGCAGCTGTCTCATGGAATGTATTATTGAATAGTGCAGTGCTTTCACACTCAGTCTAAGCAGTCAATAATTATAATGTTACGCTTTTAGACAGTGTTTCATTGATTAATCAATCCATTGAATTGGTCGATGACCCTGACGAAATAATTAACTGGCTTTTGTAGTTGTAGATTTGAAGTTTTTCACCCAATCACATTAGATGAACTAAGAGTTATTTGTTTTTCATTAGGAAAATCGGCTGGAGTAGATAATGTTAATGCTAGAGTTATTCAAGATTGCTTTCATGTCATTGGCCACATCTTGCTGCTTATTAATGAATCATTACAAACTGGACATGTGCCACAAATTTGGAAGGAATCCTTAGTGGTCCCTATTCAAAAAGTTGCTGGAACGATTAAAGCCGAAGAGATTCGTCCCATCAACATGTTGCACACATTAGAGAAAATTTTAGAACTTGTTGTTAAAGGCCAGCTGTTGGAGTATTTAAATAGTAATAGTTTGTTGATACCAGAACAAAGAACAATCCGTGTATCGGGAAGGTCATTCTTGTGAAACCTCGTTGAATTTGGTATTAGTGAAGTGGAAAAATAATTTGGAGTGTAAAGATACGATTGTTGCTGTTTTTTTGGATCTTAAACGCGCTTTTGAAACAATTTCTAGGCCCTTATTGTTAAGATCAATCAAGCGCTTTGGAATTACGAGTACTGCATATAAATGGTTTGAAAGCTATTTGTCTGATAGAACTCAACGGACTGTTTTTAATGATTCTGTTTCCAGTCCCGTGGGGAATAACCTTGGAGTGCCCCAGGGAAGTGTATTAGAGCCCCTGTTATTTATTATGTATATTAATGACTTGCGACGTGTTTTACGATTTTGCGAAATTAATCTTTTTGCAGATGATACTGTGCTATTCATTGCAGCTAAGGATTTAGATGATGTCGTTTTACACTTGAATGAAGATTTGCGTTCTCTAAGTAGATGGTTGAAGTATAAGCAGTTAAAATTGAATACAAGTAAAACTAAATGTATGGTAATTTCGCAGAATCGAGTAAATGAGAACGTCTCTGTTGTAATTGATGATGAGACTATTGATCGCGTTCGGGAGATTAAATACCTTGGCGTGATTATTGATGACACACTTAAGTTCAACTCTCACATTGACAATGTCATCAAAAAAATTGCCAAGAAGTATGGAATTTTATGTCGACTGAAAAACGATTTAACTATTGCCAGTAAAATACATCTATACAAATCAATCATCTCTCCTCATCTTGACTTTTGCCCTCCTATTTTTTCCATTTTATTTCTGGCCAATGCAACACAGATATCGAGATGATTACAGCGCTTGCAGAGTAAAATAATGCGTTTGATTTTGAGATGTAATAGATTCACTTCCTCAACTTTGATGCTAGACGTCTTACAATGGTTGTCGGTAAAGCAAAGAATTGTATATTTGACTATGGTGTTCATTATTAAAGTAGTTAACGGTTTACTGCCTCGATATTTGTGTGATCGAATTGAAAGAGGAAGTGACTTTCATAGATATAATACTAGAAACGCGGTTGAAATAAGAACACCACATTTCTTGACTTGTGCTTCTCAAAATTCATTATATTATAAAGGAATAAATGTTTTCAATTCGATGCCAAGACATATCAAACGTTCAGCAACACTTACAGTATTTAAAAGACACTGCATTTCACACGTTAAAACGCTATTTGAACAGTTATCCAGTGATTTTTTATGAATTAACAAATTATGTATCTTGACGAAGTTATCTCTAACGGATTATTTTATATGGATAGCTGTCATAACGACTTTTTAATAATTATTGTAGCACTTTTTGCAGTTGTAGTTTTTGCACTATTTCTGTTCGCCACGAGGGTGATGATGGATTTTTAATATTTGATTTAAAAGTAGATTAATTAAAAAAAAAGTAGTCTATAAAGGTTTGAGCCTCGCGTGCGTATTATGGATATAGAGGACTGAATTTAACATATGATATAAAAAAAAAATGCAATTTTGAAGCTAATTTGGAAGATACCTTGAGTTAGTAGTAAGTTTTCTGGCAAATGTTGGGGGTTCGTGAGCATTCCTGACATTGCTGAAAATTATGATAGCATCTGATTGCGGGGTTGCTAGTGGGATGCTTTGTTGATTGTTCATTAACTCTTCTTTGTTTTTAAAACTTATGAATATTTTAGGTGGACAAAAAGGCGAACTAAGAGGTGGACGCCTGAGCTTTTCGATTTTGTTTGCCAACCTGCTTAAAATGTCATATTTAATTATCTTAAAGATGGACGATTTATCTGTGTCTTTATCTTTATTCGACTGTATTAGTACAAGACACTGACGAGTATTAGTACAAGACACTGAAGAGTATTAGTACAAAACACTGAAGAAGTCTGCACATTGTAGACGAAATAAGCGTATCTGTCAAGGATAAGCAAATAAAGTAGTGGAATTAAATGGAAATTATTGATCCTTCTCTCTCTATTTATACAGGTATTCCACTAAGACGCCCACATTCACCAGGATTCACTCACATATTGTTCATGAACCACGCATTTAACAATCAATTTATGTTTTTTTATTATTTGTAGTACAGTCGCGTGTGACGCTTATAGTCAATTTCCTTGCGTTTGACGTTTACATACTACCGCCATCTATTGAATTTCTGAAAGCGCTTCCTCTGTTGGATCTGAACGAGAAACTGAGACATAATGTTAATGCTTAATTAAGTAACCACTCGATTATATCTCGAACTTCGACATCTCGACGACAACCACTCGAACACATTCTAATAGATTTCAACTGGCAGTGAACGTCTATTCTCCTTTCCGCAGATATTGCCAATTCAAAGAAAAATTAGCATTTGGCGTTAAATTTGACAGCCAATGCCATTGAAAGTTTGAAACACTGAACCAAAACTATTCGCAGAAGGCCATGTCCTCATGACAATGCAAAAAGCATCACAAAAAAAAAATGATAAATGAATGTTCAGAGTCAAAATCTAAGAAAAAGGAATTTTGTGCGGATTTACAGCATTTCAAACATTTAGAATGATGAAAATAAAGAGTTAAAACTTTTGAAATACAATGTGATGCAGTCTATAATCGAGCTAACAAGTCAGGCGCCGGCCGTTCATCCCACCAATCATGCCTACAAGTATACCGGAAGTTCATCATGTATTCTAGCATGCAATCTAATCCAATTAGGTAAGCCGGATAAAAGCTATAAGGTCTGTATCCACATTAATCCAGACACCTTCAAATCACTGTAACTTTTGAAATATTGCACGTGGGAGTGAAAAATTTCACTGAGGTATAGCTAAGAGTCATTGATGAAAAAGATTATGATTGGTATTTACATTCCATGTTTAGTGTTCAAGATGGCGACGAATGAAAAACACGTGCGCGAGCGGATTTTGTAGGGACGTAATGCAAATCGGCGGAAAACAGTTAATTTTATTCTTAAACGAGACATTAACAAACGACATTTGATACTCTAAAACTTCCAAAAATTCATTCATTCACTTTACACTTTTAACTACTTGATGGATAATTCTATCAACACTTCAATGTTTTAGCATGTGTTAAAGAAAGGTAATAATAATAAAATAAATTGCGCTTTTCAAAGTTAAAAAAGCTGCGAAGTCTTGTGACGTCCAATCATATAATCTGTAGACGAATGAAACTTCAAGTTGTTATGAACACATTAGTTATGAGAACTCATCCGAACTCGTCCGGATTGACATTTGCGAGCTTTTCGAAAAATATGTTTTTTCCATCACTTTAAAGAAATTTTTTTTTTTTTACCTTGATTTGTTTTCCGTCGATCTTGTTTTCCGTGCTGAGCACCAATGCTACCGACGCCAGGAAGGCAGCTCCCACACCTGGACCCTACCTATCGACTCATCAACTCATGAACCGGGGACCAACGGCTTTACTTCCCTTCCGAAGGAAGACCTAAAGAAAATTTGACAAATACATTATTTCTGAAGAGCTTTGAGTGGGTTGGTTTATTTCCTTTAAATTCCGTTATAATTGCTTATCTTTTGACAGATACGCGTATTTCGTCTACTACTTGCAGACTTCACCAGTGCCAAGTACTCAACACCAATGGTGTTGATAAATAGAGGGATTCCGTTAAGAGGTTCGACAAATTTAAAACATTATTTCTACTTTTTACATTGTTTCAATTCCTAATATCACTCAAAACAACATTCAATAATCTTGGCCAGGATATTTCTGTAGTTTCTCCTCGGTGCGTCGGTCATAGATTGTTGTGGTGTAAGGGTCACGGTGGCCTTTGAGTGACCGTTTTTGCAGAAGATCGTGGTTTAGAACCCAAGCCCTTTGATAAAGTTGTTAGTTGATAGGGTCACATCATTTACTTACCATGCTTTAAAAGATCACAACACTTTCCAAAGTGAGTCCACATACAATTCACCCTTCCCTCCAGCTAAAACGTCCTTCCCGTGACAACTGTGGAGATGCAGAGGTGATGATGATGAGATGATGATGGTCCCACCTCTTATCCCTACAAAGGTTTATCAACACTTCAATGCTTTGAGATAATGAAATATGACATTTGAACCAGGTTAGCAAACAAAATCGAACTGGTTACAGTTACAGATATAAATTCCCTCTAGAGTTTACAGTTGCTTCACAGCGATATAAATGTGGAAAAGCTCAGGCGTCCACCTCTTAGTTCGCCTTTTTGTCCACCTAAAATATTCATAAGTATTACAAGCAATCAAGAGTTAATGAACAATCAACAAAGCATCCTATTACACTAGCAACCCCGCAATCTGATGCTATCATAATTTTCAGCAATGTCAGGAATGCTCACGAAGCCCCAACATTTGCCAGAAAACTTACTACTAACTCAAGGTATCTTCCAAATAAGCTTCAAAATTGCATTTTTTTTTTATCATATGTTAAATTCAGTCCTCTATATCCGTAATACGCACGCGAGGCTCAAACCTTTGTAGACTACTATTTTTTTTTACTACTACTATTAAATCAAATATCAAAAATCCATCATCACCATCGTGGCGAACAAAATAGTTTTTGCAGTGCTACAATAATTATTAAAAAGTCGTTATAACAGCTATCCATACAAAATAATCCGTTAAAAATAACTTCGTCAAGATGGGTACACGACGTTAGGCATACGGTCGTTAGGCATACGGTCGTTAGGCTTACAGACTTTAGGCATACGGACGTTAGGCATAATGGACGTTGGGCATAAATGACGTTAGGCATAATGGACGTTAGGCATAATATACCCGATGAATTCCAGAAGGATGATTGCTGACTTCGGTGACAATAATGAAAGAGCCTTAATTTTTGGAACTCATGAAAACTTGCGACGTCTTGGACAGGCAAAGTTGATACGTTTGCCACAGTTCCTTGTTTGTTTCGGCAACTCGTCACTGTTCATGGAAGTATCGCTCCCTCACATCAGCAGACAGCTCCGCTAGTTTTCATTCTGATTATAACAAAAACAGAATCGTTGTATCGAAAAGTATGGCAGGGAATCCTGGAAGCAGCAGGTATGTTTTTTTTTGCTATTGAATGAAAAACCACAGAATTTACCATTCTTCACTTCATGAGCTGTTCTTTGGCATCATATTTTATTCAACCTTATTTAATAAAGAAAATGAAAACCTTATCTGTTTTTTTTTTGTTATTGAATAAAAAATCACAGAATTCACCATTCTTTATTTCATGAGCTGTTCTTTGAGGAAAACCTTTTCTTCTTTGACAATTGCAATATGTGTGTAAGAATATATTACAACAAACGTGTGATTTTTGTATTTCTATATGCGATTGATTTCAAGATATAGTTCAAAACTGTGCTGAGTTTTCATTGCCAGATTACTTAACCACTATCGCTACTAATCTTGGATCTAAGTAAATATGTAGCTACGTCACTTTTGAAATGATAAATAATGGATTCCAAACTGTGCTTATTAAATAAACTATGTTTGTTTAACTTGTATCATTTTTTATTCAACGCTTAGCCTAATTTAAGCATTGTTTACCATGCTCGAAACAGGTTTCTAGAGTTGCACAGCAGTAAGGAATTTAATGCCTATCGTCCATTATGCCTAACGTATATTATGCCTAACGTCCATTATGCCTAATGACTTTATGCCTAAACTCCATTATGCCTAACGTCCGTATGCCTAACGTCCGTATGCCTAAAGTATTTATGCCTAATGGGGTACACTCCGTCAAGATACATAATTTGTCAATTCATAAAAAAAATCACTGGATAACCGTTCAAAAGACAGTTTTAACGTGTGAAATGCAATGTCTCTTAAATTCTGCTAATGTTGTTGAACGTTTAATGTGTCTAGGCATCGAATTGAAAACATTTATTCCTTTAAAACATAATGAATTCTGTGAAGCACAAGTCAAGAAATGTGGTGTTCTTATTTCATCCGCGTTTCTAGTATTATATCTATGATAGTCACTTCCTCTTTCAATTTGATCACACAAATATCGAGGCAGCAAACCGTTAACTACTTTAAAAATGAACACCATAGCCAAATATACAATTCTTTGCTTCACCGACAACCATTGTAAGGCGTCTAACATCAAAGTTGACTTTGACTATATGTTTTAGTATTACTTCTACGTGAAGTCAACGATTTACATAGTTGAAGATGCTAATTTAAAATAACAGACTGTAGTGGTAATTTTTATACGATAGATGGAGGAGTAGATGAAAGCATAGAGTTGATAGTTCCGTTAGAGTACGGCAGTGTGAAGATTGCATATAGATATTAGAATAGCGAGCTAGAACAACTTTTAAGGAAGGTACAAATCGGTTTTTTCATCTCTCTTTACCAAACTCCCCCTTTGGAGAGGGATGGTGAGGGGTGTCCCCCCCCCCCCGCCACCACTGGCAAAAAGAGATGAAAACCAACCCGCTCAAGTACCAACTGTGTGTTTGAAACAGTTCTACCGATTTTTACCGCACTTCAGTTGTTATTTGAAGGAAGGCATCCAGTCGTAGGTTTGGAAATACGACTGGTACGATTGAGAAAGTTTGAGAAAGTGAATCTATTGCATCGCAAAGTCAAACGCATTATTTTATTCTGCAAGCGCTGTAATCTCGATATTTGTGTTCCATTGGCCAAAAATAAAATGGAAGGGCAAAAGTCTAGACGAGGAGCGATTATTGATTTGTATAGCTGTATTTTACTGGCAATAGTTAAATCGTTTTTCAGTCGACATAGAATTCCATACTTCTTGGCAATTTTCTTGATGTCATTGTCAATGTGAGAGTTGAACTTGAGTTTGTCATCAATAATCACGCCAAGATATTTAAACTCTCGAACGCGATCAATAGTCTCATCATCAATTACAACAGAAACGTTCTCATTTACTCGATTTAAATTACCATAAATTTAGTTTTACTTGTATTCAAATTCAACTGCTTATATACTTCAACCATCTACTTACAGAACGCAAATCTTCACTCAAGTGTAAAATGGCATCATCTAAATCCTTAGCTGCAATAAATAACACAGTATCATCTGCACAAAGATTAATGTCGCAAAATCGTAAAACACATCGCAAGTTATTAATATACATAATAAATAACAGGGGCCCTAATACACGGAAACAAATCAGATTCTATTTTCATGAATAAAAAATCATGAAATGAAAAAACTTGCCATCCCATGAAATCGTAACAATGATTCATGATTTTGTCTTGGAAATTCATGATTTCATAATGCAGTTAAATCAAGACCGCTACAAGCGTTACACGTACTTTGCTAACCGTGTTCATAAACCGCACTACATAGGTATCTCTTATACGCATTTTGTCTTCCATCTTATTCAAGTACTGATAGTATAGTGGTCAAAGTATGGGTTTAATGATCTCGAGGTTCTTGGTTCTAATCCAGTCAGTCTGGTGCTTTATTTTATTCTTTTTACATTTTTTGGTTAAAAGTTAAACCCATGAATTTAGCTCATGATTTCAACTATGATGATTCATGATTTTGGGAATGATTGCTGCGTTACGCAAAAGTTGCTCATGATATCATGAATATTATTCATGGTGTATTTTCATAACATGAAAATACGCTGTGTTCATGAAATTATGAGTCATTTTTCTTATTTCGGAGATCGCATTTTTTCCCGTGTACACTTCCCTGGGGCACTCCAAGGTTATTCCCCACGGGACTGGAAACAGAATCATTAAAAACAGTCCGTTGAGTTCTATCAAATAAATAGCTTTCAAACCATTTATATGCAGTACCCGTAATTCCAAAGCACTTGATTGATCTTAACTTTAAGGTACTAGGTTTGGATTGCTGATCCCAAACCTTATTCTTATGGTTCTTTGTACAAATTTCGCTGAATCTGTTCAATCACGGAGTGGCAACTACGAATTGTATGGTCATCAATGCTCATGCTCATTACCTTATACATTGCTTGCCACAAATTTCTGAACCTTCCCTCACCCCTTAGTGCGTGACGTACATAATATATCACCCCTCGGATGATTAATTGATTTATTGAACGTTTTGTTCATGAGGGCTCGCCTCTCGATATCAATAATAATAAAAAAAACAAGTAAGCAAAATGTTTAGCACGTTATAAGGTACACCACGTTAAGTCGGAAAAATCATTAGAGATCACTGTACCAATAACGTCATTAGTAGTATGGCGTTACTGGCTCTATACACTCAAAAAATTCCACACGTTTGATTGAAGTGTTTAAACATTCGATTTCTTAAATGCACAATCACATTTACTTTAAGTGTATTTCACAGTGGTTCAATGTGTTATACACGTTAATTACTAGTGTTTCAAACATTGAAATGTTGAAAATCTTTCACTATCTATTCAAGTGCATTGCACATTGAATCACACTATTGTTCAAAACAGATGGATTTAAAGTGTTTTGCATTTCAATACGATGTGAATTACTTGCTCAGAAAGGTAAACATCGAAAACAAGACTTGTGACTTTATCCTATCAATCCTCCTCATATATGAGAACAACCGTGGCACAGTGAGATCGAACGAAGACTCCGGCAGCAGCACACCCCAACAGTCCATGATCGAATCCCAAATCAGACCCATTAAAAAGATATGTTAAAGCTCTGGCCTCTGGCAGTTTTGTTTATATATTTGTCGATTCATTTTTAGAGCCGATAAAGTAGAATATTGTAGAATATTTAACTGTGATGTGCAAAGCTATTGATATCACCAAATGAGGCACATAGAATCCAAGTGTGTCACACTTCAAATCCATACTGTTCAGGCATGGTTCATAGCATAACATTCACACATGAAATGGATTTGTTTAACAATAAGCGCAAAATTAAGTGTAAGACACATGATGATGACGTGTGGAATTTTTTGAGTGTAGAGTTTCCTGTCTTATCGCACTAACGCTTAAGATCAGTGGTTCCCAACCTTTCTGCTACAGCGATGCATTTTGAAATTTTCTAAAAAAAGTTGCGGCGCACCAATATTAAATAGAAAAAAGGGTGGATTACTTCATAGAGAATGAAGTTTTTTTTTGTTTATATAGGAGAAATAGAAATTTAACAACAGTAGGTAAAAAGTAGAAATAATGTAATGTCGACCTAAATGCTCCTAATTTGGACCCATACATTAGATTCAGCAATCTACTAAATTTTCATTAGCGACCAAAAATATCCATTAGTACCGTCCCAATGACGCGTTTATCTAGATAAAATTGATAAATAGCAGATTTTTAGCGATGGGCCAACTGGGCCAACATTAGAGTAATTTCAAATTTTACAAGCTTTTTGATCACCAAAAACGTACAAAATAAGGCAAATTTTCAATTTAAAAAGTTAAAATTCTGATGCGAGTCACTTTTTACAGATGTTTTACATTTTTATCACCCCTACGACAACAGCGCCACGGGTGGCTGGTGCTTGGTTGGATTTCACTATTGCAGGGGGAGAGATTTGAGACCACTTTTTAACTACAGAAGTGAACAGAGGATATATTGAAATTTTTATCACATGTTTGAATATTAGGCACTGGTGAATGAATGAATTTTAAAAAATACGTTCCCTAGCTGGTGTTTAATATATATATTGTTTAAATGAGCCCGCGGCGCACCTGGGAATGCTTCGAGGCACATCAGGACGCCGAGGCGCCCAGGTTGGGAAGTACTGCTTAAGATGCAACAATACATCTTGAAAATTATGCCTGCTTCTTCTTTTTTATTCTTTAATCATAACTTTGTTAATGTGTTAGTAAAATACAACGCTAGCGTGCACGTTTGCAAGCGATGAAATCTTCAACTGTTAGAAATAATGTAGTGATCCAAAGAGCACAACTATGCATATACAGTGAACATATTTTGCAGAAGGAATCTGGTATTAAGTTTATAAAATATATGTTTGAAATTTTCTGTAGCTTGCCGAAAAGAATATTAAATGAAGAACCAGAAATATTTAACTTACTGCTTGTGGTACCTTAAGCATTCAGAGATTTATTGACCGTAACCATGTTCTCACTTGAAGTTTAATGTTTAAATCCAATTTTTCAATTCCCGTTTTTTCCCGATGCCTAGGGGCACGAACGGAAGCTTGACGTAGGACCGCTAGTGGACGAAACAAATGTGAAGATAATTTAGTTCTTTTAATTGATCGATCATCTTTTATATTAATTCTGTTGGATTTTTAATTGTAGGCGTACCAAATTTGTAGTATTTTTTTTTCAAAGAGAAAGTTGATGAAGAGAATCAATCAAAATCAATTGCACCCCTGCTTCCATTTTTTTTGGTCGTTGGGGGCGTGTGGTTCTGAATATGGACAAACAGGCACAGATAAATTCTATTCCTACTCTTTACTGTAATAAGCTTGTTGGACCTGAAAAGGGCCATTTTGTTGCCAAAGTTGGTGATGATTTAACCTCCGAAACCGGACAGAGTGCGTCTGTCGCTTCAAAGCGTAGATGACATCCATGGCCACAGCATCACGGATCTCATTATCCAGGAACACCACCAGCAGACCTGGTAGATCAGACCGAAGATACGTTTGACACCACCACGGTAAACCAGACGACAGATAGCGGTTATCACGAAGAACCTTGCGATGACGCTTGGCGCCTTCTTTACCAAGACCTTTTCTCCTCCTTTGCCACGACCAGTCATTGTTGCTTGTTAGGTAGAATAGTGGATCACCTTCCTACTGCTGCTATCAGTCGGAAGTATTGATGCGTGGGAATATTTCTGATCGATTGGTGATAAAATTATTGAAATTGGCCCAAAATCTTTCATAATATTGTAACATGTTCCATTTTCAGTTTTCACAAAGTGTACCCCCATATAAAAAGCACAGACGTAGTCCTACGTTAAAAAAACCAATCCAAAAATTAAAAAAAAAAAAATTCCTGCCAAAAATGAGCCAAAATGTTGTATCGGTGTGTTGGATAAAGCGTATATCAATAAAAGTTGCCTGAACAGGACAAATGCATTATTAAAAGTTCTTAAAATCTTCCTGGAGTTTATATCTTGAAGTTCTATAAGCCAAACAACATTTTGTGGGATACAAAGATGTGCTACCAAAATATTTATATTTCTCCAAATTGTCTAGGAGATATTTTAAAGGTTAAGAATTTTTAGCACTTTTGAGTATTTTGAGTTCATGACATTATTTTAAATTATCAATTTTGTTTAAAAAACAACATTATTGGATTATCCAAATCATCCCGAATATCTGATTTTAAAGTTCTGCAGACTCAACAAGGTATACGATGATTCGACTTAATGATATAATGGGTAAACCTACGTAAAGCCCCATAATATCATTGGTTTGGATTATTAGATTTTCCAAAATGCCTGGAGTTCAGATTTTTCTTTAATTATTATTATTTTAGTCACTCTTGTATCATTCGTGACTCATGCCGGTTAGATTTCTACTCAGGATAATGATGATTTCTTCTAGAATTAAGTACTTAGAATTTCTTTATGTTTTACAGATTAACCAAGGTATTCTACGATGTCCTGACTATTCTTGTGTACCTGGTTAGCACAAATGCAGACATTATTTTTAATTCATCTCTGGACCAATCATTTCATGAGTTTACATGTATAATTTCGTTGAATGTGTCCGGTGTCGAACATTTGCATGCCAAGTTTGATCGGGCATTTTTTTTGTTGGCATGAATCTGCTTCTCTATCTTCAAGTAGCTTCATAACAAGAT
Organism: Ochlerotatus camptorhynchus; assembly: GCF_037179485.1. Taxonomy (NCBI): domain Eukaryota; kingdom Metazoa; phylum Arthropoda; class Insecta; order Diptera; family Culicidae; genus Ochlerotatus; species Ochlerotatus camptorhynchus. The sequence continues at coordinate 352,740 of NW_027040948.1, forward strand.
ATGTCTCGCTCAGGCTTTATAACTACTTCACACAGAAAACTGTAGCAAAAGAATTCAATCATTTTTCTTCCAATGACACCAAAAATTTAGCCTACAGACATTCGTGGTAAAAACAACGGCAAAATCACCGTTTTCTCTGTGCGCGAACAGATTGTGAAAGAAAATAATAGAGTTTTTGTAATTTTGATGAATTTTGATACTTTACCACAATGAAAGGCATGATATGAAAGTTATAAACAGATCTGTAAACAAAATAATATAATTATGTACATGCTATAAAATGAATTGATTCCATGTAACAATGCAAGTTTTATAAAGGTTTAAATAGTTCTTCAAGACCATATTATAGCCCACAAGACTATGATATTTAAAAACAAAATTGCTACTTAGGATGAATATATATGTATGATTTTCCCGGTGCGATTTGGGTTTTCCCGGGTTTTCCCGGCAAATCCGAATTCCCGATTTTTTTCCCGGATTTCCTGGTTTTCCCGGTTGGATGGATACCCTGTAGTTGTCCCGGCATACCTATATGCAGTAGGTATGAGATACTAGGCATCAATTTGTCTGGCTCGTTACATATCTGCAAAGCAGAACTAGTAATAATGTTTGGAATAAAATGTGGTATTCATCATTTCCAAATGCTTTATAACAGAAGCATCACAAGCATTTAATTTGCCTATTGTTTTGCTCCTTCTAGCTCAATTCAGTCAGTTTTAGAGATGTTTTGATGGACCAGTCGGCTTTAAATGTGCCATAAGTGGTAATTCTGATGCTGAAAGAAAACATCCTACCTATGAGTCCTTGCTGGAAAATCGAGTTCTACATTATTTTTTTACGATTCAACTGAATCTTTCAATAATTTCTTATACACGCATTTACAAATACAGAAAATAATTAAATGTAATTAAACAAACATTACATGAAATTCAACCGGCATGCAAGAAGATCCAATCCGAGAATCCATGGTTTATTTGTCGATTTAATCATCGTCGCATCACCAGCTCAATGTCCTCTAACTTGATGAAAATGTTGCAATTATCCTGATTATCTTTTCCATCGAAGAGGTAATAAATTATTCCTAAACGCTCATAAATAACCTCTGTGCGCGTTCACTCTGAGCTGTACTGTCCCAACGGTTAAACATACATGCCCACCGAAGCTTCTGAACGAGCTATCGAGATAAAGGGTTAATGTCCCTAATGTCGGCCTAAATTATTGGACAAAAATTTCGAAGGAAAGCATTGTTCGACAATGTTTCGCTAGCAACCAAAAATAATCATTTGATTTGACCATATGACGCATTCAAGATCTTTAGATCCACAGGCCAACACTAGAGCCATTTCCCCTAAGAAGCAAACAGCAAAGCATTGTATCCCACCAAGTTGGGGGGGTGATAAGTGCACATAAGTCATACGCTGTTGGTTGGGCCTACCGGTTGCGGAAGGTGCAAGGTCCCGTGTAATCACGACCTTCCGTTGACTGAAGATGACGGTGATGTTGTTATAAAGCCAGATTGTGATGGTTATCTCTGAAATGGATTTTCGTCGTCTGTCTGCATCATATTTCCACACATTGGTAACAGCCGCCCAAACAGAAGTAAGGTAGCAAAAAGGTAGGTGTCCAAAGGCAACATAGCCCTATCGTGGTAGAAAATAAAAACATCCACCTTCCGTGATATGACATACACTCTCCCGTTATGTTTGCACTCTGAGTTTATGCGCCGTGCTTGCTCGCACGGGTTCTTATATTTGCACAGCAATGCTTTCGGAGCTCTTGTGCAACAAGCTTCGTCTATTATCCTCGTCTGATTACGACACACTGAAGATACACAAATAATTCACTCTCGGGCGTGATACAATAATCTCCGTGTGCCAACCCATCGCACGGAATCACTTTAAGGTTGAACTGTAATGAATGAGCTTTTCCTCGTTATGCACACAACCGTTTTCACACCACCTTCTTCAGTCCTCTACCACTACGCCACCCGCGGATTCGCTCAAAACAGACGAAAAACACTGCGGGTGTATTTATGCACAAGGGAAATTCGCTTCACTGAAAATTACAACAAATTATTTGCACATTTACTCTGGTGTCCAAAGCAGAGTGCATATACACATCCCACATATATATATATATATACACAAACACACACACATGGGTTCTTCTGCCAGTTTCGTTTGAATGTTCCTTTTGCCTTCACAGGAAACACATTTGCTGCCCTCGTTGGTCCTGTACCACCACGAGGAACACCCGCGGAAATGAGAAAACAGTCAGGTGGGAAATACGTTTCCAGGCAAGGCAGCACCTTCCGCGCACCTGAGTATGAGATTGGAGCAAATTTTCGAACGAACTCCAACTGTTCCGTACTACGCGATATACTTCCTGTGTACAAAACAGAACAAAAAAGAACAACTCATAGAGATAGCTAACCACAAAGCGCCAGAAAGCTCCGGAAGATCCTGTCAACTCGGCACACCGAACTGAACTGAGCCAACTTGAATCTAGATAAAGACTGGAAAGCGCCGATGACATGCTTTTTCCGTTTGCCGACCGACGATCGCGCGAATCTCCCGTCAGGGGGAGCAACTGGCACGCACTGCCTATATCAACTTGTCGCGGGAGAGATTTTCCACGTTCGTTCCACGCTCTCCTGCTCCAGAGATGGAGTTCGCTCTGTTTTGGGATATCTATCTACCTACCTGTTCGGTCTGATTTCTACCACCCGCAGCATTACGTAGGGTGAAATGGTGTAAAACGCGCCAAGGGAGTGATATGACCCACAGCATTTTTTCAAGGACTTTTAATCAAAGTTTAATGGTTTTTTATTCAGAACTGCTGATCTACCATTTAGTGATTTTTTCATATAAATTGCTGATTCAAAAGTAGTTGAAAAAAGGTGGTTTTTCTTACACCGCTAGCGCGTATTACACCCAGTTGCCTTGCATAGCTCGTTACGTCTATGCTTGGTAGACTCCTCTCGCTAAAAATGGTGAGTGGGTGGGTAGAATCATCCGCACTCTCTTTCTCTGTGAGAAGCTCCACTGCATGGAACAATGTGCTGTGCAAAGGTGAGATACCGTCGCCAGATAAACAGGTGGATGCGCATGGTGAGAGATGAAATCACGTGTGAAGCGGTGGTACACCGATGGAAACAGTGAGTTTGGATACCGTTTTCATGTTGGTACGATCTTGCTCTATTGACAGCATCAATGATTAATGGTCGGGGTTAGGAGGGATTTTTGTTGAATTTAATGCTCCATAGAATCTATTGGATAATGTTTTTGTCAATATCCAATTAGCATTTTTATATGAAACTAGCTGAGTATGCCCGGCCTTGTAGTATCTTGAGTTTAAGCGCCGATTCAAAAATGCATGCTATATTTTTCTGTTTCATTTGTATGGGAGCCCCCTTTACAGAGGGGGAGGGATCATAAGAACCTTTCCCGGCCCTATTAATCCCTGCATACAAATTTTTACGCCGATCGGTTCAGTAGTTTCTGAGTCTATAAGAGTCAGACAGACATACAGAAATTCATGTTTATATATATATGTAGATTAAGTACATAAGTGAAAAACTGTAACATGGAGTTTTGGGAACATAGGAAGCAAAATTTGAATGTAGACAGATTATTTGAAGTTGACGATTAATCTCAACATAACTACAATCAGTGCTGTTTTCTTGAAATTAATTTGAAATTATTTTAACATATAGGGATTTGATATACCGCACAACTTTTTGGTTTACCCAAAAGGATCTTTGTACAAAGATCCATGCGGGCATTGCTTTTCTAAACGAACGACCGCGACTAATGAAAGGCCGCAATGTTATTGCCCATCCTTTGAACAGAGAGCAGTTCCACTCTAATGGAGTGTACTAGCCAACTAGCACGAATTTTGGTTGCTCATGAAATCTCATGCTGGTAGACGCTGATGACTGGTTTACATTATGCTGGTGAGCTTTTCTGCTAGCAGCTGGCTCATTAGCGCTAGTGAAATAGCATACAGTGTATCTCAAAATTTAGGGTACAGCTGTCCGTACATTTAAGAAAAACAGCTGTACGAGCACAACTTAAAAAATTAGATTTCTAAATTTTTGGCTACTGGTTCATCAACCATTTTTTGGTTATCGGTATAGTATTGGGCTTATTTGGATGAGTGTGTAAGGAGTTAGAGTTATTATAGAAAAACTAAATTTCCTAAAAAAAAAACGCATTTTCTTGAAATTTCATAGTCATAGTAAAGATCTTTAAAATGCCGCTATTTTTTCCTAAAATCCGCCTACTATGAAAAAAGTTTAAAATCGACCGTTTTATTGAAATTTCTCAAACTTCATACATACTCTGCCAATAAGTCCAAAGCTGTACTGATAAATCAATAAATAGTTGTTCAACCAGCCAAGATTTCAAAAATCTATCTACTCACAGTCTTTCAAAACCTTGCCCATTCAGGTGTACGCTCAATTTTGAGATACACTGTAAGTGTAAACACCCCGATTTTTCCCTCTCCAAATTCCATGAAATTTCGCATATTTGTTCACTAAGGGCCATGAACTAAGTTTGTGACGGAATTCGGCCATTTTGATCCTCGTATAATTTTTCAAAAAAACGGCTCATCTAATCAATATGATGTCTGAAGCAAAGTTGTTAGAAACTGGATTGCCTTTTCAGAGCAAGAGACGAACCTGCCCACGACTGAAAGTCTCATGGATAAATCTAACCTATCCTAAGCTTCCCTTTTCAGAAAAAAAAATACTAAAGCATTTCCAGGTCAAATAGCAAAATAAAATGATTATCTGACTCGACTTTTTTCGATTTGCACGAAACACCCCATGATTGTTTGCTATTTTTTTATATAGGACTTATTTCTAATTTTGGTCCTACTAAGCACAATCCGCCATTTGTGTATTGACAGAAGTATCCATTGGGTTAGGGAAAAATCAAAGACCATGTACCCTGATAAATGTGCACGCGCCTAATAATGGAATATCCACTTTTTTTTTGCGGAACTTGGACATGCTTTACTGTCTTGTGAAAATAAGAAAGAAGTACTTATATGTGGTGACTTCAACTCCCAGTTGGGCAGCACAGATTTAGGCCCGGATGAGAGCGAGCTTATAGGGAAGTTTGCAGGACACGAAAAAGCTAATGATAATGGAATACAAATGAAATTTTGCATGCGTACGCATAAACTAGCAGACAGGAACACTATGGCCCACGCTTCGGTGCAGAAAACATGGATTTGCCAAGGGAAATCGTCTCAGATAGACCACGTTTTGAATAATCGCAACTCGAAAATATTCATAAAGAAAATTCGTGGTTTCATGCTTGAGGATGTTCAAACCGATCATAAGCTGCTCACGTTTGGAATTCAGATCAGAGGCAAGTCATCAACAAAAAACAATAACTACAAAGATGAGACGAACCGGATTAAGGATAATACGGAATCTATAGTCAACTGGGACGTAACATTGCTACAGAACGAGATCTATAGAAAAAAGTACCACGACAACCTAGCTAAAATGACGATCAATATGGAAGATGGTTCATTATCAACGTCGGAAATGTGGGATAAACTAGTTGACAAAATGAAGAAAGCAGCAACTGCTTCAATCAACAAATTGTCAAAGATTCCTAACTCTCCAAATCGTCGGTGCGCTTTGGCTAATCTAAAAAAATGTATTTTTTGGAAAAAATAGATGCCCGTTGAGTTCACGTAGACTGAAAGACCTCTCTGAATCGCGACGTAACTATAGAAAACTTTGTGAAGAAAAAGAAGAGAAAGAAGAAATGGAGTTCTTCAACAATCTCGAGAAGTTTAAACCAGCGGAGAGAATAAAGAGAACCTATCAATACGTAAAAAAATACAAAAAGAAAACAGCGGCCCAGAAATTCCTGGACATTTCATTGAACCAATTCACAGACCCGGAATCAATTAACCTTCTGCCCGAAGAACTGGATACTTTAAACGAAGAAGATGCATCTTTGGAGGCACCAGACACCGCACACATAGAAACAATAGAGGCATTCCACGAAGGTTCGCAAATCGATCCTGACCGATCATTTCCAATTACGCTGAAACTTTGCAAAGCTGTAAGAATGGTAAAGCTGCTGGGGAAGATGGGATACAGATTGAACTGCTAAAATATGCGGATGAACCGACGCTGGAAGAGTTCAAAAACCTACTTAAGAGAGTATGGGAGGAGAACAACATTCCTAGAGGATGGCGGAAAACTCTAGTAATTCCCATTCCCAAAATTAAAAGCCCCAAGACAGCAAAGGATTTCAGGAAGATTGTATTAGCTAGCATCGGTTACAAAATTTATGCGAGCTGGATTCTAGGTCACCTGATTGAATGTACCAGCCCTATCGGATCTCATCAAGCAGGCTTCTTAAGTCAACGTTCAACGATGGACCACATCTTTGCTGCACGCCGCATCTTGGAAGAAAAATGGAATGCGGGCGACGATATAACACATCTATGACACAAACGTCATTCCCATATACTTTGCGTGAAGCCGAAAAATCCTGGTTCTCTGGTTCGATCGAACCAGAGAACCAGGATTTTTCGGCTTCACGCAAAGTATATGGGAATGACGTTTGTGTCATAGATGTGCGATATAATAGTGATGGCTTTAGATATTCAAAAAGCATTTGACAATATCAGCCTTACAGCACTTCCAGTCATTCTTACGGGTAAAGGAGCATCTAAAGAACTGACCAATAGAATAACGAGATGCCTGAATATGGAGGAGCAACAGATTATTTGGAAAGGACAAAAGACAGCTCCAAAAAATCGAATGAAAGGGGTTAAACAGGGATGCCCTCTTTCTCCCTATATATTCGATCTCATAATGGAAGAAGTACTTATAACAGTCGAGGATGAGTTGGATGGTTTGCTCAAACTTAATCAGTCCGGTAAGCTCAAATTTCCTATTATTCTGGTGTATGCGGATGATATTCTGATAATTGCCAGAACAGTAGAGGAATTAGATAAGCTATTACCAGTACTCCAGAACTACTTGGGAGAAGTCAACTTAAAGTTGAATGAGCAAAAATGTCAAGTAATGATAAGATCACCTGTAGGAATATCACCCTCAGAATTAGTTATTGCTGGGCATGTTTACAAAACAACATCTTCGTTATTTTACTTTGCAGTACCGATCACGGAACGACTTCACCGGAATTTAACCACCCGAAAGCGCTCAAGAGATGCAGTTATTGCCTCAAAAATCATACTAGATTTCCTAAAGAAGAGAAGACCAACAATGAAAATGGGCACGAGACTATTCGAGCCGGTTATTGCACCAACTATGGTGTATGGTACTCAAGCCACAGTACTTACAAAGAGGTCAAGAAAGTCCCTCAGGAGGTATCAGAAGCAAATATATGGGCAGATAAAGGCACTCTGCAAACCCGAGACAGGCACTAACTCCACTTGCGAACCAAAATCGGTCACAAAATGGATCAGGATACTTCAGCTGAGATATTGGGGACACATAGTTCGTAGACCTGATAATCACCTTTTAAAACTAGCTGCTGAGTACAGATTGCCTTATAAGAAGCGCGGCAGACCTGCATTCACCTGGTGGGATACCATAGCCCAGAACATGTGGAGATTTGAAAATATGTCTGTGGATGATTGGTATAGCATCGTAGAAAGTAGGGAGGAATTTGAAAAGACAATACAGGAGCTACATAAATTACCAGAATCAGCCTCAGACGAAGACTAGAAATCTAAATGAATCAATTTCGAGACATACTTGCGCCAGGAGGAGTAGTGGTTTAGGAACATACGTACTAAAGTGAGTCAGGAGAAATTTGGTGAAGAACTCTCATTGACGAATGGTTGTAATTTAAGTACAAGACACGCATTTTACAAAATGTAGATGCATGAAACGAGATTGATTATCTTTAGGGCGTGGAAAGCGAGGAAAGAAGGTTTCTGTCAATGTCATCGATAATACTCGGAAGTGGCTGCCAAGCACCGGATCTGTCACTGTCAATGTCAATGTGAATATATACCTACATTCATAAACTAATCCCCAGTCATCATTTTATTATTTTTCAGCAAGCTTGGTATTGCGGAAGCCACCTGGATGATTCATTTTCCTTGTAATTAGTTAAAAATAGTATTTAGTTGAAAGTAGCAATAATAATAAGTAAGTAAATTATTTTAGTACCTTGTAATTAGTTTACATTAGTACTTAGTTGAAAGTAGCAATAAGAATAAGTAAGCCCATTTATTTTTTTATTATTTTTAGTGCCGTAAGTAATTATGTTAGTACCGTATCGTGGTAATATGTTATCACCACTAATCAGTTAGTGTATAATTTTGTTGGATTTTTATTTTTTATTTTTTATTTTAAGATAATATTCAGTCATAACTTAACTACAATAACTCATTAGATTAACTACAATAACTCATTAGCTATAAAACATAAATATTAATATGTAGGTATACGTGGTAGATATGTTGTATATAGGAGGTAAGTTGTATAATAGTGAGGATATCCCGAACATAGCTATATTCTGACTTTGCAATTCTTAATTTTCGTCCATGCTCTCCCAGCATAAACCATTTTCATTCACGTTAGAAGCTATATATAGATATATCCTTGTATCCGGATATCCTTGTGAAATTCTCTGAATCATTCTATAACAGCTAATCCTGATAACAATGGCATTTCAACGATGGAGAAACTTATTTCTACAAAGGCTAATGATTCTAAAGTTGTTGATAATCTCAGCTGACACTAAGAATATGTATTTTTGTTTTGTTTTTCAGAACGCAGGAAGTCAGGATGGACAAGAGGCAATGCAGCACCTGTTGCATGACAGTGGATTATCAATCGTATCTTGCCTAAATTTAATGTTTTTTCCAGATTTTTCTAGTTGAATTTATTTTTTATTAAGCTCACTATCTGATTTATTGTTATTGTATTTTAAAATGTTTGAATGTGTTATTATTGACAATCTGAAAAGACGTGAAGGTTTTGTGCCTACGGGAGAACAATTAACATGATTTTTTCACTCCCGCGGGCTTTTCCCCTCACCATTCAAAAAATAAAAAAAAACCCGTTAAACATATTCACAGTCTCAGCATACTCATTCTCACAACACTGAAAAAACCATGGACGAATATTCATTCCAAACTATGATTTCACATATTATAAACAACATTTTACACATGAGAACATCTTATCGATCAGAATGGATTGTGCATATGTTTAGGAACAACCGAATTTTTGGGCCAAAAGAGCAACAGGATCGAGTGTTAACGTATCGCAATTCCGGAATATGAAGACTGTTTTGAATAATATGTTTAGGTAATGGGCAGCAACAACGGTCAACGGATAAATGATTTACAGGTTTTATTTCTCAAATACTTGATATAACGATTGCCAGCAACGCCGGCTGGGCGTATCCTATGGCTTACCCTCCCTACTAACAAAATTCCACCCTTCCCGTGACACTTATGAGGGGTCGTAGAGTTCTCTGCATCTCTCTTAAGTAAGTGTCGGACTAACATTCCTCCCCCATCCCCACCAGATGCAAGGACGTGGCCAGGACAGCTCTGGTCTGTTGGAGGGAAACCCATCCTTTATCTAAGAGGTTGTAATTAATCACAAATTACTATCTAACAGCAACGGATGAGGATGCGCCTCCTTCTTAACAACAGTTTAGAGCTCGTACCACCTATGACATTGTGCAACCTGGATTATGCTATGCTATGCTATGCTACTAAGCACAATCCGCCATTTGTTTTTATTTTTCGAGTAGATTTTTTTCACAAAATGGAATGTTTCTACTGCAGATACCTTTCCGTACGTACGTAAGATTTGATAAAGAGAAATAAATTGTTGAGATATTGTTAAAAATCTAACACTGCTTCTTGGCCCCAAACTCTGCCTTCGCATTAAAACGCCATTCAAACGCCATTGAATTCACTTCGGCCTATCAGATGAAGATAAATAATCTGAAAACACGGAGTACCTGATAAAAACTTACATACACAGCAAACACATTGTAAATTTACATGTAACAATCCATGTAATCCTATTGACGTCTAAGACGATCATGTACTCTTGCAAAAATCACTTATGTGATATTTTACAATATGCACTTTTCGAACTCATCCATGAGTTCATCATAAAAGCAATGTCTTATCATAGCATTCATATTATCCAACGATCTAAATTGAATCCTTCTTAAACTGCACGTTTATCAAGCAACGGCCTACAATGGCGACCAACGAATCCAAATTGCGCATGCCGAGTGGCATTTGCGGCAGCCGCCCAATTTAAATTGTTACATATTAGGATCATTCTTAACCACGTTGTTGTTAATCTTGTTCACTAGATAAGTCTTTCCTGATCTCATGTTAAACATCATCACGGAAAATAATTATTCGAGCCTGGACAACATGTTGCTGATTTGAGGATGAGCTGCGTAGTTTGACGGCCGTCTCATACGTTTAGTCATTTTAGCGTCTGTAATATGACAAAAGTATAGTGTAAAGTTATGTCAAACATAAAGTTATCAAGATATCGTATTTGATGATTGCACCATCACAAGTGATGGCATTCTTAGTAAGTATGTCCTTCCGTGGATTACTGAGCAATATGGTCCGGAGCCGAAGGTGGTCTTTCAGCAAGGCGGGGCCCATCCAGTTCCTCGAACCGCACGCAGAATTGGCGGAAGGAACATCTGCTGTTCTGGCCGAAAGAAATGTGGTCGCCATCCAGCCCCGATTTTACCCTCTTGCTCGCTATTTCAAAAATACCCAAATTTGGGTAGAATCTACTCAAATCGGTCAAAACTGAACCTACCCAAAAATGGGTAAACTATGTTGGGAGTGACAAGTTGACAAATGAACAAAGTCGATCGGATTCATGTCGATGTTGTCCATTTGTCAACTTGTCACTGCCAACATAGTTTACCCATTCTTGGGTAGGTTCAGTTTTTACCGATCTGGGTGGATTCTACCCAAATTTGGGTAATTTTGGACATATATAGAATATACAACATATACAGTAGATGTAATAAATCCTCACTAATATTTGATGTAGGTATACTGCGCATAAGAGTCCCATGGTGCATAAGGATTGCATAGAATATGGTAAAGTTAACGGCAGTATATGTCATTATAACGTTTAATTTAGCTACTCGTCGTTTGTTTATTCGGAATATTAAATATTAAACAGTTGAAACTCCTTTATTCGGCACTGTTGATAAGTCATATCCAATGCTCTAATTTCGTAACTGTGTCTGCATAAATCATTCGACAAGCTACATCTCCATTAAATAATTTTGAATACAACCAGCGCTCGTGAGAGATTCTCTCCTATTTGTGATAGGCCCATTCAAGAGAGGGAGTGCCGCCAAACAAAGAGACCCATCGTAGAAATCCTGCTCCACTCGAATTCCAATAGTCCCTAGCATCCCTGACCTACCTACCGCGTCACTTCCCTTCTTCGTTCCGTCACATCCGATTGATATGTTTCAGTTGGTTGCATAAATTGAGATTAACGTGAGAATTCATTCTCACTCTTGGACGTAGTCCGAACCTGTCCAGAAGATCATCTGTGACCACATTGGGGTGAGTGCTGTTTTGAATTTCGAAACGTTAGTCAATTTTCGAATGGCTCAATGGACGGCCATGAATACACACGTTCGCTAGGGAGTCGGAGGCTTGATTCCTGACCTGTCCGGAGGATGATCCCGCGTCAGTTTGGGTCGGAAGCTCGTACATTCAGGAGGTAACAAAGTGGAAGGAAAGGGAAGTGTAACGAAGCGTGATGGCTGATATATGGTGCCTCGGGATTTATGATAATCGATGGTTCCGTAGGGTTTTTGCACGGGAAATGGCAAAATATGTACGTGGGACTCTCAGGCTTTCGTGTGATGTTGCTTTTGTACTCTGAAAAATAGGGCCACGAGTGTTATGTGCGTTCTAGATGGCGACGATGATGATGATTCTGCTGCTGCCTTGTGAATAGTTTTTCGGTCTTTGTTTTAAACCGGTTGTTCGTATTTGAGCCTAATTTTCTTAGCACCACTACTTGTGGGGGTCTTTGTATGCACTGGGATGAAGTCGTTCAGGCAGTGGGGCGATGCTGATTCTCAGAATATATTTTATTTTGGGTACCTTTCCTAATCTGAATGGAAATTTTCGGTAGGCAGAACTGATTGCCCCCAGTAATATGCCACGCGAGAGTAGGAAAGAGTGGGGAAGATTTTCGAGTGCAAGAAGGTTTAAGCTTGCTACCATTGGCAGGTTTGCTCGTTCTATTTGGATAAGTAATTCGTCGGCTGTGGAATTAGGAAAGTATACATTCTTCACGGATAGAAAGTTGCTTGTTTAGAGATGATTAGATTCTTGTTATCTTTATGTTGACTGCATGGATTCAGGGGAAAGCATTGAATCGTTTGTCATTATTATTCTAGTGGTGGACAACATCTGCTATGAACAATCTTAAGCTAGAAATGCCATCCAAAAATTTGTTACTCGAAAGAACTGCTAATGTCTTAAAGATGTGATGAAATCTGTTATAAAAAATCAAATGCTAAAAATTCTTCACCTGAAAATGTTTCTATATGCGAGATCTCGCGAATATTTGCATAGTCTTAGTTCTTTAACAATTTTCTACGCCTATGATTTTAGAATTTTGTACGCAATCTTGAATTCCAAGTATTAGAATAAGACACAGAGCTATGAAAAATATTATCAAATATTTATTTTTTTAAATGTTCGATTGTATTTCCAAAGATTCTGAATCTTTGAATTTTTTTCAAGTTCGTGATTGTAAAAGGCATTTCATGAAGTCATTTAGGAGGTTTGATCAAATTTCGGTCCTACTTAGCACAGTCCACACTTAACCTCTCTTTTTCGAACGGATATGAACCCAAAAATGGAATGATTCTACTATAGATGACTTCCAAATGTATATACCTTTATATACGTACTGTTGGATTTGATAAAGACTCACAAATTGTTGAGATGATGTTAGAAGTCTAACAATACGTTTTGATTTCAAATTTGTGCTACGAGTTTCAATTCCATCCTAACGCATTGAAATGCGATTGGTTTTTCTAGGATTTGGTTTATTACACGAATGAACGTAGGAAAAAAATGGATTTGCTAGGAGCGCTGCTTTTTTTAGAGCAATGAGTGTAATGCCGCTGCCATGCTGACTTGGAAAGCGTGACAAATCTATTTTAAGGAATAATATCAATAATAAAAATCCTATGGACGCGCGACGCAACGTTTCGCTTTCCGCGTCAGCATGGCAAAGCCTAAATACTCATACAATGCGCTCGTATAGGCTCCATTTTATAGCTCTGATCATTAACTACGTTGACAGTCAATGGGGGGCAATTATGCACAGCCCATACAAATTTAAAAAAATGTATATGGACAACTCTAGATAGATCTGGAATTAGGGCGTAACAGCTTTTGTAAACAATGACTTCTCTCGATGATTTCTAGAAATCAAGGCTTGCCCAAGCAAATTAATATCACCATCAGGTAGGGGAAGCCTTCCCCTACCCGATGGTTGTGTTGGTTTGCGTGGCCGCGCCTTGAATTTCTATAAGTCTTCGAGAGAAGTCATTGTTTACAAAAGCTATTAGGCCCTAATTCCAGCTCTATCTAGAATTGTCTACGCAGATGGAGGGGATCATGAATCCCATAAAACTGTCTACGTAGTTAATGAGAGCTAACGCATCGAAATAACGTATTATTAATATAAACACAGTTATGTAATTGATGTTTTCTGCTCGATTGAACGAAAACGGGCGATTACAGCGAAGTAGCGCTCTACCCTATGTATTTCCTTTCGCATACAGATATGTTAGAACATTTTCAAAGTTCCAGAGTATTCCAATGAATATTCTCAGTTTCATCATTTAGTTTTCAAAATTCGGTGTAATGAACCATTCTGACCCATTCTGCCTTATGACGTTCGGCCTAATAGTCCTACACCGCTATTGCCTATCCACTGGCTCTCGTTGGATCCGATGACGAAAGAGAAAAGCTGTGTAGTTGAAGTCAAAAAATGCGTTGAATTCGTTGAAACGAGCTGACATAAAGTGAATTAGGTCATGTAAGCCGTATTTCACTGCACGTGGATCAAAATGTAGAAAACTTCTCGATCAAAAGACTCGCTCAGATGCATAGATTTTAATTTTCACCAAAATCCCAGTAGTCCATATCACTTTTGCTGGCTAAAGGGACATGCAAATTGGATCCGTAGTGATACGTTGCGGCGAAATGACAGCCAAATCTATTATCTAACTGTCAGATTTGCCGCAAAGGATCAACAACAGATAACAGCGTAGTAAGGGAGCAGATGAGTTTGCTGGTCGAAAGATCATATATGATTACCTTTGTGTGGGCGAGATTTATGATAGAAGAATTTCACATGATGAATTTTTCCCATTAGTACGTCAGAGTTCTCTTTTAAGTTGACAAAATGATTGGACAAGTAATTCTCTTGGGCGGTGGTTACATTTCATTATTCCAAATGTTTCTTCGAGAGCGTGGTTAAAAGGTCTGGTAAGTCAGGGCTTCATTCGCGTGATGTCAAGACTTATGCCCAACCACTACTCGCTAGACGCACATATCTACATAATAAACCTCGTTGACAGCAATATATATAAAGGGTGATACGGTTAAAATTTGGTCAAGGGAAAACGCGTGTAAATCGGTGAAATCGTTTATTTAAAAAATCAAATTAAATTTCTTTTTCAAGTTCAATTAGTATAAAATTCAGGAAAAATATTCAGTTAGGCTTCCGCTTTTCCAAATCCGAATTGCCGGGCCTTACGCTTGACCCCTGCCATCAGATTTTGTACAGCCACCTTGTCCACCTTCTTCGCCGCAGAAAGCCAGTTTGCCTTGAACTGCTGCTCGCCCTTAGCAGTTTTTTTGGTCTTCTTTAGGTTCCGCTTGACAATAGCCCAGTATTTCTCAATTGGGCGGAGCTCTGGCGTGTTGGGAGGGTTCTTGTCCTTGGGAACCACCTGCACGTTGTTGGCGGCGTACCACTCCATGGCCTTTTTACCGTAATGGCAAGATGCCAAATCAGGCCAAAACAGTACGGAACAACCGTGTTTCTTCAGAAAAGGCAGCAGACGTTTATTCAAACACTCTTTCACGTAAATTTCTTGGTTGACAGTCCCGGAAGCTATGAAAATGCTGCTTTTCAAGCCACAGGTACAGATGGCTTGCCAAACCAGATATTTCTTTGCAAACTTTGACAGTTTCATGTGCTTGAAAACATCTGCTACCTTTCCCCTTCCTTTTGCCGTATAAAACTCCTGTCCCGGAAGCTGCTTGTAGTCGGCTTTGACGTAGGTTTCGTCGTCCATTACCACGCAGTCAAACTTCGTCAGCATCGTCGTGTACAGCCTCCGGGATCGCGCTTTGGCCGTCGTATTTTGTTTATCATCGCGATTTGGAGTCACTATCTTCTTGTAAGTCGATAGTCCGGCTCGTTTTTTGGCTCGATGCACGGTTGTAGACGATACACCCAGCTTATTTGCGGCATCTCGGAGAGAGAGGTTAGGGTTTCGCTTGAAACTACCGGCAACTCTCTTTGTCGTCTCAGCGGCTTCCGGTTTTCGATTTCCCCCCGATCCAGACTTCCTGGCTGTCGACAAACGTTCCCCAAACACTTTAATTACATTTGTAACGGTTGATTTGGCAACTTTTAGCGATTTTGCCAACTTTGCGTGCGAGTAGCTCGGATTTTCGCGATGCGCGAGCAAAATTTTGATACGCTGCTCTTCTTGCTTGGACGGCATTTTGACAACTGAAGAGTGAATTCCAAAATCAAAATAGGAGCAACATTCTACACACACACACCTTCAAAATGAGGGGTGTTCAGGTTTTTTAAATGCAAAATTGAAAGAAATACGTCAAGTTGATATTGACCAAATTTTGACCGTATCACCCTTTAGGTGCAGAACCGGTTATGATGACATCGATCACGCAGTTTTGTATTGTCCGGATAATGACGCCTCCAGAGCACGGCTGTTGGATACCCTAGTGGTCCGAGGTAGACAACCCTTCCACAGACAAACAGACATAACACATTGAATATTTCTCACTGTAAAACATCGTCGCAAAAACATTACTGCCATCTGTTGAGTACACTGTGGTGGGTAGTACGCTGAACAGATGGCGGTAGTGTGTAAACGTCAAACGCAAGGGAATTGACTATGCGCGCCACAGGTGGCGGTACTACCAACTACGATACTTTTAAATTGACCGTTAAATGCTTGTTCGATGAACAACTTGCGAGTGTTATGTCTGTTTGTCTGTGACCCTTCCGTGAAGTAAGAGATGTATTGGGAACTCGTGATCTTCCCTACATGCAGGCGATCTACGAATTTCTTTGTTTGTCTGATGTTAAAGTTTGATGTGACCATCCCCTCCTTTCTAAACAATTTCCAGCCATTGTGTCCCAGTCTTGTTGTCCTCCTGTTTCTGTGCTACTTGCCCCTGCTCAGCCAGGATTTCGTGAACCGTCCGACAGTAGTATCTGAAGGAGGCTTCAGAAACCAGTTTCCTACCTAGCTCCGCAAAGTCTCGCACACGCCTGAGCCTAGTAAATAAACGAACTAGTTTAAAAAAAGATAACAGCGTGGACCTTAACCACCACCTATGATCAAGTGTATCAACACCTAGAAGCCGAAAGGGGTCCTCGTAGGTGAGTGATAGGTTTTTGATGTCTTGGACAACATTTCTCAAAACTGTGAAATGCACATCTTTGTTATTAAAAAAAAATATCATTGTAGGACACTCCGTTCAAAATATAGATTCCAAGCACCACCTATGTGGCAGGACTACGAACTAATCAAAAACACCAAAAGTTGGCTCTTAATAAACTGAGAACCTCTTTCGAAGACTGAAAATCTGTACAATGCATACCCACGGCGCTAGAAGTTTTGGCCATGTTACCGGGTTTACTGCTCCACTGTGAGATGGTGTCAATTGTCTTTTATAAAATAGACCCAAATTAGTGGTTCTTCCGAAGCAACATTTTTTGTTTTGTTGAAGTTTTATAGCTGTTGATATAAAAAAATCAAAAAACCTTCACTGAAGACCACATTGCTTTAACAACCTCCTGTTAACCGCTATACAGCCATGTCATGGCAAATTGGCCCAGTTTTAATGCAATCATCAAAACTTGATATGCGAACTACCTTAGGATCATAGGTTTTATGTCAGTTTTATCACAATTTGTTAAAAATAAAAGCTTAAAACCTCCTCATGGTCAGAAAGTGAATCATAGAATCATAAAACTATATTACAACCACGTAAATTGCTCCTGAAGAAATTCACATTTTGACATGAAGGTTTTAAGTTGAGTTTTTTGGACGATAGTAAATATTGAGAAATATTTTATTGTGGTTTTATTCTTTCGATGTTTGATGTGAAATCATGATCCTTGTCAGTTGGTAATAATAGCTCAAATTATTGTATATTGAAAATAAGACGACTTTATTACAATTTTGAACCCATCTTTATACACCCAACCGGTGGATGTAAGATTCGCTTACAATTATGTGGGATTCATCATCAGAGGATGTAAGTGGAGACCGCATGAACCGAGGATGCGATATACCTAGCTGTGGTCCAATGCAATAAAATTGGAGACCGAAAAATGTAGAGTGTAATAGTGAGGTAAATTAATTATGTCGAAAAAAAATAGGAAAAAGGTTGCCGACTGGACTCGAACAACGAACGTTGCGATCATCAGACTTGTGCTTTCTCCACTGCTCTCTCCATGCTTCTGAATAAGGATAGCCTAAAAGCAAACAAGAAGCGTTCCTTTCCTCTCACACTCGACTTCGTATGCTTTTTCTGCTGGAGAGATTCGCGGCAAGGGTGTGCGTCGTTCTACCATGTCATACATAAAAATCAAGGCAAATGCTGGCTTGTGTAGGTGAAAGCACAGACAGAACACGAAATAAAAAAGGCAAAAAACCATTACATCGCCTGTAAGGTCAACTTCTAACATTCGCTGCGATGTTCATGAACAGAGGATGATAGGAAATGGAAATAACATTCATTGTAATAGATTTTTGGTTTGCGTGGCTTCAGAGCATGTCGTGCAATATTTTCGGTGATTATTAAACAAAATAGGAGCAAAAATTCGCCGTATGAATACTAAAATATAGGGATATTTTTGATTTGTCTACATTAGCACCATGCATTCAAGAATCATTAAAGGTTATCTTTTTAGTACGAAACTGTTACTACAGTTGAACAATAACCAGTCACATATTATTTTATTATACATAGATGTATGAAAGTGTTTTATCACCTATCAATTATACGTAATTATTAAAAATGCCTCAATATAACATAACATAACATATTATCCTAGATTGGAATTCTATAGCATAACATAAACCTAATGGTTGTATCTTAGCATTTCCCAACCCAACTAGGGAGCGTTAAGTTATATATAAGCTCTATAGCTAGCTTGCTGGTTTTATTCGGTACAGCGAATCAAAACAAAACAAAGCCCTTGGCAACCTGTTAAAAAGTCAACATTCCAAGCGATCCTCCTATTTTCACTTGTTATCAAGATGTAAGAAATGCTATTGGCCCCATTAAAAGTTTTTTCAATACAAGGTTTAAAGCTATGTTGCCAATACTGGCCATATCCAACCGGATTTAGTGAAACTGTCTGCGTTGTTTTAAGAAGGGTTCGTGGATCTTTCGGAAGTGTATCGGAAAGCCGCTTGTTCAATATTTTTAAGAGCTCTGTAGAACTTCCAGTTGTTTCATATTGGCGATCGTCTCATCTACATCGCGTTCAAAAGCACTGAAGGGGTTTGCATTTGATGTATCTGAATCGATTTGTTTTTTTTTTTTATAATGGTTGCAATTTTCAAAGTATTTTTTGTAATTGTTGTTGTATAATTCTTATCTGTCAATCTTAGGCCTCTGATAAAGATGATAGTTGTAATGAGGCTATAAGGAAGGTATAAGAGTGCTTCAAGTTTTATATCGGTCATGAAAATTATGCCATAAAACATAATTGCATGTTATGTTCTGGTTCTTCAGTTATAAGTAGTGATACAGAACCACCTTACAGCAACCGTTAAAACTATGAACTCTGAGTTTTAATTTAGTATGTATGTATGTATGTAAGTAGCCACCATCCTAGCTTGGGTCTTGCCCTGCATGCGGCTCCACTCAACAGCAAGATCAAATTCCGTCATCATTCTGAATTCAACATACTGCTGTATGAAGGGCCAAAAAGGGTTGGACGGGCCCGTAAGCAGAGGCACTTACGCGAAACCCGCGGGAATAAGAGAATCTCCTTCCAACAATATGATCCAACAAAATGAATAACGAAATTCGCAATACATGTTAAGCTTTCCACGGGATGGTTTGTTAAAGAAGAGCGCGTCAAATTCATTGCAACTGTTGGAGTGAAATGTAACTATCTAAAATGACAGTACACATTCCCTCCTAGACTCCGGTTGGCACTCCACTCCATTGTCCAGTTACAACTTCAATGATGCCCTGATGCTCCCTCCCCTCCCAGTATTTATTGGAATTTACATTATGAATTTATATATATAATCATGTAATATACCTATAATGAATATAAAATATGTAGAAAAATGAAAAATATAATAAAAAATTAAGATGTTTTACAAAATACAAATAACCTAGATTATTGGGTCCTATACACACACTTTTTGTTTTGTGTGCCATGAAATGACATAATGCATAATTGTATGTTTTGAAAATATAATACTGAAGTATTGAATCAATAGACCGAAAATCGAGGTTATTTGGACATGAGATATTATATTTAAAAGGATACTACCAAACCGACCATCAAACGCACTGCCCACAAAAGCAGACACGTCCCCTCGAAAATGCAATCGAGGAATGTACAAGAACAATCCTCAACTGGAACGTACTCACCAAATCAATGTATCCGGGAGCGCATTCCCGATGTCGTCAAACGGCAAAAGAAGGGAACTCGATGAGAAAATTTGTGATACGGAATTTTCACTGAAAACAACCGCGAATTTCACCATCTAACTGCGAAACACGTTTGAAGCACGAAGCACTTTTGGTACACTTTCGATATCAATTTCTTTCGAAAAAACTTAATTATTTTTTTTTTTGCAAAAATAGTTGCAAGTGAACCAACATCAACACCGATCGTGCCAAGCTCTATCACGCACCTTGCAGCGCGTATATGAAATGAAATTACAAATTATCACTCGCGATGCCACAAATATCTGGTCGGGGATTAAAAAAAATCAAACAACTCAGAAAGCACCAAATCTTCTGACGCTTGCAAACATGATGAATCACGTTTTCTTTCTCGATTCTAAAACTTCCCAGAAAGCGAGAAAACCACCAATCACACACGTATAACCGTCCGGGAGGCAGAGTGCCAGCGCTAATCCGACAATTGCAGCCGAAAACTATGAAAGCGAACGCACGCACAAAACAGAGAACAAACTCAACCGTATCCAAAGGGGTTCCGTGCGCGACGTACTCTGAGTTTTAATTTAGTAGTCATAAAACAGTTTTATAGACGACTCGACGGCCTGATTTTATGACATCCTCACAAAACCTTAATACAACCACAGGCTGGAAGGGATGCTATGATAAAACAATAATAAAATAAGAATAAATCTTCCAAGCATTTAGATTGTTACTTGGGTTAGCCTATTGTTTATTAACTCCTATCCCAAACTTCCTGCAGTGCCAGTAGGGCACACAGCCTAACCGAACGTCTGTTTCCCATGTTTGGAGCAGCTGATCATCATTTTCGTGCCAACGTTGGACTCTAATGGGCTGTTTACACTTATGCTAGTTCACTAGCTCAACCAGCTCAACCAACTAGCACGAATTTCAGTTGTTCCTGAAAACTCATGCTGGTAGACGCTGATGCCCTGTTTACATTATGCTGGCTACTTTTTAGTACAATAAGTTCGGTGAACCTTACCTTCGAAGACACATCGAAATCTGGCCGGTGGACCAAAAAGTGGACCAGAATATCACTAAGTTTTCGTCAATAAAAAAAGTGCCTCTGTTAGAGATTTGGCCAAAAAACTGAGAACGTCCAACGTGCCAAGGCAAGAAACTGGCTGAAAATGTTCAAGAAGCAGAAGAAGTCAAAACGGAGTCACAAACATGCCGCATACCCCAAACGGAGGACTCGGAAGCTATATGATAGCCTGCTGGCTGAAAAATTGACGTGTGTTATCATGGACGATAAAACATACCAGACGCTCCCGGGAGACCAATACGACACAGTCCGTGATGGTCACACAGTTGGCGATGGCTTTAAGTCATTTTTTGCCGAAAAATTGGGTAAGAAGGTTATATGTGAGTGTGGAAAGTTGTCAAATCTATTTGTGACGAAGGAGAAGATGAACACTGAAATTTACGTTCGGGAGTGTTTGAATCGGCGTCCGCGGCCCATGATCCGTCAACCTGATGGCACAGTACTATTTTGGTCCGATTTGGTGTCAATGCACTACTCGAAAGACACGGTGGCTTGGTACAAAGCAAACAATGTGCAATTCGTGCCAAAAAATATGAATCCTCCAAATTGTCCGGAGGCCCGGTCAATCGAAACTTTTTTAATTCATTCCAAAGGATATCTAAAGCGAAGAATTTGAAAGAGGTTGGACGAAACTACCCAAGCTACATTTCTGGTTTTATGAAGGTTCTGTAGACCATGATTCAGACTTGTAGAATGCTATGAAACCTTGATAAAACTTCCAATGTTGCTTGGGTAGCCAGCATGATCACCAAAGGATCTGTGCTGAAGCTCATGGGCAGCGTCAGATCAAAAGTTTGCTCCTTGGCATACGAATAAAGGAACTGCGGATTGTTTTCATTCAAATGAAAGAGAATACTACAGAGAACATATAGGGGAAATGTCAGCCTAAATGCCCCATAATTTGGGCCCATACATAAATTCAGCAAACGACTAAATTTTCAATAGCGACCAAAAATATCCATTTGTACCGTCCTAAATACGCGTTCATCTAGATAAAATTGATAAAGAGAAGATTTTTAGCGATGGGCCCAATCTTAGAATCATAGGCCAATATTAAAGCCATTTCATCTATGAAATAATAATTTGAGTTCACTGATATAACGTTGTTTTATTCCAATAATAAACTGTGCTTGTACTTTCTGGGATACCCTATATCATTAAGGGATGAAGCAAGAGCTGTAGATTTACTGGTCATGTCCAGTGGAGTTCAATACCGCGTATGACGTAGGAGTCCTCTGATTTGACTATCGATCCACTTCAGATGATTTGATAATGTCAGCGCTGTCTTCTCATCACCTTGAGGACAACTTAACCATTAAATTATTTGAATATTTATACTCATATTGATAACCTGTTAAATTATTCTATGTGTATATTTTAGATGTTAAGTTTTTGTAAACACGCCAACACGTATTAAAGTAAAGGAATTAGTTCTGGTATTCTCTGCTTCTAAGCTACAAATAAGCGTACGGTAAATTTGCTTGAAAACAAATGCACAATAAATGATTTTGAACTAAAATCTAACCTTCGTGAAATGGAGCTTGAAAATTTATAGCGCTAAATTTCCCTTGTTAAGTTGATCTGGCTGCCACTGCCATTGTTATGAGGGAAAAGTTACGAGCGGTACCATATTTGACTATCCTACAGCATCCGATTGGCAGCATCAGTCTCATCTCAACTTTACCACCAAACAAAGTGTAGGTAGTGCGTTAGGTTAAATACTAAACTCAAATATTTACGCTGATCGTTATCGAAGTAGAGTTTTATGATCTACTTAGCCGAATAAATTTGCATAGGCCCTAGGCAGTTTATTACGGTTGTAAAATTGTTGTAGCTGCTGGCGCGAGCAAACGGCGGCATCGCTACGTCCGAATGGTAGTGTTTGATGGTGACGAAAGTATTGCCTTCGTGCTGCTGTAGGCAATCATGTGTCCACGTGTCGAACAACGACCGTGAACTGGAAATTCACTCTCCCATGAGAAATAGTAAACATTGGAATCGATCGCTTTTTACGAGCCTACTCTGCAAAAGCAAACAATATCACACTAAGGTGGTGCCTAGCGGTTGGGGGGCAAAGGGGGGAGGGTGAAGGAAAACACTTTTAGTTCGACCGAACTAATAAGTTATTGGCCTGATGCGATGAGTCTCATACAAACTAAGCGATAAGCTTATATTTTGAGGATTTTATCGACATACTTAGGGAAGTGGTGTGAAAATTGAAAACGAAGCTTATTGATTTTTTATGTGAATAATCTGTGCTAGTAAAGACATACAGTCCGATTCGAGCGATGTAAGGAAATAAAACGGAACGGCATAGGAAAGTTTTTTTTTTATTCGGAGAAGATTGTGCATAAGTTTGTATGATGCTGCCGCAGAAGACGCCAACGCTGCCAAATGAAATTTGCATATTTTTCGCAAAATAGATTTGAATAAAATGTATAGGGTAGGTGTACCAATTATAGACACATGTTCCTAACAGGTGTTCAATAAAAAATGAGAATGATTTCAGTGCCGTCCAGCGCTCTTGTGAGAGCATCGCGACTAAGTTGCGTCGTACGGCTGACCAGGGCCTCTTCTCCAATATTCATTGGCGTTTTTTTTTTGAAGAATAAACATTATGTTTTTAATAAAAAATACTAAAATCGTTGAAATTTTTTTTTTTTTACTAGCTATATGACTGAAAAAATTTAATTTTTTATTGAACACCCGTTATTATGGTCCCACAAGGCATAATTGGAACTAATAGCCATAATTGGGGCACCTACTCTATTAAATCTAATAAAAATTCAAATTACATTCCTCCGATACCCAAGTAGATGAGAAAATCAAACCAATAGCAAGTTTAATATTAAAATTAGGGAACAAAATGTCAAAAATTGATATAAGCTTGATTGCAATAAGAGGAGAAAAATATCAAAAATAATGTCAACAAATCTATGCGACCATTACTGAGTAATAGCAAAGTAAGTTGTTGCATAGCTAATGAATAGTAAATTAATATCACATTTTGCTATTAAATCGCATCATGCTATTAGTATGTTATTTAAATTAATAAATATAATGACATTTTAATAGCTCATTGTGCTACCTGATCAATAGTTGTTCTTGAAATCTTAATAACAAAATATTATAACAATAGCAAATTATGCATTTATGACAGTATAAGCTATTAACTTATTATAGCGCATAACATACCCATAACATCCCGAGCAGGAATGAATATCTCGATACTTTAAATTGGTATGGATGAGCCTGACATAAGAGGTAAAATATTAAAAAATAATACCAAAAAAAATGTTCCCACAAAACCATTCCAATATGTACCAAATTATGATAATGCAATACCAAAATAATACCTCCCACGTACTCTTTTGGTATCCAAATATCAATTTTTGGTATTCACAAAGTATTTTGCATGTGATTTTTTGGTATTATACCTCTTATGTCATGCTGGTCAATACCAAATTTTGGAATCAGATCAGAATCAGGTATGGATAGTAAAATTTGATATTATTTTGCTCTGGTTTTGCAATTCTCCTCTATCTGGGTATGCTTACCCGAGTAGAAGAGAATATCAAACCAATAGCAAGTTTTACTATTATCAAAAGAATATCTGAACATCTCAGTTTGTTATTGGTTTCATCGAACTCTTATTAAAATATCCAAAATAATAACTAAAATACAGGGTGTTTGGTTCCGGGTTTTACATATTTTCAGGGTAGATAGGGCTCCTAAAGTTATGAAAAAATCCCCATGAAACATAGGGTCGGAAATGACTGCTAAGTGAGTTATTCAACATTTTATGTTTTTTTGTATTGCCAACTTTGGTTAGCTATATTTTTTTTAATCTTAATGTGGTTTTCTGATTTCAACATACCAAATGAAAGATTAAAGTCTTAGCTATCAATGCTTTCTATAAAATAATTCGATTAAAGTTAATTATCATACACTAAAATTGAAAAGTATGTTGAAAGTACCAAAAAAACTGGTGAAATTTCATACATTTTAGTGTTTTTAAGTTGGAAATTTTCATTTCTGTTTATTTTGTTGTTCTACAAAACATTTTCCATGCAGTTCCCTAGATTTGTGCCTTTGGTAGTAACCTTGTAGGCTTTATGGTTTCTTCGTAATTATTGATTTAAAACAGCCATAAAAACTTGTGACGTTTTCTTAAAATGCGCTATAGTCACCCTATTCGTTCGTACGTTCGGCTGTTGCAGTGGACTACGCACATGAAAATTTGGTAGAATGTTATTGTAAATGTTTAGCTACATTCTTAACTTTTGATTACCGCACATCTCCTGCGCCGAAAGAAAACATAACTGCGGAGATGTTTCGCGGTATCGAATATTGCTCAGTCTCAGCAGAAAACACAACGAGAGACACCGAATCGGCGAATTCTGAGAGCGGAAGGGAGAGAAGTAGGTAGTGGTAATAAGTCGATGTCCTTTTTATTTCATAACACTCGCAGCCAGAGATGCCAGATCTACGGAAATCTCCGTAGATCTACGGATTTTACAAATTTTTGCGGAAATACGGATCCGTAGGCAAAATCTACGGAATTCGGTACAGTTTATACGGATTTTTTCTTGAGTATACGTCTCCCTTCAGAATCGAATTTTACAATCTAGAGTATAATCTGATTCTGAATGGAAAGAAGCATAAAGTAAAATACAACCGTTTTCTTGCTCACTTATCCGCTTTTTGATAGAATTTCCGTTAACGGCGACCGACTCTGTAGCTCTTCTCTCCTATGAAATATCCCGTGAGCAAACGTCAGACTGTGCGTGAAACTCTTCACTCCGGAGAAGGTTCCCATTATATACTGTCAATCTTTGCTTGAAGAGAAAATTTTTCGACGGTGCCGTGTGAAGGCGAATAAAAGTCGTGTCGGTCGACCGTAGTCGAGACATTTTCTGTGATAATCGACTGCCTTTGCTTCCGACACTTGCAAAACAAGCTTCTAAATTACAGTACCAATGTTATACGACAGGATCTGTCATAGTGGTCTTTGGTTTTTTGTTCATGATTCCGTTATAAAAAATCTGGGACTTTGAACAGTTTTCTGAAGTCTATGACTTGGAAAATTGGTAACTACACTGCAATGCTCATTTCTGTTTGTCAAACTTTGTAAACATATCAAACAGAAATGAATAAATAGTGTATTACTGAATTATAAGTGGGGATGGATTGTGGAACTCTTCGGTAAAACTTAAAAAAATCTGTGAAAAATTCAAAGTTGAGAAATGTGTTACCAAAATTTACAGACTAACTTCTGTTAACCCCGTGTAATGATGAAAAATAAAAATTTTCGGTTTTATCCAATCTTTACGAATAACAGTCATTTGAATTTTAACCGAGTCAGTAATCCAAAAATCCAGTAAAAATACTAACTCCTGTAAAAAAAATCTAATAGCGAATTCGTTTATTATCGGGGTTGGAACCAGTTCCAACCCAGTGCGAAACCGAACTTTTTATCAGTGCGAACCTCAACCTGAGCTAGGTTTTAAAAACAAACGAGCAAACTGACGTTTGTCAGAAAACAAGCAGACCCAATCCTGATACCCGATCCAGGTTGGAACTGAATAATAAACGAATTCGCTATAAGTGTGTATACAGAAGCAGCGGAGCTCCACACTCCTCCATCGAAACAGCACCGCAGCTGAGCTGCGAGTGTTATGAAATAAAAAGGACATCGACTTATTACCACTACCTACTTCTCTCCCTTCCGCTCTCAGAATTCGCCGATTCGGTGTCTCTCGTTGTGTTTTCTGCTGAGACTGAGCAATATTCGATACCGCGAAACATCTCCGCAGTTATGTTTTCTTTCGGCGCAGGAGATGTGCGGTAATCAAAAGTTAAGAATGTAGCTAAACATTTACAATAACATTCTACCAAATTTTCATGTGCGTAGTCCACTGCAACAGCCGAACGTACGAACGAATAGGGTGACTATAGCGCATTTTAAGAAAACGTCACAAGTTTTTATGGCTGTTTTAAATCAATAATTACGAAGAAACCATAAAGCCTACAAGGTTACTACCGAAGGCACAAATCTAGGGAACTGCATGGAAAATGTTTTGTAGAACAACAAAATAAACAGAAATGAAAATTTCCAACTTAAAAACACTAAAATGTATGAAATTTCACCAGTTTTTTTTTGGTACTTTCAACATACTTTTCAATTTTAGTGTATGATAATTAACTTTAATCGAATTATTTTATAGAAAGCATTGATAGCTAAGACTTTAATCTTTCATTTGGTATGTTGAAATCAGAAAACCACATTAAGATTAAAAAAATATAGCTAACCAAAGTTGGCAATACAAAAAAACATAAAATGTTGAATAACTCACTTAGCAGTCATTTCCGACCCTATGTTTCATGGGGATTTTTTCATAACTTTAGGAGCCCTATCTACCCTGAAAATATGTAAAACCCGGAATCAAACACCCTGTATAATGGAACTAAAACTGAAGTTGTTGTAATATCAAACCAATTTCAAAGTTTTGTGAACTGCTGAAGATCAAACTAATTGCAAAACCCTTGCCGACTGCGTGACTATCGCAAGTGTTCTGACCACTCACCTATATTTAACACGAGTTTTCTATGAGCACGCAAACCATCAAAGCATGCTCCCCATTTAAACTGCAGGTAAAGATTCCATTGTACTACTAGGTGCGCTAGTGTTCACAAAAATAAATGGAGCCATTTTTGGATCCGAATTTCTATTTCTGTTCTGTGACTTTAGCCTAAATGCTCCCAGATATGTGTTTATTGAGGATCCCATGGAAAAAAAATCACTTGTTTACGTAAGAAAAAAATAAAGGCAGAACCCCAATCTTTAACCATTTTCGAGATATACGGCATAGCAGGTTTGGACTTATACCCACGAATATGATCTAGTGCAAACAGTGTTCTTGGCAGGGCTAGATGCAGTGAGCGGATGAGTACGATACAGATCGAGCGAGAACGCGAGAGTGAGAGGAAGCAAGAGAAGAGAGTACTTTTCTTCAAGTCAGTTAGGTTTTTTTCTTGTGGAAGTTAACGTTTACTATAAGATTCTGGAAACTTTCTTCGTTTTGAGTTACATTACGATTATAATCATGAATTTGCCGGTCGTTTTGCGTGGTCGTTTACGACTTTCAAATTATCGACAATGTTCATACCATGAATATAGGCTTCATTCTTGATCCAGGACCATACAGGGACAATGAGGAAACTGCTGTTCATACCTAGTGTATCAAACAATTTTGCTGTGTTTGCTGTTGCTAAACGTGAAAAAGTTGCATTCAACAAGTCTTTGAATGGTAGATCCCGCTTTCTCTGCGGTTTATTACCTCCTGGTTTCAATCGAATCGACAGTGCGAGATTCTGTCGCTCCATGTCGGGAAGACTTTCATCGAATACAGCAAGGCCAACTAGTTCCTCGCTTAGATACCAACCCAAAAAACATTGCAAGTTTTATGGAGGTTTTAAAGCATGTTACAAGTCTAAATCATGGTCTACAGAACCCTTATAAAACCAAAATTGTTACTTGGGAAGTGTGCAACAAAAATTTCTGGCGCCACCTCTAAATCTTAACGAAAACGCTCATTTTTGGATATGTTCCTCATTTGGCCCTAGTAATCATTGTCCACATGAGAAAACGTGTACCCGAAAGATTTTGAAAAATTAGCCCCACCCTACTGAAAGCTATCCGTCAAATTCATGATTATAATCGTAATGTAACTCAAAACGAAAATTTCCAGAATCTTATTGTAAACGTGAAAGAAAAACCTAACTGACTTGAAGAGAAGTACTATTGTTGATAAGTATTCATCATCGTGAGGTCATATTCGAGAATTGGATTTTATGGATTAAGAAAATTTAACACAAATATAATGAACACATTTCTAGAGAAATATTTCAAAATGTCCTATCTGCATTGATCGATTCTCTTCCGTAAAAGCTCAGCTGTAAAAGCTTTCCCTATTGTATTTGACGTTTTGGATGCTAGATAAGAATCTACTTTATCAAACTATGTTGTAAAATTAGCGCGAAATCTGTTTGCATAGCAGTGGTTATCAAAAGAGATAGTCGATGAAGATAATCGATCAAAGCAGATAGGACCATTTGAAATGTTCATCGAGATTTAATCATTCTCTCTCTCTCTTCTCTTCTCTTTCTCTCTCTCACACTCTCGCGTTCTCGCTCGATCTGTATCGTACTCATACGCTCACTGCATCTAGCACTGCCAAGAATATTGTTTGCCCTAGATCATATTCGTGGGTGTAAGTCCAAACCTGCTATGTCGTATATCTCGAAAATGGTTAAAGATATCGCCAAACGGACAAAATGTTTGTCCTTCAGGGTAACGATATATTGTCGATATATTGGACTTAAGCTACTGGCGCCACCACTAAATCTTAACGAAACACGCTCATTTTTGGATATGTTGTTTGTTTGGCCTTAGTAATCATTTTCCACATGAGAAAACGTGTCCCCGAAAAATTTTGAAAAATAAGCCCCACCCTATGCCGGCAGGGTGTGTAGAAGTTTAATTGTGAAAGTATTTCTGATGATTCTATGCGATGTGAAATAATGTCATTGATGAAGAAAAGCATTGCAAATTCGCAGCGTTCTTTGAGTGTTTGTAAGTTGATGAGCATACAGCGTGCTTCATATGATGGAAGAGGAAATGCGGTCCAATTCAATTTCCGAAGGGCATATAAAAGGAATTGTTTTTGGACGGATTCTATGCGTTCCTCGTGTATGGCAATCTACGGATTCCATACCAGGTTACAGTATTCCATAATAGGTCTTACGTATGTAATATATAATAATATGATAGTGTATGGGTCTTGAAAATTATAGCTGAACCTCTTAATGAAGCCCAACATACTATTTGCTTTCATTATCATTGTATTATAATGTTCTACAAAAGTGAGTTTGGAGTCTAGGATCACACCTAGGTCCCTTACAATTTTACATTTTTCTACTTTTTGGTTCCCTAAAAATATTTCAAAAAGAGGTGTTTGTACTTTTCTGCTAAATACAATTGCGTTACATTTTTTTACATTGAGTTGGAGTAGACTTTTAATACACCAAGTGTTGAACAAACTGATTTCATTCTGGAATTCTTCTGTGTCTCTAGAATTACTTATTTCCATGAAGAGCTTCGTGTCGTCTGCATATATAAGAACTTTTATTTTTTTTAAGTATGTAGGAAATGTCGTTTACGTACAAAGAAAAAAGAATTGGGCCTAAATGAGAGCCCTGCGGCTCCTCAGAGGTGACCGAAATAGGTTCTGAAAGTTTATTCTGAAAACGAACTATTTGTTTGCGTTGCATTTAGTATGATTGGAGCCAATTCAGAAGTCTAGATTCCATTCCTATTTTTTGCAATTTAAAGAGTAATAATGGTATGTCGATTCGGTCAAATGCTTTACTGAACTCAGTATAAAGAGCTTCCACGTGCTTGCCATTGTCCATTGCGTTAAGAATGAAGGTTACAAATTCAAGAAGATTAGAGGTAGCTGAACGACCTTTAAAAAAGCCGTGCTGTTTGTTTGTAATTTGATTTTTTACATGCTGAAAAATTTTGTCGTTTACGATTGATTCAAAAAGTTTTGGGATGCAAGAGATAATGGCAATTCCACGATAATTACGGATGTCAGATTTCTTGCCTGATTTGAAAATAGGCACCAAATGAGACGATTTCCAAATTTCAGGGAATTTCCCATTTTTCAGAGACATATTGAAAAGGCGTTCTAAAGGATTACTGATTTTGCATTCATGTTGTTTAACTGAATACGGGCCTGGCGTAAATGGTTAGCATCTATGCTTCTCACGTTGAAAGACTTGAGCTCAAATCTCACCCCAAGCAAAACACGAATGACCTAAAATGTGTTATACAAAACAAATAAACAATAATCGTTATGAAGAGCTTTGAGTGTGTTGATTTATTTCCTTTAAATTCCGTTATAATTGCTTATCTTTTGCTAGATATACGTATTTTGTCTACTACTTGCAGACTTCGTCAGTGCCAAGTGCTCAACACCACTTGAGTACTTGGCACTGATGAAGTCTGCAAGTAGTAGACGAAATACGCGTATCTGTCAAAAGATAAGCAATTATAACGGAATTTAAAGGAAATAAACCAACATACTCAAAGCTCTTTATAAAAGGATTCCTTTAAGAGGTTCGACAAATTAAAAAAAAATTAAACTAAACTTAACTTAAATTAAATTTTAAACAATACGTTAACAGCAGAACTTCAAGTTAAGTTGAAGTCACACCTCGCAATTTCAAGAGCACACAGCTCAAGATCTACGAGGTTTTTACATTTGAAAATTCCAGATATTGCTTGCGTCTCCGCAGCAAACAACAAGTAGTAGTTTTAGCTACGTGCATTCATAGAAACCTTATTATTTGTACATGTCAAATTGCGAAGTGTAATACGAAAATAGGACGCTACAGGGAATCACCTTAAGTTATTTAAAAAGTCTTGACTGCATAATGAAAGCACAATATGATATCAGACTTCTGTCGCGGCAATTGAAATCAAGATTAGTTTTCATTATGATAGGAACTGCAAACTTTAATATCGATTTGCTTTCATTTTGTTAACCGACTTTGCTCGGGTACATTTTTAAATTTTTTGGCGAAGCGGAATATGAACCCGAGTTGTGAGGAAGCTTTCTATACTACGTATACAACATGATCCTTGAAGCTGAGCTTGGAGTCTATCAGTATTCCCAGATCCTTGATAGTCGATTCACGTTTCAAAGTTATGCCCGTCAGGGTGTAGTCATGGTGAAGAAGCGAACGCTTGCGGCCAAAGGAAATCACAGAGGATTTCGAGACATTCAGTGACATGCGATTCATACGACACCACTCAACGAAGACTTCCAATTGTTGCTGCAAGAAAATGGCATCACACATCTTTTATCAAGTCGTCCGCATACAATTGTTTAAGGCATTTCAGGATGGTATTGACGTTATTCATGTACAACACAAACAGAAATGGCCCACGGTGGCTACCTTGGGGAACGCCGGATGTCACGGGGAAGGATGAAGAAACCTAGTCTCCAATCCAATCCAAATTGTGTGCGAAACAAGTCGGCAATACCCACGATAGAGTCCACTTCCACTACGCCGTTCGTCATACTTGGGGGTAGTCCGCTTTCCTTTCTTTGGGCATTCACATGGCGCCAAAAGTTCTTAGGATTTGATTTCAGACGACGCTGAAGCTGGTCTTGCTGTGCATGGTACAGTTGAATGTTGAGTCGCTTGTAATTCGTGTTTGCTTTAGAATAATATGCTTTCATAGAATCGGTTTGGTATTTGCTTTGCTTACGAAGAGCAGCCCTTTTAATTTTTTTTTCAATCGCTTAAGCTCTTAATTCGACCAGGCAGGTTTAACAGGTTCGCGACTGATTCGCTTAGGTACGAATTGATCGATTGCGTACAAAAGAATGTTGGATATCATCGATGCTGCGAGGTTAGAATCACAGTCACGCAGTGCCTCTTCCCAGTTGACATTTGTGAGAAAATCATTCATCTCGCTGAAGTTGGCTTCGCCAAAGCTATAGAGGACGCTCTCTACAGTGTCTTTGAAATAACGATGAACGTTGAGCTTTATGCTCACCAGCAGAGGAGGATGATGTCTACAGTTTGTAGCAAATTACACGATGCCTGACCAATCGACGAACGGGATGCACAAGGAAAGTGAAATCCACGAGCATTGCGCTTCCAGCAAACGTCGCGTATGTTGAAGTCACCCAGGATGATTAAGTTGTCAGTGGCGCCCATTTGCGAAACAATCCAATCGAGTGACAGCAGGTGTTTTTCGATGAGAGTACCATCGTTTACACGATCCGGAGGAATGTACACCACGCAAATGTAGAGCGTAGAGTCACGAGAAGTAATTGACACCCACAATTGCTCAACGGACGAATTTCCAGGAGGTGATAGTAACCGTGAACGGCTAAAAGAACGCCACCGCCAGTATTTTACTGCTGTTGGATGGCGGCTGGTCTTGGTGAAAAACGGTGTATGTACGGTCGAACAACTGACATGATAATGTATTGCCATTGAGCCAAGTTTTGGTAAGGGGCTGTTCATAAACTACGTAGACAGTTCAGGGGGGGGGGGTTGATAATTATCCACGGCCCATACAAATTTTAAAAATTTTGTATGGACAATTGTCTACGCAGGGGGAGGGGGGGGGTCAAGAATCCCAAAAAACTGTCTACGTAGTTTATGAACAGACCCTAAAAGCGTAGATATCGTAGCAGGTGTCACTGCATGCAAGCTGGTACTCTGCCAGGGAGCTATTGATTCCCAGGTTTTGAAAATACAGCAAGACATTAGATGACACTTGCTTATCGTTTCTACGGACTGCCGCTTGAACTTGGCGAGACGATTGCTGTATCGTACAGGTGGTGGGGGGTTCAGGAGCTTCCATAAAGTCAACGGCGGTGCGTCTTATTATCCGGTGGCTTGCATTTGCGATAGGAGAGATAGACAACTGGCCATGCAGCGATGATCGATTATGAAATGACAAACTAGAACCAAGCGATGGATCAACGGATGAATTGTCAGAAGCGGGATCATACTTGCCAGAAACGACGGGTTGGAAGACCCCGTCACCATGCCCGCACACAGGAGCGGGACGGCTGCAGATCGCTGGTTGGAATGGCTCGACTGTGGCGGGTGGATCGGGGGCTTCCGTAATGCCAGCGGCGGTGTGTCCCAGTGGGCAATCAGAAGTTGATAATGGAAGCGTTGAAAAAGACGGAATGCTGGAAGTGATTGATGCATCAAGAATCGAAGTACTGTTGATTAAAAAGTTATGAGTTTGACAATCAATAATTTAAGCATTACATAATTTTGTTTGGATTATAATTTTCACATATCTAGAATAAATAATATGGATACAACGTTGAATGTAAAAGCTACTGCCTCTTCTCGGTGTCAGTTTTACAAAGTGAACAGTCCTTAAATGAAATTTCCAGCTAAATTTTTGACGTAGGACTACGTCTTTGATTTCTATATGGGGGTACACTTTGTGAAAACCGAAAATGGAACATGTAACAAATTAAGAAAGATTTTGAACGTTTATAACTCAGCTGCCCCTGGTCCAATTTCAATAATTTTATCACCAATCGATCAGAAATATAGCTACGCATTGATAACAATGCTTCTGAATGTTGATTTTCAACAAGAAACTATTGAAAAACTGGTAAATGTCCAGCATTGTCCAAAAGCGTCGAATTAACTAACAAATCCACCAATTACCTACATGCATATGCTGCTTCCCCAGCACAGTCGTCAGAGCTTGAGCTTGATTGACCGCCCACGGTTGCTACTCTGTTACTGCCAGATCAGCTGTAATTACACAGAGAACCAATAGACGATGCTTGGGACTAGCAATCATCCTCAATGTGTAAAAACTGGTGATCTTAAATTAGGCAATACCAGCGCCGGCCGCGCCCGAACACAGGTCAAGAAAGGAATGGGAAGGATTGTGTTGACATGACACTCGCTTTAATGGAAGCCGAGAACACCTCTGCACTTCCACGAGGAATCACTGGGATGTTGGATAAGAGGGTTGGGTTTGCAGCAGGGTTCGTTTTGGTAAACGATAAGCTGAATTGATGTCCTAACGATCATATAACGCGAAGGAGCTTGGGACTAAACCCACGGTCTTCTGCTCAGTAAGCAAAAACGTTTGCCACTAGGCAGACGAGCACCTTTTTAATCACCGAGTTGCTGTTATTACCATTTAGTCATATTAACAAATAAAACGATTGACGAATCTTGAATGTAAATGGGCCTGAGATTAGACTCATGATGTTCTGCTCAGTAAGCAAAAACGGTTGCTCTAAGGCCACCGAGCCCCTCATATCACATAATACCGTTGCTCAAATTTGTGTATCCATTCAAATCCGGAACCAACGACAACAACGAGTTTCGCAAAATACACGATACACAAGCGATTTTATCATAAATCTGACCTGGGACCGCGTTTTTCTGCCCAGTAAGCAGGCCACTGTAACCAACGATCTTTCAAATCCGAAAACTAAAAACTACGAAAAAGTACTTAGGCCTTCATTAAGTTCCACTTTCACGCGACGTTCAATGTTTCAATTTGCTCTTTACGTATTGTTCAGGCTATAAATAGGCCCTTTTCAAAAGTTACGCGAGAAATACGCACAATCGTCGCCTACCTCGCAAAACTGGTTCCAAACGACAACAAAGGCATAAGCAACGATGGATTGTTGAACTTTGCTGGCTCCGGTGGTGTAGTGCACAGCAAAAAAAATGTAATAACGATCTGTCTCTGTCTTATCTCAAATACAAAATGCCAATGGTATGAATGTATCTATATATAACTTGGAAATGACGTACAATCAAATAAACCCGTAACCCACTCACTTGGTGAGGCTTCAGAATCGTCCAGTGGGCAGTGCGCTCTACACTCCAAGTTCCCTTTTTTCAAATTTACCGCAAATTTGATATTTTACCCATTGCGTGTTGATTAGTCACAATGAAACATTGTGACAGAAGTTGAGGTTACTAGTGTATTAAATAATCTAGGTCCTATTTAGGATTATCCTATCCTATCCAAATCTGGCCAACGCCCACCCTAAACCTAAACCTGTTCTAATCCACCTGAAATGACTAACGAATGGAAGACTTTGACTACCCAGCCATGCAATAGTCGCATTCCGTGCCTTATGGCAACTTGATGATTCTATTGCGCTCATCTTTTGGCACCACCCAGGGGAGACTTGGTCCTGTACCCAATGCTTAACTTATCTCCATTCCACTCAGCTACTCGCAATTTCTTGTGATATAGTGGGCGGAATATTATTATATGAGATAATTCAATGCAGACGTCTTTCCAAATTTGGCGGATCGACAGGTAATCGGTGAGTTACCACGATAGTTGCTATTCAACAACTCGACAACGTCCCATCGTCAACGCCTGCTATGAGAATTTCACATTGCAGACGCCAACGAAATGACGTCATCGAGCTATCGATCAACTACCCTGGCTATCGCCTGGTACCTTATAGCACGATGCTAGGAGGCGAACCGGAAGAATCGATGAGCTACCTCCCCCTCTGCTTCCCCAGCACAGTCGTCAGAGAGTAGTAAGTAGACGAAACAAGTCGAAGTGGCATTCGCCTTCGATCCTCGGGCGCGTGCGAATAGGGAGGATGGAATTGCGTAATATTTTGCACACTCATCGCCATATTCAGAACCTAACGCAAATTCTTCGAGATAACTACCATCCGTCGTCTGGCTCGCCATGGCGGTGTCTGACGTATCTCCGGTTTGATTTACGAGGTGTGCTGAAGGTGTTCCTGAAAATTGAGATCCGTGATGCTGTCACCTACACTAAACACGCCAAGCGTAAGCGGCCATGGATGTCATCTACGTTTTTGAAGTGACATAGACGCACTCTGTTTGGTTTCGGAGGTTAAATCATCACCAACATTGGAAACAAAACGGCTCTTTTCAGGGCCACCAAGCTTTTTACAGTAAAGAGTAGGAATAGAATTCATCTGCCTGTTTGTCCATATTCAGAACCACCGACCACACAAAATGCTCATGTAATCAAACTGGAAGCAGGGATACAAAATATTTTGATCAA
This sequence comes from Ochlerotatus camptorhynchus, assembly GCF_037179485.1. NCBI lineage: Eukaryota > Metazoa > Arthropoda > Insecta > Diptera > Culicidae > Ochlerotatus > Ochlerotatus camptorhynchus. Next base: position 389,453 of record NW_027040948.1, read on the forward strand.
CCTTGATCAACTTTGAATCGCCACGGCCGGATATTTTCGATGGAATAAGCAACAATCTAGCATCTAATTCGACGAAGACGGCAGGAAACATTTCTGGATCAACAATAGAATAGGGCCCATCAGCATTTGTAAACAAACCGTTAGCGTTAGCGTTGTTATGATATACTTCGTAGATTGGATACTAGCGACACTCACGTCTCTTCTGAAATTCTCAGTTAGACTACTTTCAGGAATAATGCTGAGGAGTAAACATTGGTTCCAATCTAAACAAGAGTAACAGAAGCATGACTGTCGCTATTCCCGGCCACGCCCATCTTTACCATAACTAGGGATAGGGAAGGAAATGTTGATGTAGTACTTACTTAACGAGAGGCCACCGACTTAGCGACACCCTCATAAGTGCTACGGAGTTGGAGGGTTGGGTAGGGTATTCGGTTAGGATTCACCTCAAGTTGGCGATGCAACCAAAAGTATGTATTGTTTATTTGTTGTTTATTTAATCTCTCGATAGCCGGCTATCGAAAGAACATATTAATTTTGTTTAGTGATAATGAATTTTAAGAGTAATGACGGAGAGCTTGGGATTAAACCCATGATTTTCTGCTCAGTAAGCAAAAACGATTCCTCCAGGGTCATCTCAGAACCATAACGCTTCGCGACAATACAGGACTACGTTTTCGCTTGATATGCAAATAGCTTCCGAGGTTAATGTTCAATATCAAATATATAAATGATGGTGGCGATTTATTGTGCTGTGGAAGAGCTTGGGGTTAAATCCATGATTTTCTGCTCAGTAAGCAAAATCGATCCCTCGAGGGTCATCGAGCATCTTATAATCCACAGCGCTTCGCGTCAAAGTACGAATATATGGATGAACTATCTATTATTGAATAACTATTATTTACGATAATTACATGAAATAAATAAAATATAAACTACAAACAAAACGTGACTACTAAAATCTCAAAAAGATATTCTCACAAATATATTTCACGCAACCAGGAATTTCAAAACCATTAGACGCTATAATGATAATCTGCACATGTTAGACACAAGAAGAGGCCAAAAAGCAAGCGTCCGACACACAAAACCCGCCAGATCCACTTGCAGTCACAATCAATGATTCTACGAATCGCGAGCGCTCACGAATCATAAAACCGCTGACTGCGACACTCTGAAAGCGAAATTGACAGGCTCTATGCGTCAAACACCCGCCCTCCAATCTCCTCCCGCATCCAACAACACAAATCTCCATTACAATATCTAACGAATTCAAAACTCCGAAAATCACTCATCTATAGCAAGTGAGTGGAAGCAACCCTGCATGCAACCATTCTTCATGATACACTTTTTCTGTCTATCTTTCTATTAGGCCTGTGGACATGCGTTAGCTTCGAAACTTCTAACCAAACTGGGTAAATTTTCAGATCACAAAAAAAAAACTTGAAAAAAAAAACTTTCAAAGGTAATTACAAGTAAAATAAATATTGATTATTTTACGCAAAAACGAGCAAGTAATATTAAATCTCTTGTATCATATGCTAATGCAAATTGACTGTAACAAAATTAATATGCTTAAATAAAATAAAATATTAATAAAATGATATGCAATATTTACTAGAAGATCATTACTTTATTGGTGAGAAGTTTTTAATAAGCCCTCCCAGTTCCTCTGTATACAGAACAAATCTGATACTACAATCAGAATTGCTCAGTCTGCATGAAGCAGCCGATTTCATCAAGAAAGTTCTATTAACAACCAAGAATTAATCGTTTGAGGCATACTGAAGCATTAAGAAGGTGATATGTGTCACTATAGGAAATCATCATCGTTGCAAATATAAAGAAATTAAACATAACCCTTTGCTTCAGTACCGTCAACTTCCATGTCCATGGGGAGGGACCATGAGCATTTTTCATGCTTCTGGTTTAAGGTGTTTCGCGGTGAGCTCCTTATTATTCGAAACTCTAAGTGCACAAATATCAACTTCCTCGAAACGTAGCACGTTGAAACTGTTACTTCACGTTTGCTTTACTGTAGTATACATGAAGTAGCAATTTTAGGTGAAATGGGGCATTAATTTCCGAGATTTGTGTAATTGAAAATTCGAAGTGGAAGTTCATGTATAGCCTACGTGGCGGCCATTTGTGGACTCTACAAGGAATCACCTTAAGGATCCCATTAATTTGATCTAGAAAAATAAGTATTAATTGAATAAGCAAGAATACGGTGCAATTCTAACTTCCATTTCCTCACTATGCAGTCATTTTTCTACCTCGATTTTTGATAAACAGAACAGAACAGAAAAGTGTTCAAGTTGTTGTGTTAGTAATCACGCTAACCACCGGCGCTGATATCTATCACGGCGAATGAGAACGACCCAAATTTGAGTTTAGTTATCTCAGAAATAAGAAATAAAGTGCAGGAACTCAGCGATGAGTAAATTTGCCTCATGTTTTCCCAGGTTTTTCCAGGATTTTCCAGGGAAAAATTCCCGAATTTGAGAAAAGTAAAGATTGGATTCACTCAGTCTATTGGTACTACTCCGAGACTGAATAAAATTTTCGTCAATTTCCTAATTATCTGGCAGATCTTTTAGGTTTTCCACAGGAAACCATGAGACAAATTTACTCATCGCTGAGTTCCTACACTTTTGGCGATTATGAGTGAACTAATCTCAAATTTGGGTTGTTCTCATTCGCCGTGTATGCAAAAAGAAAATAGCCAGCGTCGCTACTTGATAGCAAACTACTCATAATGGGAGGAGTCTTTGTAGCTTTTATACCACTTGGTTGCACATCATTCTGCTTTAACCTAAAAAGATATAAAGCAGCGCTGCTGTCTGGTATCAGCTCATCATACTATATAACCGTCCAACAAGGTCGCCCGTTCCACGAATTCTCTGCTTGATCGTCAAGCAGTTCAGTTCGGTGTTAGCTCGCTCTCTCGAGTTGTTTGAAAAGTTCATTGCGATAGTGTTCGCGCTCTCTCTTTCGCGGTTTGTCGTGCGTGTGTGTGTGCCCCGTAATGGGGAAGCATCGGTCGCGAAGCCCGGCGAAGGTCCAGAACCCCGGAGAAGGAAGCTCCGGTGTGCCTACCTCGAACAGGTTTGCTGCTCTCCCCATGGATGGGAATATCCAGCCAGCTGTGTTGGAAAAACGCAGTAAGAAGAGGAAGAAGAATCGAGGCCAGTCCGATGTCACTGCGACGAACAACAGCGATGTTGGAGATTTCGGTGACGCTGCCGAAACCGTGAATACTGCCGAAATGAGCTCGGCAAAAGTGAAGCTACCTCCATTGGTAGTAAAAAATGCCCATCTTAATGTGCTCATTGCGGATCTAGCGACGCTGGGTGTTAAAGCCGAATACAAGTTGGGCAGAGTCGGCACTAAAGTGATGCTCCGTACCAAAACGGAGTTTGACGTGGTCGTCGCCCACCTGAGGACTTCCAAGGTGGAATTCTTTACCCACGACATTCCCGGTGAGAAGCCGTTCAAGGTCGTCATCAGGGGCCTACCAAACTTCGACCCGAAGTTTATCGAATCAGAAATCAGGGACCGGTACAAGCTGGCCCCAAGTGCCGTGTATCGAATGACAAGAAGAGACGAGAATGTGAAGGCGTATCCGGATAGCCTTTTCCTGGTACACTTCCAGAAGGGAACGGTGACGCTCAACGCACTGAAAGCCATCCGGTCCATCAATTCCATCATCGTTCGCTGGGAGCCATACCGTGGCGGCCATCGCGATGTGACTCAGTGCCAGCGGTGTCTGAACTTCGGACACGGTACCCGCAACTGCAACATTAAGCCACGCTGCGGAAATTGCTCTCAAGACCATGCCACCTCCGAATGTGCTGCGGATGAAGCTGTGGCGTCCAAATGCGCCAACTGTGGTGGTGCTCACCAAGGATCCAACAAGCAGTGCCCTAAACGCGAGGATTTCAAGCGCATCCGAAATCAAGCGTCCACCAACAATCAACCAGCACGAAGGAAGGATAAGGCCCCGGCTTTCAGGACAGAGGACTTTCCACCTCTTCGTGGACAAGCGAATCCCAGGGTGCGATCCACGCCCCCTCAAGAAACGTCTGGATCTTCTGCTGGACAAAGCTCTCCATCCCCCCCTGGATTCTGGAGGCAACCAACAGCTCAAACAAACAATCCCGATCTGTTCTCAGCAGACGAACTGATGGAGATTTTTATCAACATGACCGGTGCTCTACGTAAGTGCCGCAATAAGCCCGAACAGATCCAAGTGCTCGGTAAGTTCATCATCCAATATGGTGTCTAAACCGCTAACCATCGCTACCTGGAACGCTTGCTCTGTAAGAGCTAAACAGATTGAGCTTGCCGACTTCCTCCGCAAGCATAGCATCGACGTGGGTCTTCTAACCGAAACCCACCTAAAGTTCGGTGACAGCTTCTGGTTGCCTGACCAGAACATTATCCGGCTTGATCGCACCAGCTCCAGGGGGGGTGGTGTAGCGGTCATCGTCAGAAAGGGAATCAAGTTTTGCACTCTGCCCCACATCCGCAATTCTATCATCGAGGCCATTAGTGTGGAGGTGGAATCACCAACTGGAAACGTCCGGTTCATCGCTGTTTACTGCCCACGCCAGTGTACCGCAAGCAACGGATTAGGAATCCAATTCAAGAAGGACCTGACCGCCATCACCCGTACTAGCTCCCGATTCATCGTTGGGGGCGACCTGAACGCCCGCCATGAAGCTTGGAGGAACTACCAGAGGAACCGGAACGGATGTCTATTGTTCGACCACGCACAACATGGACTGTACACAGTGCAATTTCCGGACGAACCAACTTTCATCTCTCCGGCGGGAAATCCCTCCACGCTAGACTTTTTCCTGTCAAACATCGGACTATCCAAGCCGGAGGCGCACAACGATCTCAGCTCCGACCACCAACCGGTGGTGACTGAAGTCGGTGTCAACGTGGTTCCTGCTAGAGGCTGCCTGCGTAAAGACTACTACCATGTCAACTGGGTGCAGTACGGTCGAATGGTGGACAGCAACATCGATGAAAATCCACTGCTCGACACCGTAGATGACATCGACCGGGCGTTGGAAGGACTCCAACAGGCCATATCCGAGGCTGACGAGACATGCGTTCGACAAGTTCCTGTGAGGGGTAAGTTTGTTGCTATTGATTCCCACATCCAATTATTGATTCGATTGAGAAATGTGCGTAGACGCCAGTTTCAGAGGACTGGAGACCTGGGCAAAAAACGTGAAATGGCCGATCTGAACAGGCAGATTGCTTCCAGGATGGACTCACTCCGAAATGAAAGTTTCGGGCGTGTTGTCCAGAATCTGGACGACCGCTCCAGACCATTCTGGAAGGTAGCCAAGGTCCTGAAAAATCATCCCAAACCCGTTCCACCTCTCAAAGTCGAAAATGATGACGATCGGCTTTTAATTACCCCACAGGAGAAAGCAAATGCGATCGGCAAGCATGTCGCTTCATCGCATTTGCTTGGCTCGACTATCCAAAGTCCGCTCGATGATCAGGTTGCGCAATGCGTTCAAAACCTAGATGCCTCCCCTTGTGTCGTGCCTCCGGCGGATATGATTACAGTACAACAAATTTGCTCAGCGCTGAAATGCACCAAGAACATGAAGGCTCCCGGGTTTGACGGTATATTCAACTTGATCTTGAAGAGACTCAGCATGAAAGTGCAGTCTCTTCTAACCGCTATCTTCAACAGATGTTTGGAACTGCACTACTTTCCAAGCATCTGGAAAGTAGCAAAAATCATACCGATCCGCAAACCCGGTAAGGATCCAACATTGTCTTCAAGCTACAGACCAATCAGCCTCCTTTCAGCGCTGAGCAAATTGTTCGAGAAACTCATTCTCAATCGTTTGCTCAAGTTTGTCGAGGAAAATAACATTCTCCTTCCGGAACAGTTTGGGTTCAGAAAGGGGCACTCCACCAATCACCAGCTAGTACGGGTGATGAATAACATCCGAAGTAACAAAGCTGTATCCAAGTCCACAGCCATGGCCTTGTTAGACGTTGAAAAGGCGTTTGACAATGTTTGGCATGATGGACTTGTGTACAAGCTTTGTAACTTCAACTTTCCTTTACATCTTATTAAAATCACCCGTAACTACCTCCAGCAAAGGTCGTTTAAGGTATCGTTGAATGGTTGTCTCTCAGACACGTTTTCGATCCCAGCAGGAGTCCCGCAAGGTAGTCTGCTGGGCCCCTTGCTTTACAGCATTTACACTTCCGACATTCCTCCCCTCGGCGACGGTTGCGTGTTTTTCCTGTTCGCAGATGATACCGCAATAGCCGTCAAAGGAAGGATGCCTCGCGAAATAACGAACAAACTTCAACGATGCCTTAACGCCTTTGCTGATTATGCCACCACGTGGAAAATCAAAATCAATGCCACCAAAACACAAGCGATCATGTTCCTCCATCGGCAATCGCCCAAACTGAAACCGGCTCCATCTTGTACTGTAATCATGGATGGCACAAGGGTTGAGTGGTCCGCCGAAGTAACCTATCTCGGGATGTTGTTCGATGAAAAGCTCCTCTTCCGTTCGCATGTAGAGAAAACAGTAGTCAAGTGTTCTGCCTTGGTTAGGTGTCTGTTTCCGCTGATTTGCCGCAGATCCCGCCTCTCAAGGGTGAACAAACTGGCCGTCTACAAACAAATCATAGCACCTGCGATCCTCTACGCAGCTCCGGTGTGGGAATCATGTGCACAGACTCACAGGAACAAAATCCAGGTCGCTCAGAATAGAGTGCTGAGGATGGTACTTGATCGTCCTTTTGACACTAGAATAACAAATTTACACGAAGAGGCAGGCATTGCCAAAATAGATTCCAGAATTAACGAAATTAAGACTAAATTTGCACAAAAATGTAATTTATCAGAACATGCTTTGATAAGCAATTTGTATATAGTAGATTAGGTGTATATAGTAGTTGTAGGTTAGTTGTAGTTGTAAATAGTAGTTATAAGTAGTCTTCTTTTTCAAATTTTCAAGCAAACCAATCCCACCAAGGTGGTCATTCTCTAAAACAGGCCTGATAGGACTAGGAACTGTAATTAATAATAATTGAAATTTCACAGGAACTAAAGTTGAAAAGACGCATCTGTGTCACTTGATAAGTTATACATGTAAACCACACAAATTCAAGAAATATAGATCATTTAAGTCAAAAAAAAAAAGGTATCAGCTCATTTTCGCTTCGGACGGCGTGGTCAGCAATAGCAGCAGTAGGAAGGTGGCTAGTCCACTTTTCTATAACCAACAAGCAACACTTGACTGGTCGTGGCAAAGGAGGTGCCAATCGTCATCGCAAATTCTTCGTGATAACCACCATCCATCGTCTGGCTCGCCGTGGCAGTGTCTGACGTATCTCCGGTCTGATCTACGAGGTGTGCTGAAGGTGTTCGTGGAAAATGAGGTCCGTGATGCTGTAACCTACACTAAACACGCAAAGCGTAAGTGGCAATGGATGTCCTCTTCAATAAAACGGCCCTTTTCAGGGCCATCAAGCTTACATCAGTAATGAGTTGGAATAGAATTTATATGTGCTTGTTTGTCCATATTCAGAACCGCAAGCCCCCAACGACCACACAAACTTGGAAGCAGGGGTGCAAGTGATTTTGATTGATTCTCGTAATCAACTTTTTTTTTGAAAAAGATCCCTACAAATTTGGTACGCCTACAATTCAAAAACGGAAAGAGTTGAGATAATAGATATTTGATCAATTAAAAGAACTTAATGCTCTTCACATTTATTCCGTCCACTAGCGGTCCTACGTCAAGCTTCCGTTCGTGCCCCTAGGCACAGACCCTTCTACTTTTTTTCTAATTTGAAAAGTACAGCGAAACTACCATTTAAAGTAAGTAAGTAGGAACACAAATCACATAGATAATTCCATAATTATTAAATTATAACCGTGTATTATTAGTGGAATAATTAATTAATTAAAGCAAAACAAGTGTGAGTGAGTGTCACACTACACGACGTCCGGTCAATCCGTTACTATTTTAATCATCAAAAATTCGAAATCCACCAGCAATACTCATAAATTGGACAAATAACTGTTGCAGATTGATCCCACTAACGCATATATTCGCATATATTTCAAAGCCCAAGCATGAATGAACGCCAATTTTTGGATCCTCAAAAAAAACATACGATTCATTGAACTAGCCAGAACAACACGACACACGATGATTAGCGAATGATTTACAGAGAAATCTACTCGCTTGCTTCGTCCCTCGTCTCGCATAGGTCCCCATCATAATGGGATTCGTCATTGGTGAACCACGGAAGAAGACCGATGGCGCTCGTCTCTAGGTTAAAATTTCCGCATCAGCTGCTCTGGAAGGATGATTTTTTGTGTTGTTTAGACTTAAAAATATCCCACTCAGTGTCTTTCGATTACCACCAGAACGCCACGCACGCATGTTTGTTAAATGCTAATCGAATAGCAAAACCGGGCCATGACCGTTGCGAAACCCAGATGGCCGCGCAGTTGAAATCAAATTATTATTGTTATTGCGAATTTTGCCTGCGTCTAAAAGAATTCTAATCTATTTCCCATGGGACGGCACAGGCCTTTGCCGTTTGCATGGTTTTTGAAAAGATTGGTTGCGTAGGTATGACGGAATTTGACGAAGCGCTTCAGAGGGATGATACATTCTAGTGTAGTTTGCTGTTTTTCGAAAAAGATATGGCATCTAAATTATAGCTCCACCCTCCTGAAATTGGCACCAACTTGAGCTTCCCGTTTTTAGCGCAAATGGGTGAGTCTCGAGTACTCAATTAGTGATTTACATTTAAATCCGGGATGGGAATATTTTTTTTCCGAAACCATCTAGTTATGTGCAGACGTGTGCGTTGACGTATTTTTTTGCAAGCAGCGGAGAAAGGGCAATTTTTGTCCAGCGGCCGTGATGGCAGCGGCGTCATACCGCGCGAAACTTTCAGCTGTGGCAGCGGCGCCGGTACACGGTAACCGCAAAATACCCAATAATGACTACCCATTAAATGAGTAAAATTTTCCCATTTATGAGTAATTACAACTACAAAAGCAAGTAGTAAGTATTCATTTTTAAATAACAAATACCCATAAATGGGTAGTATTTTTACTCATTTTATGGGTAGTCCCAGTCTCCCTCGAAAATGCCTACTTTGTAGTCATTATTGGGTATTTTGCGGTTACCGTGTAGTGTAGTGGTAAGCGTGATTATCTTTCACTCCAAAGGGCCTGGGTTCAATCTCAGTGCGGAAAACATGATCGACGGAAAAAAAATCAAGAAAAAAAAACTTTGAGCGGTGGCAGCGGTGTGCATCGGCATGAAGAATATAGGAATCCATTGTTTTTTCTTGTCTGTCCTCCAACTAATTGAGATATTTTTATCGCTAACTAGCTCAAAGTTGACCTAATAACGAAAAAAAATATCAGGAGTTGTTTAGTTACAATGGAGATCGAAAAATATTGCTCCTTACACCATCTAGCGTTTAAAAAGGTCACTGAAGGATTATATGAAAAATTGGTGGGATAAAATCGCCAAAACAGATGGGTCGTATTGAAGGAAAAGTTCGAGAATTCCTTCGAAACCGCGACGAATTATTCGATCCGTTTTTTTTCTTCTTTAAATATAATACGTAGTATGCACTTGAGTGAAAACCGTTTTCAAATCCTAAATTCTTCAATACATGGTGGTAAATATTTACATCATTGACAAATCTAGAGAACTTCGAGATTAGGGCACAATTTGTTTTGTAAACAAACATGTCAATCACCGGTTTCTCGCGAATTAAACCGAAAAATAACTACACAAACAGGCAGAGAAATGACTCCTCTACCATTTGGTATAGTTTGTTTGCAAGTGTTTGTTTACAAAAGCAATTACGCCCAAATCTCAAAGTTCTCCGGAAATCTCAGGTAATCATGACACTTCGATCGTTGAAAACAAGGCGAATTTAAAAAAGAAACCTACTGCGTCAGGATCTGTCATGATGACCTGAGCTGTACACGGATAAAAATCTCCTTATACCTTTTGGCAAATTTGTATTGCTGATTATTCATAAAATGTATAAGTCAACTAATAAGCAGACGCCTTGCAAAAAGTTAATGAAGATCATGTGTAAATGAAATGTATAAAGGTCACACATACTTTTTATACATTCTCATAGGACCTATGTGGTTTGTCTTATGACATGTATAAGGCTGATGTTTTGGCAAAAATGTATAAGTGAAACACATGAATAAAATAATTGATTTTCATGAATTAATGAAATTGGGTTGTTAGCGGAATGCTTAAATAAAACACCAAAAAAAGGGTTACCTTCCACTTAATTCCATGAATGAATGGAGTCAAATTGACCCCAGGGTACAGACAACGTAAGTTTATTTATTTATTTGTCGTCAATCAGTGTAGACCGTTTTACAATTGTTGTCTTAAGAGCTATTTTTACAATTTTGTCTTTGTTTAAATATTTTTTTTTTAATATGTCTTGACAACAAGTCAAAACATTACTTCTAGCTGACGTTATGCGAGGAATTAAAATATTGCTTTAATTTGGTTTTTGTCATTGTAAAGTCAATGTTATCGCAGTGCTTATTATATGTATCCATCATTTGGTTCAAGGCTCCAAATTTGGCATAATTCGTACGATGACGATTTGTAGCAAATATATTTCTATTTCGTAAATGGTGTATATAAATTTAAGGATGACAATAGTTCTAAAGAATCAATGCGATGTGATACGATATCGTTTAGGAAAGAAATCATAGCAAATTCACGACGCTCTTTTAATGTATGGATACTTATGAGCATACACCGAGCTGTGTAAGATGGCAGAGGAAATACACTCCAACCTAACTTGCGGATTACATACAATAGAAACTGCTTTTGAATGGACTCTATTCTTTCTTCGTGTGTGGTTGAAAAAGGAGACCAAACTATGTTGCAATATTCTAATATCGACCTTACATAAGCAATGTACAATGTTTTTATCGTATACTGATCGTGAAAGTTATAGCAAAATCGTTTTATGAAACCAAGCATGTTGTTAGCTCTGTTAATAGTTGTGTTATAATGATCTGCGAAAGTAAGTTTTGAGTCCAAAATAACACCTAGATCCCTGACTCTATCACACTTTTCTACGTTCTGGTTTCCTAAAGTGATTGTTATATTGCGTAGGATTCGTTTTCAACTAATGGTAATTGAGTTACATTTTTTTATATTAAATTGTAGCAGGCTTTTTTGGCACCAAGTATGGAGAGCTTTGAGTGGGTTGGTTTATTTCCTTTAAATTCCGTTATAATTGCTTATCTTTTGACAGATACGCGTATTTCGTCTACTACTTGCAGACTTCATCAGTGCCAAGTATCCACTGAAGTATCCATCTTTTATCTACGAGTTATATACTAATCAATAGGTACTAAAAAAATCAGCAGGTATCCACTGCCATGTCAAAATTTACCTAAACAGGTACCTAAATTCAGTCTCCAACTGATGTGTTGTTTTAGGTAGCATGCTAAAGAGTCTCGAGTATCCGTTTCCTTGATCTCTATTACGCAATGTTGATGGATTATGTTTAAATATTTCTAGACTTTCAGCTACGTCTAGTTTGCAAGGCAAAGATACAGTCCGCAGGATATTAATGTTTTCCTTAGTCAAATTGTGCCCCTTTGTAATGATATGTTCTGCAACCTTGGATTTAAATTCATAATGAAGTCCTTTATCCATCTCTTTGTTAGCCTTTTTTACCTCTGCGATGTGTTCCTTAAACCTTGTTTCCAAAGTCCTTTTCGTCTGACCAATGTAGATTTTATTGCAATCTGGACAAGAGATTTTGTAGACTCCGGCTTTCCCTAAGACATTTATTGAATCTTTAGTTGATCCTAACAGTGACTTCTGGTGATTTATCCTACTGCTAAATACTAAATCTAGGCCAAAACTTCTAAACTTTGAAATCAATGGTTTGGTAATGTTTTTGTCGAAATTCACCGCTACCCGTTTTAAACCCTCAGTTACTGGTGTAAGAGTTGTCGAAATACGCCTAAAATGATCCCTTGTTCTTTTATCGATTACTACTTGAATTGTTTTTTCTTGATACCCATTTAAAAAATGTGAGCTATTTCCTTTGATTTGCCTGTATCGCTAAGAGGAAGAGTTTGCATCCTGTGAACCATGTGGTGAAAAGCGGCCATTTTGTGTTGACGGGAATTGTTTGAAGTGCCTGGTATTACTCTCTTTGTGTTTGTTGGTTTCCTATAGATTTCGAAATTGAACGAAGACGTTTCCCTGATGATGAGAAGATCTAAGAAGGGGAGTTTGCCGTCTCTCTCTTCTTCGTGAGTAAATTTGATGTCCTTGTGAACGTTGCTTATGGCCTCCAAAGTTTTTGATAAATCTTCCTTTTTCACAATGCTAAAGATGTCATCCACGTACCTATACTAACATTTGGGCAACAAATTCCTATCCTCCAGAGTATTTTCTAGGTTAGCCATGAACAATTCACATAAAAATGGAGAAAGCGGATTGCCCATAGGAGCGCCTTTAGTTTGTTTATAGAAATTTCCTCTGAAAATAAAATAATTTTCGTCCATACAAAGACGAGCAAAATTTCTGTACTGGTCTGAAGATTAGGTGAAGAAGTTGATGGTAACCTGGCATTCATAAAACTATTATCAAAATTATTTATCCCTGATCCATGTTCCGAATTTGTTTTGTTCTGCAAAGTGTCGTGATCTTCGTTATTTTCTTCCTCTATGGAGCGTGTCAGTTTTGTAGAAAAAACGAGTACCTCTCCTTGATGTAGAGAAGTCGTCAAGTCCTGGATAATGTCGGGGTCTGCCGGAGCATTGTCTTCCTCCAAGGGGTGTGTCAATTTCGTACAAAACACGAATTCCTGCACACACACACACACGATAAGTGTTTCAATATATATATTTTTTTCAATAATTAAGTTTTCAAGGTTTTTTGAGCAGATTTCATCTAACATTGCAGACCTAGTCCTGGAAGAATTAGTAAAATCCATTGACAAGTAAAAAAAAAAGTTACAGCCTTTCAAAGTTCCCTGGAGTCAAATTGAACCCATGGTACAGACAAAGGGCTAATAACCGAGCGTGTAATTTTGTGTTTGAATACATGCTGGAGACTGGAGTTGAAAATAACGTAATATATAGCATACTATATTAGTCAAAAATGTGTAACGTACCCTCTCGACCTAAATCGACAAATTGCCAATTAAGTAATTCCTGTCGCGAGCCACTATGAGGCACTTATAACGCCGCTCAATTAATTGACGATGGCGAAAAAATCTCAACTCTATTGTAATCCAATTAGAAGCTATCTCATACCGATTATATGTGGGAGTGGTGGCGGCATCCACAATTCATCATCACGCAGCCGATAGATCAAATCGCTCCAATCAATCCCCTGCACCGTCTTGTCTTGTGAATGAAAATCTTTTTTTTTTTGTATGTCGATTATTTCACAGCATACGTCCTTCCCAGTTCCAGTCAGTCTGCTGTGCTGTATAGGAGTTTGATAGTCTTCAATCTAGACTCATCAAAGTGAAGCGGCAGCACGAGGCAGGAATACCAAAAGCGATCAAGAGTATTGTTTCCTCTGTGTGCTTTCAGTTCTGGAGTCGTATATTGACATAAGATTTCTCTTCTATTTCTCGAGGACTTGCTTTGCAACGGGCGCCAAGAATAGCGCAGTGGAAAAGACAACGAAGATAAAAGGCAAACGTACAGTTGATTATATTTTAGATTTTTATAGCTCTCTACGTTTAGCAGTCAGTCTCCACAGTACAATAATGCAAATGTTCAACTTTAAGCAAATCTTCATGTTGGTAAAGGCACCATAATATCATGTACCTTTTAGGTGGATTCTTCTCTGCTGGATTTTTTATGTCAGCATAATACTTGCGTTCATTGACACTGATCCCACCGGGACGCTTATGGAAATACCTCGGACTGCTCTGCTGGATCGAACAGCATCAGCTTTCCAAGCTAGCTGATAAATGAACGAAGAATAAAATTAATCAAAATCAAATCTAGTCTTTTTGATATTCGCGACAAATTTGCTAATCAGCTGCGGTCGCCTACCTGCCGCCACACTTTCAGCATTAGATGGGACACAAAAGTCCATTTGAAAAATTCAAATCTACGGATTCTGTATATTGGTTTACATTTGGCGAACCGTCTCCCATCCTGTGAGCTTCGTTTTCGCTTATCGATGGGCTAATTAGTATTCTATTAGTTTCGGGCCGATAATAGTGACGTGCAGTGGGTGGGTGATTCAGCAAACTTGTTTCCATATAGCCGTGGATTGTGGACAATTTCGATAGTTTGGTTTCCAATTTGTATCTTCTGCGGTATGATTTATACAATGCGACCAAAAGAGTGAGAATGTTCCTACATCATAAATCACTCGCGTGGGTGTGACAGTGTAGAAAAACGTGAACATTGAAAGCAATAGCATGTTTATATTCCGAAAACAATTTTAGCTCAATAAGCTGATGGTAAATAAGTTTTCGAAATGGTTACCTGCCAGACAAATTAAATAGGCTTCCATTCATGTTTGTGCTGAAAATGGTTTGAGCATTCATTTATGAAACATTAATTTTCCCACCCTTGCATTGCAAATGTAAATTAGTTTCCAATAAAGTCCAGTGCCTGTACAAAGAAGGCACCGCGCGTTGAATTCACGCTCCTATTATGTATTTAAAGTGATGGCTGTACTGGTTGTTCAAATGGCGAAAATTGCATCTGAGTACTGCAAACAATGCACAGAACTCGGCTGCATGAATTTGGATTTGTTTTAGTAGATAATTTGCGTTTCAAAATGTAGAGGCTTTGATACCAAAATTAGTAGCTTAAATAATTGGGTACTTACAAGTACGTACTGGTAATATTGGTACAATCCTATTTTAGTAATGTAATGCAAAAGGGTAAGAAACATGATTGCGTGATTTGGGGTTCGTGTTACCAGTTTTTACCCATATGATCATATAGTAGACTGATTCTAAATACTGAGTACTCCAATTGAGAAATCATCAGCACTCGAATTAATCCTTGGGGTATAGCCTCCAGTGACAATTGAGATGAACTAGCCTAAGTCTCTTTAACTGACAGAACCCCAGGGGTGCACAGTGCATGGTAATCCTGTGACACAGAACGCTTGCCCCGTTGCCAAAAAGCGAGCGAGATATTTATGAACGGGTACCTCAACAGAGTTTTTTATTTTGCCTTACAGAGTTTCATTTTGACGGGAAATCAATTCTGTTTGGCAAGAACACTGCAGAGTGCGTAATTAAAAAAAAAAACAAAACAAAACTTGAGCCTTATCAGAAAAACAATCAAAAACACGTAGCATGTTATCCATAATATTCAAGGGACATTGGTATCAATCAGTGTTGAGAAAATATCAAAAAATCAAATCTCACCAACGCCCAAGATCACGCTTGATTATCGTAGACAAAAATCAACAAGCAACTTACTGCGGTTGATTTTGCAAGCTGTGATATCGCAGCTCGGAATATCAAGCTAACAAAACTCATCAACTGCAAATCTCACCAAACTGTATGAGATTGAGTTTAATGATTTTTGCTTTACACCCGAATGCAACCGAAACTTCCGTAACGGCTTGCAGCAGTTCCTTCGCGTCTGCCATCGGTGAAGATTAAAAAGAGATAGCAAACTATGGAATCATTTTTGTGTCGACTCAAATCTCAGCTTGATTTTTGCACGTTGTGAATAGTCTCGCAATATCAAAGGAGCTTGTAAAATCAATATCAAGCATGATATTTTGTTCCAATATCACGCGTGATATTGCGAGCGCATGAGAGCAGAAAAATATCAATTGATTTCTGATTTTGCCAACACTGGTGTCAATCAACTTCAAGTGTAGGATATTTTGCAAGCTTTAAAAAATGTAGACGCCTCAAAAGGTCCTGGACCTGACGGAATATTCTTCCACTATTCATGAAAAGTCTAGTAATGGAACTCACTGCTCCATTGTTTTGGCTTTTTAATATGTCCCTGGAATCTGGAACCTTCCCAAAAATTTGGAAAAACTCATTTCTAGTGCCTAATTTTAAATCTGTCCGAAAATCTGACGTACGCAATTATCATGGAATAGCATTCCTAAACTATTCGAGGCAATTGTCAACGAAAAATTATTTCTCCAGATCAAAAATAGAATTACTGACATGCAACACGGCTTCTCCAAGAGTCGTTCGACCTCAACAAATTTACTTTAATTTAAAGACTATTCATTGAGCGCAATGGATAATGGAAACCACGTAGAAATCCTCTATACAGACTTTAACAAGACATTTGACCGCATTGACATACCAAAGCTTCTCTTTAAATTGCAAAAAATTGGAATTGTGTCAGGACTCCTGAAATTGCATGAATCATATTTAACTAATCGACAACAAATAATTAAATTCAAAGGAAAGAAATCGAGCCCAATTCAAATCACTTCAGGCGTCCCTCAAGGCTCTCATTTGGAACCTCTTATTTTTATTCTATACGTAAACGGCAATTCTTTCATTCTAAAAAAAAACTAAAATTGCTAGTCTATGCCGACCACATCAAATATTTCAATTTCATTAGGAAATCAAAATGTAGGAAAATGATCAAAATATTTTTCGATGTTACTTAAGTTACCCGATTTCTATGGAGATGCCGTTTGTCTTAAGTAACAGCACAGAGAAACCCGCGAAAAGTGTATGCTCGTCGTTTTGCTTTCTCATTATTAAAATGAATAAATCTAACTGTTTGTTGCTAAGATGATTTCGGTGGTCCTAAAATGATGAATGGGCTGCACGTAAGGAGACGTGATTGACAATTCTCCCGAATATCCTGGTAAATACACTTTGACTTAAGGGGAAGTTCATCACTCCGAAAAAAATAATTACGTTTTGATTTTTTTTTTAAATACCTACTGGAAAAAAATATCAAAAATCTAAAAAATCACATTTTTTCTAATTTTTTAAAGAAAATTCAAGTAAAACAATATTTTTTAAGTTCTCATGGCCTAAAGTTGGACTCAAAAAACCACAAAACATCGACTTTTCGGTTTTTCTGAGAGTCCATTTTTTTCATGATGAGATAGAAAACATATTTTTACATGTAATTTTGACAAAAATCTAAGGAAGAAACTGATTTTCTTGGATTTTTGAAAATATATATAAAAATGAATTTCTGTCTGTCTGTTTGTCTGTCTGTCTGATCCTTAAAGAAAATTTGTATGCAGGGGTTTTTGGGGCAGCAAAAGGTTCTTGTGATGGTTAGAGACTCCTCCCCTCTTTAAGGGGGGGGGGCTCCCATACAAATGAAACAGAAATTTCTGCATAACTCGAGAACTAATCAAGCAAATGGAACCAAATTTGGCATGTGGTGATCATAGGGGGTAGCCCCTGAGATAAGAGGGGGGGGGGGCTATGTACAATATAGCATGCTATTTTTTTAATTGGCGCATAAACTCAAGCTAATATTGAATCCCGAGCAAGGCCGGGCACATTCAGCTAGTATTCAATAAAAGCTTGCTTGAAACTGAATACCTGTCAGCAGTGCTGAGCACTCCCAATTGTAACTCTTACTCCTGCAAGAATGCTGGATTATTTATTAAAATAAATCAATGAATTTGTTGTCGCGAGTGATGTTATCGATGCTTACGATTTAGAATACAAATAAAAAAGGGCTTAACTTGGGAATGCATTCACAACCTTCTACTTGGAAAATGGAAACGTAAACCACTATTCTACTGATTACGTCTTAATGTTTGGCTGAATCAGTATTGTGGAATATTGAATCTAATACGTTGTTTATAAAGCATTTACAAAGCATGTGATTAACACAATGCATTAACATCTAATAATGGAGCTATAAAACATTTATTAGACGTCTAATAAAGCAGGTTATTGAATCAATTGAAAACAGTCTAACTAAAGCGTCAATGTATGGGCAAATAGCACTTATTCTGTTTGTTATTATATCAAACTTCTGGAGTTGAATCTGGAAGACAGCCAACGTTTATAAATCAGAATAATGGCGCATCTATCGATATCAATGAG